>NW_015549606.1:983860-1050619 GCF_001515605.1 Sinocyclocheilus anshuiensis
AAGCAAAGTTTCCTTACTTTAGCAAAGGAAAACTAGTCTCCTCTTATATCGAAATCCTCTGACATTCTTCTTTACAAATCCTCATTTTGTACTTCTAATTAGTGACCGTTGTTTTGTTTTGAGCTCCTCTGCGCTTCCTCTGCGCTTCCACGTGTGTCACTTCTGAGCGGAGCATGCGCAAAGCCGAACTCATACGTCATCCGCCCAGAACTGCTTCCGTGTACAACTGTTGGTGCAAGCTACATTAAAGTGATTATTACGTTTTGAATATGGATATTTTTCTTACAAAAACGCATCGATTCGCTACAGGAGGCCTTTGTTCACCCCCCCGGAGCCGTGTGAGACATTTTGTTTTATGGATGGGTGCTTTTTGTTTAATTTCTTTTGGACTGATGCATGCAACACCCGCTGAGTGACATTAAACAGCTTGAAAGATCAAAGACAATTTTTTTATATAACTCCAACTGGATTCGTCTGAAAGAAGAAAGTCATATACACCGATGACTTGAGGGTGAGTAATTTATGGGCTAATTTTAATTTTTGGGTGAACTAACCCTTTAAGGTGCTTTGTAAGTTTGCAGGTAAATTAGCAGTTTATTTATTGATTTTCTTAGTTTGCTCTGTTTTTCAGTGGATTGTTTCACTACATTTCTCTGAGATTCCTGAGGCAAACTGACAGTGCCAGGAACAGCACAGGAATGTTGAAGCTTTGCTTGATTATCCAAATGTACTGAATTATCTTCGACAGCCTGAAGCCAGTTGGACTTGCATGATACAGCATCTGGGATAAATTTAGATTGGATTAAAGGAACCTGGGCAAGTTCACTTTGCCTTTGACATCTTGTAAGTGAAGGATGAAAACCTTCTGTGGTCTTACTAAATTCTTAAAATAATTGACACGAAGTGAGGACATTGTAACATGTTTTGTGACAGGCTATATACTTGTGTGAATTTCAGAAACTGTTTTGAATAGGCATTTCACTTATCCTTACCCGAGAGAAATGTGGTCTGTTGCTCTTTTTTTTTTTTCTTTTTTTTTTTTTTGACTGTTTTTGAAAGAAGTCTCTCTTGCTTATCAAGGCTGCATTTATTTAATCAAAGATACTGTACAAACAGTGATATTCTGTTTTCTATTTTAATATATTATGAAGTGTAATTTATTCCTGTGATGGCAAAGCTGAAGTTTCAGCAGCCTTTACTACTCCAGTCTTCAGTGTCACATGATACTTCAGAAATCATTCTAATATGCTGATTTGCTGCTCAAGAAACATTACGTATTGGTATCAATGTTCAAAACACTTGTGCTGCTTGTGCTTAATATAACAATGCAACATTTGTAATATAAATATCTTTACTGTCACTTTTGATCGGTTTAATTTAATGGATCTTTCAAAGATGGATTTTTTTTGTATATCTATATGTATATTCTGAAGATGAATGCTAGGCTGTTGTGGGTGGTTACCAGGCTGTTGCTGTGCAATTTAGAGTTTTCAGAGCCATTACTTTTTACCTTATTCGTCCATACATTAGGTGAAAGAGGGCTGCAGTAAGCAGCTTTATTTATTTATACAGAAAAATGTAACAAATTAAAATTCCCCTCATTCCTCTCATTCCTCATTATTTGCCAAAGGTCTTCATCGCATTTATTTTAAATCCCCTGTTTCAATAAACTCTAATAATCCTGTTTTACACTGCATGCATAGTGTAGCATTTCAGAATGTAGCCTTTTCACACGCTGCCTGTGTTTGTTTTTCATTTTATGCATTCTTTCAACACTCGGAGACCCAAAAAGGACAGCCATTTAATGAGCACTGGTAAACCTATTTGTCGACAACCAGATTCATCAGTCGACTGTCATGCCATGACCCGTTCAGAGCAAATTTGGCGTGGACAACCCTTCACCCACATACTGAAAGCCATCAGAGGAAAAGTCTGTTAATGATAGTCTTTTTACGTTAGTAACTTCACTTGAGGAGTGGCAGGAACCTATCAAATTTAGAGCAGCTTTCATTAGTATTTGTTTCAGAAGAGCTTGACTTTTAACTCTACAGTACATGTTTGTTCATGTTCTGAGTAAGAAGTATCAGGAAAGAGTATTTTACCTCACTTTGCATGTTTTGAAGTATTTCAAGACCTTTTGCTCTTATCTTTTCTGAGTGCTTGCTCAATGCAAATGCGCGCATGCGCACGCATCCATTGTTTAGACTGCACCAAACTGCCAAAGGCTGCTGTGAAAATAATGGAGTTTGTGTAAGCTGTCCTTAGATATGGAGACAACAATCATTTGATAGTACAACAGTTATGTCACATTTTATAAGCAGCTTTAGATCTGGAAGTATTTTTCCTTGAAGCCTTGAACTGAGCAACTTCATTCAAAATATTTGAATTTGCAATTTTGGACTAATAAATTGAATCAAAAACAACAGTACAGTATAAAACTATTGACTGCAAGTTATTGATTGTAAACATAAAATATGCTTAAAATACTTGTTCAAACAAGTTTATTGCAATTTATTCAAACATATGCAGATGTATGAGTAGTTTAAGGCTAAGTTCACACTACACGACTTTAAACGTCGGCAGATTGCTGTGCTGTTCAGACTACATGACTTGATTGTCTGTCTTTAAGTCATTGTGGTGTTCACACTACGTGACTCTATGTAATGATCCGCAACCGGGGGTTACACTACACAAGCTGACAACAACTCTGTCACCCAACGACGCTACAAAACACGTTTTGTCACGAAAACACATGCGAGAATTGGAATGGGAATGACGCGAAACAACAGGTGAAACAGGAGTTGTTTATTTTAAAATGGATGTCGGGAAGAAATTAGCGCTGCAAGCTGTTTGCTGAATGAAAATTTTTGCTCCATTTATTGTGTCCAAACTTTTCTTTAAGCCATGTTGCTGCTGTTGATTTTCTTCCGGTGACCTCAATCCATGCCTTGCTCTCTCATTGGCTGTAGCTCATTACGACACCTGACACCACGTGATGTCGAGTCGGCCGACCGGTCCAGATATTTGGCATGCTAGATATTTGTTTGGCGACGCGCCAGCGAGCCTCTTCGATGCATCATTGTGTAGTTCACACAAAGATTGCAGAGCGCCAATCACCCGCTGATTTTCACCCGATCACAGCCCGACCTGTCGGCGAGCTCATTAACTTGCAAATCGGGCTTAAATCGGCCTTAAAATCCTGTAGTGTGAACTAGGCATAAGGTTGTAGGGAGGAGACTCAATTGCAACTTCTCTGATTGGTGGATCTCTCGAAAGCAGTTATGGGTAGTGTAGTTCTTTACAGAGAATAACATTTAAAAAAATCACATTATGTTAGATTATCTGTCTTGATAAGGTTATTCATTATAAACCGATAAATGGCTGAAATTCTATACTATTGTGTCTACTAAAATCACAATACTGAAATCTGAAATCAATCTTTTAAAATGCTACAAGTAAATTTAGGCATCGCAACATTAGAATGTGTAGTACGAAATATTGATATTAATTTTGAGATTGGCTAAAGATTACATTGATAATTTAATGCTTTGAATGATTAACTTTAAAGTGAGCATTATATGATGATGGCAGATGTAGTCTTGATGTAAAAATAGGGGAAATAATCATGCATAATTAAAGAGTTATATCCAATATCAGGCAATATATTCAATATAAACAATACAAATAAATTAAGAAATATAGTATATAGGACTGAGATATTTTGCATCCCCAGTATGTATGAATATCTTGATATTTTAAACATCCAGGGGTTGCCCATTCCCCAAACAAACTCCGTAATGCTCTTTAGGAGCATAGGAGGCCTCTCGATTAATGAAATGTGATTGCAGCAAACTTTTTTGGAAATCCTGTCTTCAGTCTTTTTGTTGCCTGGAGGGGCAGGAATTTAGATGCATTCCTGATGCTAAGTCACAAGGAGCTCATGCTCTTGTTTGTGCTAGGATACAATGTTCATTCAAAAAAGCTTAATCTGTATAGTTCAATACTTCTGTTGTAGCTGGAGTCGACTCAGATTCTTTAGTGTACGATCAAGTTCAGCTGAAACAACAAAAAAGCCCTTAGTCATATTATTGTTCTGTGCAGGCATAGCCCTGTTATAGCTCCCGGTGTGTATTATATGTACTCTCATTGTCAAGATTTGACAATAGCACCATTGTGAAGAGGTGATGTCTCTTGGAAGAACATTTGTACTTTGAGTATCGTGTGTGTGTGTGTGTGTGTGTTGAATGCAGCAGGATAGGCTGTAAAGTAGTTCTAAAGCTCAGTGCTCTGTCAGCGTAGAGCACAGGACACCAGTTGACAGAACTCCCACATTCTTCTCTTCCACATCCTTCCCTCACTTCACCCCACACTCCAAAGACCCCACGCCGAGACAGCAAGGTCATGGAACTTATTTCAAGCTTTTGAAAAATTCTTTGGAAATACCACCAGGTTGATGGAGTTGTAGGGGTGCCATTAGCACATAAAACAGTGAACCATGGAGCCATTACCACTGTATTTAAATAGAACTCCAAGTCGATACTATGATTATGATACATGTTGGAAACTGCCATGATATTGCTTTGACAAATGCACTCGCATAAATACCATAGAGTAGGGCTGGATGATACTTTTTTTTTTTTTTGCAGGAAAATATTTATTGGGAAAAAATTAAACCAAGATATTGATAAACTTGAGTAATTTTCTATATTTAGCCTACATTGATGTTGATGAAAAGTTCTGTGTCTTTGTGTGAATGAGCAACACAATTTCAGCCTGCTGTCTCACTATACAGTGCCGTGAAAAGGTTTTTGCCCCCTTCCTGTTTTTCTTTTGCATATTTGTCACACTTTAAAGATTCAGATCATCAAACAAATTTTTATATTACACATAGATAACCCGAGTAAATACAAAATGCAGTTTTGAAATAATGATTAACCATAGTTCAGAACCATAACCATATTAAGGGAAAAAAGCTGTCCAAACCTGCTACTATAGATCTGGATCAATTTCATGCTGATTCATATGCGCTGATGTCTGAATTTGTTTATCTCTTTTTTTTAATTCTTGTCTAAGAAAGGAGTTATTTAAGTCTCCTATAAATGTGTTGTAAAATGACTGAAATAGAGTAAAATTGTTCTTAATTTGCAAAAATGGCTTTTGAATTTTAATTGAAAAAAAAATTGAATAGAATCGTTAATTGAAATGTAACCCTGGACTGGACCACAAAACCACAATACATTGTATGGGTCAAAATGATCGATTATTCTTTTATGCCAAAAATCATTAGGATATTAAGTAAAGATCATGTTCCATTAAGATATTTTGTAAATATCCTACCGTATATATATCAAAACTTCATTTTTGATTAGTAATATGCATGGCTAAGAACTTCATTTGGACAACTTTAAAAGCGATTTTCTCAATATTTTGATTCTTTTTGCACCCCCAGATTCTAGATTTTCAAATAGTTGTCTAAAAATCTCGGCCAAATATTGTTTTATCCTAACAAACCATGGAGAGCTTATTTATTCAGCTTTCAGATGATTTATAAATCTCATTATGACTGGTTTTGTGGTCCAGGGTCACAAATAGTTATGTATTTATTAAAATGACTTTTGAATGCACAACCAGTGAATCAAATAGTTTTATACCCCAATTTTTTGGACTTGTACCATGGTAATACCATGGTATTCCTTGACAAACCTTGAAGTACCATGTAAATGACATGTGAGTTTGGCAGTCAGTGTTGTAGTACTCGAAACCGTACTCAAGTCCTAGTCCAAGAACCACATTTTCATGGTCATGGACTTGTCATGAACTCTAGCAGTTGGACTTGATATTGACTTAGACTGCATGGATGCGTTTTGAGGTCACGCATATGCATGATACAGAGAAGAAAATATTTGTCTTATTTCACTCTCACCTCTGCTTTTGCCTCACATTCCCATTAAATGACACCCCCACCCTCATCCCGATGCTCCGACAGTGTTTGCTATGCTTATGTGGGTCTGATACCTTTCTAGTGAACATTTCCATTGTTCTAAGTCATTTATTCCCTCAGTATGGTGTGGAATGCCAGAGGGGGGCACCCACTGGCGTGCCTGTTTAACATTAACATTTGAGGTTATTCTAGTGCTTCTTATTTCAGCATGCTTAAAGTTTTCCTTTTTTTTTTTTTTATAAACTCTGAGGGGGGCTCTTAAGTCCGGATGTCACAGAGTCCTGCTGCTGTTAAAATAATAAATGCAGGAAAGACCACATACAACAAAGGAATAACTAAAATAGCCACATTTGTGCATTCTTGACCATGCACGTATACGCAGTAAGATGGTTTATTATAGGGTCGACTGGTGCTTGAATCTAACCACAGCTGGTGATAAAGCAAGCAAGAATAATCACTCAAGGTTTGTTGTCCATTTGAGCTTAAAGTTGACCTTCTAAAAATGTTATGTTACTAATAGCACCGTATTATGATAAAAGTACATTCCTGTGTATGAATATTATCCCTCCAGAGAGGATCGTGTTTGATGAGTAGACATACCTGGAAAGTAAATAATGAACAGCCATGATCAACTTTGGGGTAAAGACTCAAATAGCAGATAACTGGTTTACTGGAAGATAGAGCAGCATTACATATCATGTCAGGAATTTACTTTAGTTTAGACCAAACCCCCTATTTGGCTACATGTTTTGGCTACATATCATTTATGATTAACTCGCTTCTAGCTCGGCTCTGGAGGTAAAGTGTTGATGTGGAAAGCTTATGACTTGCCCCCCTGTGCTGATTTAGAAAGGTGAACGTGCCTTTCTCATTTGGTCATTTAAGGGTAGAACATAACAAATAATGTATTTGGCATTGAACTTTGCAGTTGTTTAGGAAATGCTCTAAGTCTTTGTTCACTCTAGTTTTTCAAATCGGATCTTTAGGACTGATTGTCCACACTGTCATTTTGCACATGATAAAATCAGATCTGTTTCTTTCATACAATATGTGTACACTGCTTACCATAGTTTTGTCTAGGAGAGGTGTGTGATGTTGTTTTAATGATGTGTGAGATGTCATTCACATTGCAAAAACCAAACAAAACACTCCTTGAGAGTCCAAGCATTGACTGCAGAATGCAGTTAGAATGCCAACGAAAATAGTTTCAAAGAAAATACAGAGTAGAGCCATTGCAACACAAAGATGTGTTTCGTTACTGAATGAATTTGCTTTTTTGAACAAATCATTTTTGAATCAGTGAATGATTCAATTACTCATTAATGAAGATGATCACTTGCTTCGTTTCTAAATGAATCAGATGGTTTGAACGAATTGAATTGTAAACTATATGAAAAGCTTCAGGAAGTCCAGAACAGGTCAGCACAAAAACACACAAATTTTGTCAAAGTATTCCAATCCCAAAGAATATTGAGATTTTGTTTTTGGTCAATATCGCACATTCTGCCTAGAGAAAGGAACGAGCCAAAAATTTGATCTTTATCTCTGCTCATGTCTATTGTGACATTGTGCCATGGTACTGAATAACATTTGCATTGTTGCATTGCTGCATTTTTGTGTTTTGCATAATCTTTCATATACTGTGTATTTGCATATTCTTGCATGTACTACTTGAAACAGGATGCTTCATTCATTATTAACTATACAATGGATGTATTATAGTTTTTAGTGAAAACGATAAAGCAAAAATGTGACCATTCACACTGAAACCTAACCAGATTTTAAACCAAAAATCAATTTGGTTTGGACAGGGTGTGTAAAAATCAGATTTCCTTTTTTTTATCCATTTTTTTTGCTGTTCACACTATAAACAACTTAACTGAATTAAGTTGGATATGCCTAACCAGATTTTTGTTCCCTATCTGAACTAAGCGTAATCGCACTACATTGCCTGACAGTGGCTAGGTCATTTACAAAAGATGAATGCTTGTCCAAATATTGTCATTGTTTGTTCAATTTCAATCTCTCAACAAAGGGAGAGCTATTAGTACAGGTCTATTCATATCTAGTTGATGTATGGTTGTGAAACAGAGGGATATGATTGAGAATGATTGAGTGTATTGTGTCTGTGTCACAGGTGGAAGAGGGCAGCAAAGCCGCAACCGCAAGACTGCAGGCTGGAGATGAACTCATCAACGTCAACAGCATTTCTCTCAGCGGCTACAGACAAGAGGCCATCTGCCTAATCAAGGGCTCCCACAAGACTCTCAGCCTGGTGGTGAAAAGGTCATTTATATTCAACCTCACTATCATTTTTGGGCCCGATTTACACCTGAGATTAAGACCTGTCTATGGAATCTGATCAGTCAAGCTACTTTCACCTAATATGCATCACATATATATAGGTTTTGAGGGGCGGTTCCCTGATCATGCATCACTTTCTGCGTCAGCATGTTATTGCACATAGATAAGCAAGCACAGAAAGTCGAAAGACTGTTGCTTCCAAATTTTAATCTCACTGCAGATGGGACATTTTTTATTCAAGCCCCTATACTAACTGAACTTTTTAAAGCCATTTGACAAGGTTTAGAGTCATAGTTTTAGCACAATGACTGATTGGCAGGTGATCAGGGTGGAATAGCATTTACACCACAATTGTGATGTGTTTACATGCATGCTACGACTGAACGAGGTCACAAGGAAAGAAAGCAGCATTCAATGCTGCCCACTTGTGATCAGGTTGTCAGAAACGGATGTTAATGCCAGGTGTAAACAGGATCTTTAACATTTCCTCCTCTCTGGGGTAAGATATACATGGTTGCTTACTGTTGTTGTTTTTGTTTCATACGTTAAAAGATGCATTAAATATTTTGAGCAGGACTATTTGTGTTCCCATCAATATTGCATTGCTCTGTTAAGGTAGAAGCACCTATGAATAAATTTACGTCACAGGTGGGAAGTGAATGAGTTTAGCCGCTGGGGATTGGTGTTGTTTGCATCACTAGTTTATCTGATGCTGAGGGAGCCGTTGAATGCTTGACAGTCCAGTTCTGCCAGATCGCTGTTTTTCTGACAACTGACAAGCACACACTGTGAGATAGAGGAATAGAAAGCTAAAATAAAACTGAAGCAGTTTCAATTTTATTTTTCATTTCAGCTATATACTGAAAGTCTCCTAGAATCTTAAATATGGTTCCCGACTTTTGGTTCCACTTCCCAAATAATAAAAACACTTTTACAATTACAATTCATTTTGTTCTGTTGGTGGATATTCTTACCTATTTGACATAGAATTTATATGTTCTCATGAAAAATTAAATTGATAATAATTCCGTTTCTAAATACGGAACATGGTACAGTCTTTGGAAAGTGAAAGTGACAGGATTCAGTCACGTTTGTAGTAAGTGAACATCAGACATTATTTTAGCTCCAGTAAAATGCCGTTTATTATAATATTTCTAACTGAAACATCAAATAATGCATCTTCTGAACTCTTCTAACCTTCCAGTTTCTACTGAAGTAGTCAAGAGCTAACATTAAAGTGAACGGCCACTATGTGTTCACTAACAACCCTATATGAAGTTTGTATCTGATGCAGTAGATTTGCATGCGGGCTGGAAGTGATGTTCTCAGCCAGTGGACACTGCGGGTACAGAGCGCGTGTCGACTCTGTGATGCAAATGAAGTGATTTGGTCCTGATTCACGTGGTCTGATTGTTATCAGCTTTTCTCACGACTTCTGCTCTTTTCCAACCCCAAACACAAAGGTGAGGTTTTCTCACCTTGAAAGCAGTGTATGCATATGTTTACAGCAACACTTACAACGTGATCTCTTGGTGAGAAATTAAATAAATGGATGTTCAACAGTTTTAGGTTTGATTTGATCTTGTCTATATAGGAAAATGTGCATTATGAAACGCATAGTATTTTTCTGTTAAACATGCATTACATTGGCTCATTGCAGTTGAAGAGGAGCAGGCTGGTCAGTCCACGTCTTTGTGTGCCAAACACTGTCCTCTTTGTCTCCGCTTGGCCTATCTGGGAACACAAAGTGCGTTTGGTCGCATTACAGCATAACTGCTAAACAAACAATGTCATCCAGAGAGAAAAACTGCCTGTGTTTATCTATTGGACAGAGTCATTACTGCGGGTGATAGAAGGTGATTCAAATTCTATGTTAAGGTGACTTAAAAATCTATTGACGATTCACTGTACTTGATTTTTAATGCATGGGATGGAGCAGAGTTATGAATTTAAAGCTTGGTTTGAATCAAACCCACCTCTTGTCAGTCATCAATGGCATTTGGCTTTGGCATGTGCGTTTTTACTGGAGGAATGTTTATTGTAAATGGCAAATGAAATGGGGGTTGTGTAATGTGACTTTATAACCAAGAACTGAGTCACGGTTTCGTATTTCCAACAGTGAAACGAATGTGCTCCGATTAGGCAATCAAGTGGTTGACATTATTGAACAGTAACTACTCACGGCCTATTTAGTTGGATTAATGCATTCCAGTAGAGTAATAACAAAAGAATTCAGGAATGTTTCGTGATATGATGTTTGGATTTTTAAATCAAGAGAACCTAAGCCTTCAAGTGGACAAAAATAGTTTGTTATTTGTAACTGTGCATACATTTTCCTGTATTTTCCTATGCCTATAGCGGCTAAATTCATTGGGAAGTGAGTCAGAATATGCACACAGAGAGCAGATAACAAATCATGCTGGACCTCAGTGGAAGGTGGGGCATGCGTGGGCAGTCTGCAGACTCGTGTGTTTAACAAGAGGTGTGAACCTCTTATGGATAGCCTGATCTTTTAAACTCTTTTAAAGGTTTGGGGTCCAAGAACCAAATAAATATGGCTATTTTGAACTTGAAATCATCAAAAAATATGAAAAAACCATCATAGGTTTCCACAAAAAAATTTAAGTAGATCAGTTTTTGGGTACTAGACAAAATGCATTAAAACATTGATTTTTGGTTCTAGACAAGGCTTAGTGTTTAACAGGTTTTGGCAAATAGAAGAACTCTGTTGATGGATTTTGAATATTAGACAAAATGCATATTTTCTGACAGGATCCAGTGCCTGAGTTTGGATCTAGTATTCCTGATGTAGATACTCGATCTAATATTGTTGGCATCGTTGGCACAATGTCGGCACAATCTAACTAACTATATAATAAGAAATGCTTCTTGAGCACCTAATCAGCATATTAGAATGATTATGGATCATGTGACATCTTTGCCATCATAGGAATAAATTGCACTTTAAACTGTTATTTTAAGTTGTAATAATATTTTACAATATTACTGTTTTTATTGTATTTTTGATCAAATAAACACAGCTTTGGTGAGCATAAAAGACTTCTTTCAAAAAAACGTTTTTTAAAAATCTTGCCGTCCCCCAAACATTTGAATGGTAGTGTATATAAAGTTTATATTTGTGTGATTGGCCCAGTGAAAATGTTGGGAGGGCAAGTACAAATCTGAACTACTGGGATCCACTTATGAAAATGTTTTAAATGAAAATACTATTTTGTGTTGCCAGCATTACAGTTTGAGTGAAACGTTCTCTTTAAATGTAAAGCATCAAAAATATCTATAAAATAAATAAATATTTGAATCCCAGATTCGCAAAGTGGTCTTAGGCTTTTGAACCCCACTGTATAACATACAGTTAACAAATAAAATGCTGTTACATCACTCCACCCTCATGTTGCTTTAAAAACCTGTTGAAGCATGTGTCATTGTCATAATTATTTATAATTGCAAGACAAATTTGTCAGGTATTTTGTCAGCCAGAGGCAGATCACTGGGTTGTGACCAAAATGACCCTGAGCACGGCATACCACGTGCCCCAACCTGAGCAGAGGGCGATGTGTGGCTTTTAACAGTGTACTTTTTGAAAGAGAATGTATGTCTGAATAAGGCCTAAGCAAAATAAGTGTTTGACTATGAAATGAGGAAATAGGAAGTTGTTGCGTATGTAGGTGGTGCCTGTTTTGCATATTCTGACTTCATTTGAAACTATGAGGTCATGGTATGAGCTGGAGAGATTGTTTAGTTTGGCATGACCAAGGCATTGGACAAATAGAGAACACAGCATTTATGCTGGATCAAGGCCATCTGTATGCCTGGATAGTACATCGTTCACTGTCATAAGTTTAAAATCCATATTAAGAAATTTGTTATAATTTAAATTAAATGTGCCCTCGGTAGTTTTTCCTTACTAAAATATTTTATACAAAGAAATTAAAATGTTTAAAAGGGATCACATGATATTAAGACTCATACAGTGTTATTTTAGTATAATTTATGTAGTATTATAATATTTATTAATATTTTAAATGAACTTTTATTTTGATATCTTCAGTTTTCATTTTAGTTTGGTTTAGTATTTTTGTTATTTGCTTTTGTCACTTTTATGAGTTTTTGTTTTTTAATATTAAGCTTTATTTTATTTTTGATTTTTAGTTTTAGTAATTTTAGTATACTTCCACTTAAACTTATTTTATTTTAGTTAGTTCCCAAGGCTACATTTCAAATTTTTCATTTAATATTTTATTTTATTTTAGCTTTATGTAAATGAACAAAAATGATTCCTATCATCAGTTTTCATTTTAGTTAACAGTGCTGTCATATTAGTAGCCTAATAAAAGCTTCTTTTTTTTCCCCCCTTTTTTTTTTTTTGAGATCACGTGAGATCACATGACCAGCCCAGTGCCATTCACTTTTCACTGTTCCCATGTATTAATGTAAACGTTTGCTTGCGTAATGAATCATGGCTAACTGTGAATTTCTACAAAGCTATTGGTAACTGAAAACATTTTTTAATTGGTTTTGCATGATACTGCTTGACACACCAAAGTACTAAGTTCACCTTTAATTAGTCATACTTTTGTGTTAATGTAACCACTTATTTACGCAATAAAATATTGAGTAATACTGATGAACTATATTAACTGGTTTTTACACATTCCGATTGTATATACGATGATTGTTCACTATGGTAATACAAGTGTTATATGTCACACAGTGATTAATTAGATTACCTAACCTAAATGAACATGATTACTAAACTCTTAGGTGAATGAAATACATCCTATGACACACTAAATATTGTCGCTCATGCATGATGCACAAGTGAGTGTTTCTGTGAATGCCAATGTGCCCAGATGCCCCACTGAGTAGGTAATCTAACTGCAGAGATATTGGGATTATGGTCAGTGTGATTAAAATGGGATTTGGAGTCTGTTGCTTGTAGATTAGATAACTGATCCACACTTTTACAAACTGACCTGTCTGGTGCTACAATAGGAGCAATATGATTCTATAGTACTGTTACATAAAAAGAGTGGAAAGTGTAATGCAAAATCTGTCTTCAGTCAACAAACACCCAGTTTCTAGATTATTTGGGCTTTTCAAAGTTTTATTTTGGTTTCAAAAATATTCAGCTTTCTCTATATAAACACACAATCCGTTGTTCTTTCAAGAAACAAAGGTTATTCTATGAGTGTATGTACTGATGTTTTAAACAAAAGCAGCAAACTGGATTTAACCCAGACAGAGATGGATGCGGATGGTTCAGATACACAAGAAGACAAATGCATTAGAGTCTCTAGTTCGAGAAACCAATACCTCACAGGTTCTCAGCTGGCAGCTTCATTGAAAAGTACATGCCAAGCAGCAGTTTCACCTGGGATTAAACCTTTTATGTGGAGTTTCAAAGAAAAAGCCACATCTGGAACTGGTGAATAAGAAGAAGCGATTCAAAGGGGCAAAAGAACATTTTTAACTATAAATTATTAGAAAAGAGAGCGTCAGAGATTGCTAGTCTGTTAGAAGAGCCCTACAAACCAATAATACAGATGTGCTACAAAAAGCATCAGATAAACTTAAAGGGTTAGTTCACCCAAAAAAGTCTGTCATTAATTACTCACCCTCGCGTTTTTCCAAACCCGTAAGACCTTCGTTCATCTTCGGAACACAATTTAAGATATTTTTGATGAAATCTGAGGGCTCTCTGACCCTCCCATAGACAGCAAGGTAACTACCACGTTCAAGGTCCAGAAAAGTACCAAGGTGATCGACAAAGTAGTCTGTGTGACATCAGTGGCAGCAGCAGTGATTTTATAGAGGTGCTCAGTGATCCAATAAAATTACTTTCTTGTTTTCTTAATTTCACACTGTAACTTTTGAATTAGCGCTACCTAAATGCCAAAGTTTTGTTTAATTTGCAATTTCACATGGTGCTAATCCTTGAACCACCCTGTTTTAAAATGATTTGTGGAACGGTCCATTGGCAAGGTGAGTTGACACCCGTGGGTTACACACATTTCATTAGCATTAGAGGAAGAGCTGCTGTTTTCACAAGTATTTTAGGAGAAAAAATAATCAAAGACGGATAACCACAGTCGCAGTAATGGGAGTTGCACATCATGACTGAATCAAACCAGATGCTGTAGTGGGCTCAGACTTTTTGTACAGGTGTTATTGAGGTATGTAAATTTTGAAATGTGAAAATGTTGGCAAACCTTTCCAGTTTTGTAGTGTCTGGATTTCATGACTTGGAAGTACAATATTTTCCTACTTTATTGCACTTCGGTCAAGAGCGAAACAAATATTTCAGAAACCTGATTGTTTTTTTTTCAGTGCTTTTATTTGAAATAAAAAAAGCCTTTTGTGGACATCAGGTCTTATTTTAACAGCAGGTGGCTTGGCTTTACAGGAAGCAGCATCAAACAATCATTCGGACAAGCTCTTACAGTGCTATGGTGATGAGATCCCTCTGAAGCTGTTCCTTTATTTTAGTTGCTATGACACCTGTTACATCAGCAGCCTGTGAAAGTGAAAGGTACATGGGAAAGATGGTGCTGTGGGATTTGTCTGCCTGAAACTGCCTCATTTGGAAGGGGAAACCAGAAATGTTTTTAACACCGTTAGTGTTAATTTTGGTCCTAATCTCAACACAAAGTAGCTACAACTGTCTATTCCAAATGTGTGGCATTGCAAAATTGCTTATTATGATTCACTTAATCATTGTAATTCTTTTTCAAACAATTCTGGGTTAGTTGATCCATTCATCAAATTCATAATGTCATAAGTATTCTTATTTGATAATTATTTCATAATTTATGATGCATAATGAAATCAAAATTGATGGATGCCACTTTTTCAGACCTTTAAATCTGATGATTAAAGTGTAAGAATATCAGGGCTAATCAAAATATAAACTAATTCAAAAATGTATTGGAAAAAAATATTATTTTTGTATTTTTAGTTTATTAAAAAAATACACAGCAAAAAATTTTATGTAAATTCTTTAGTGTTTCTTAATTGCACATGTAGAGTAAGAATCAGGTAGTTCTCGTATGTCTTCTCAATTTGCAACACAGATTTATGAACTAGCTGTGATATTTGTCTTTATGATGATCAGGTCTTTAATGAAGACAAAATGAAGTTTTAATGAAGTTTTTTGTATGCTCAAGAGGAGCACTTTTTTTTATTGTAAAGGCTAGGCCTGTCGCAATAATCAATATATCGACTTATCGCGCAATATATGTACATGACCTCAATAATTTTTGGTGACGCAATATATCACCCATTATATTTACTTAAAAATTATTGTCACCGTGTTTTTTACATTCCACTTGCGCCTGTGTCTTTTGCAGCTTCTCGTACATAACGTGGTGTAGTCATGAAGTGCTAGTTCAAGCAATATATCGCACAACAAAAAGTTGTTATCGTGACAGGCCTAGTAAAGGCATTGGAACATA
Organism: Sinocyclocheilus anshuiensis; assembly: GCF_001515605.1. NCBI lineage: Eukaryota > Metazoa > Chordata > Actinopteri > Cypriniformes > Cyprinidae > Sinocyclocheilus > Sinocyclocheilus anshuiensis. Next base: position 999,578 of record NW_015549606.1, read on the forward strand.
CAAACTCTACATGTAACTATAAAACCTAGTTAAATTAGGTAGTAATTACAAAAGCGTAATTAATAACAGATCAAAAGTATGAGTAAAAGGAAGAAACGTTAAACTAAGAGACAAAAAAAGAAGAAAGAGAGTTTGTGATGTCCTTTGTGTGTTTTCTGAAAGAAACCAGGCAAAGTATTCTTCCAAAATGAGGTCGAACTTTGTATTTTCTTCTATGAATGTAATGCAAGCTGTTTATTTAATCTCAGTTATTTATCAGATCACTGCAGGCTAATTACCCTGTTCTCAGTCTAGGTCTGTGATCAGATGTTGATCTAGGTCATATTAAGTCTTTTGGAACGTAAAACTTTGCACAGAAGGGTTCAGTCTCCTGTGCTTACCGTTTCAAGAAATTTTGGCATGGAGCAATGATTTTAGAGTCCTTTGGTCACCTTCTAAGTCTGATTACTGTGCACTTTTCTTGCTTCTTACACTGTTAGCTGAGGTTAGACCAAGGGCATCCTTAATCACATCAACATGCAGGAAACCTGGAGTAAGCAAACCATCAATTTTTTTTTTTGTTCAGGCCTAATAGTAACGCATAATATGTGTAAGTTTACAAAATGATTTATGCTGATACATCTTAGTACTGTACACCCAAACAAAAGAGACGCAGATGTGAACCCAGCAGAGGACTAGACGGCTATTGGTTCTTTGGCTGGTATGATATGCAGCTCAGGAATGTGCCTGTCATTACAGGCTCCTCACGGTTGGCCTCTCCTGGCCCTGTATTAGCCGTCTGATTGAGATGCGTTCTGAAGAAGGCCTTTGTGCATACACTCCACGGCAGGTTAAATAACTGACTCCAATGTGGCCAAAACTCTAGCGGTGTCCCCTTGTGTCCAATATTACATTGAACAAAGTGTGGTTTCCATTAGATGGATCAAAGCCAGATGGATCAGATAAGATCTTGTTGGACATCTCTCCTTAAACACTTATTCTTGTATCCTTGAAAAACATCAGCTTTGAATGGCTCTTCTCTCTAAAATAAGAGCTTTACAAATCTTTACAAGTTTACAAATCTTTTTGCCTGCTTTACCTTTTTGAGGCAGTGAGAAAAATACAATGTTTATGGGAGTGTTAATGCCTAGGACTGGCCTCATGTCTGGAATACGCAGATGAGAAGTCGTCTCACAATAGATCATTGTGAAAGATTTCGTAAAAGCCCGCCCATCAGGCATAGGCCAAAGCAATTCTTCTGTAATCTTCTTGCCTGTCACCAGACCACTTGTTTTGATGCCAAGAAAAGTTTTAATCAAGCTCGAAACTTTGTAGGTCAAGCTCCGATCACAGTCAAGCTTCACTCTTTAGAGATCTGTTTTACAAAGCTAACAGGTTGATTTATTTGAGATCCCTAGCCTTGTTTTGACCAGATGGCTTTTGTCAGACCTGGAGTGATCTACTGGTCACATGATCGGTTTCGGGGGTTGGGAGGGTTAGGGTTTGAGGTCAGTGGTCATGGTGATGTCTAGTGCCGTCAGTGAGTGGGGTGCCTCAATAGTAAAACTCTAGTGTTGTGTAGTGCAGAGCCACTACTGAATATGCATTGTTGGATTGATCAGTTTATGGCAATAAATCCACTTATAGTTTGAAATAAATCCACTTTTCTTTTAAAATGTAGTTCAATTATTATCTCTTTCTTTGGTTTCACCCACTTGACAAACCAGTGCACTTAAAGGGATAGTTCACCCAAAAATGAAAATTTGATGTTTATCTGCTTACCCCCAGGGCATCCAAGATGTAGGTGACTTTGTTTCTTCAGTAGAACACAAATTATGATTTTTAAGTCCAGCCGTTGCAGTCTATCAGTCGTATAATGCATGGCAATGGTAACAAAATCTATGAGAGTAAAAAAAACATGCACAGACAAATCCAAATTAAACCCTGCGGCTCGTGACGACACATTGATGTCCTAAGACACGAAACGATTGGTTTGTGCCAGAAACCGAACAGTATTTATATCATATTTTACCTCTAATACACTACTATGTCCAACTTCCTTGAGCGCGCGCATGGCATTCGATGCGTGAGGTGTGTACGCGCTCTGGCGTAGTTTACGTTAATGGGTGTGTTGATATCCAGCCGAAGAGCAATCAACCATAACTTCAGGCGAGCAGGCTCACAAGTTGGGAATACGATAAACTACGCCAGAATGCTTGCAAAACTCACGCACCGGATGCCGTGCGCGTGCCCAAATACAGTTGGACATAGTGGTGTATTAGAGGTAAAAAATGATATAAATACTGTTCGGTTTCTGGCACAAACCGATCGTTTCGTGTCTTAGGACAGTGAATCTCAACCTTTTGGCAAATTTTAATTTTTGGGTGAACTATCCCTTTAAGACTCGGCAAAAATCAACCTGTTGCCATAGTAATAGAAGAAACAGAGGACCGCTACACAAGAGGGGGAGAACATTTGGCCCTTTTCGACTGTTCATTAGCATACCATCCCTGAGCCAATAGGGAGACAGAAGCTGCTAGATTGCTTCAAGGAGACTGGCTATGACAACAGCCCCCTTCTCATTCCCTCCCCCCTTCCTTCCCGGGGTAAAATCACCATAATCCCTGTAGAGATCTGCCATGACTGCAAGAGTCACACAGGCACTGGAAGTAGATATTAAGAGTGTATGTGCTAAGGCTCGTATGATCAGATCTCTACATGGGGTTTGTCAAGGCTACCTTTTTCTGTAGTATTTCATATGGAAGAAGTGGATGGTTGAAAAGACTCACACTGCGGTCCGGGACCGGCCGTCTATGGAGGGCCCTTTGTCCTGGCCTGTCTTTGATGTGAATGTGGAATGCGCTGCCTGGGGAGTCCACTGGAGCAAACCCGGCTCTCAGTACCATTTCATCCATCAAAGCGTCTCAGGTCTGCTGATTTAGGGACCTGTTTGGCAAACTTACTTGCTTGAGGGATTGTTTGGTGAGTTTAGAAGTTTACGTTTAGCTGTCTGTTTTTACGTCTGCCGTCTTTGTCTCACACCTGTTGTTGTTCCTTTGCTTTTATCTTGGCATCTGTTTAGTCTCGTTTTATTTTACTGTTTGTGAAATCTAAGCTTTGGTGCAGCTTGTCCCTCAGACGACTTTGTAAACGAGTAAATGGTGTTAAAACTTGATCTCATGAAACCTGTTGCATTTATCTTGGCAAACCAAAAGCAACCTTTGATGGGTTTCAAACACTGCATCAGATCCTAACCATATATTAGTAAAACACTAGCATTTTTCCCTTTCAAAAGCTTGCTGATCTTTCACGTAGGTGTCTTTTGAACACTTTTTTTCTTGTTGGTTCGTCCTGTGAATAAGATTTGGATGTTAACTCTTTACCCAAGCTGAATGATTTGCATCAGGCTTTGGATTGGTTGTTGTCTTTTCAGAAGTGATTTGTTTGTTTTTGAACATGCCTTGTTCTGAAAACATCGGTGGGGGACTTTCCCCTCCGAACCCCCCTCCTTGGCCTCCATTCCGCCTGGGCGCCACTGATTCGGACCACTGGCATATCTGCGCTAGACCAGCTGTAGCCCTGACAATACGTCTAATAAAGAGAATGTCATTAGCATCTGAATAGCTAGCCCCATGTGTGGCGAGCACATACACACTTGAAACATGAGCAGCATTGAGCAAAAGCAAAGGGTGTCTTTTGGGCCACTCTGTCTATAATTTGCCGTTTAATCTGTTCCGCCATCTTTTAAACCTGTGACAGGGATGAACATGGACATCTTGTTTTAGACAACATCAGCTTAGGTAGCCAAAGCTGGTTTAAGCAAATGTTTTGGGGTCAAGGATATTTGGGTTAGCATAGTAGTTTTTATTTTCCTTGTATTTCGAAGAGTGTCTCTTACTGTTTCCTGGCTAGAGGGTGACTGGCACTTGACCTCATGGTCTAATGGAGCAGCACTGCATGTCTTTGATTGACTGTTGTTCTAACCCCTCCGGTCTCATGGAGAGTTGCACAAGCTTGGGTTTTAGACTGTTGGAAATTCAAGGAGATGGATTTCTGTTTTTACAATCCTATCACTAAACCAAACGACTGAATTTCAGAAACGACAGGAATGTTTTGTCTCTCAAAACTTAAAGGTCACAGGTCAGGTGTGGGTGGACTCTTTAGTTTGGGGAGATGTTGGGCAACATGCTGAGGAATGTTTCATGCTAAACATATTGATGTAAAAGAAGAGGCATGCAGCCATCAAACATTGCATGTACAGATCCTGGAAAGAGGTTGTAATATTTAACAAATTACTTGTCATCTTTTTCTCAGTTTTACTTTATTTTATATTATGGCATACATTGTCACATGGAACGGTAGTGTTAAACCTTAACCACTAGATGTCTCCCAATGTCCACTATTCACACTATGTGATTGTTTGTAAGTTGCAGATCTCTGGTCAGTAGTATCTTACAGTATTTGCACGATAAGAGGAAGACTAAAGGGAGACTATTAAGTTTTTTTATTTTATTTTAATTTTTTTTAATTTTGTCCTTTTTAAACCCTCAGTGCTGATGCTGGCCTTTTCCTGAATGGCCTTATGGCTAAAGTTTTTGCATGCATGTGCTTCTCAACTCTGTCTGCAACAATTGGGCATGGGCATTAAAAACACAGGTTTCATTTATGTGGACTGTCTGTGTTTTTACAGTGTATTTTTCATACAGTATAACGTCTTAAGTATAACATTTTGTGGTCGTTTTGTCTGAATTGGTTATGTTTTTTATGCAAGGCTATATTTGTGTTTGTGTTCTTGCGTATAATGCTTGACTAATTACAGCCAGTGTTGTGGCCCATGCTAGTATGTCTGTATTTTCTTTTTTAAAGATGGCTTTTCATGTCTCCATTTGGAATTCAGCACTAGAGTCCCTGTCAAATTTTACTGAACTCAAGAGATTCCGACTATAAGTGTCCCTCCCCCTTTTAACCCCCTTCAGGAAGATGAAAATGGTGGATATTGTAGCACAGAAAATGCCATCAGAGAGTGACGTGCATATGGCCCGGAGCTTTCTCACGAAGATTTTACGAAGTTCCATGAGGTATGGTATCAATGTATCCACAAGAAACCCCACTTCCTTTCCTGTACCACCCAGTCTAGTCATAATGATCTACAATCATATTCCCTCCATGGCCTTGTGATATCATCCATCAGAATTTCAAATTTCCATGCAATAGTTTTCCACCTTGCATATGCTCCACATTCCTTATTCAGGGTTCCCACGATCATGAATAACCTGGAAATATTAGGGAATTTATAATTGTTTTAAAATTTCCAGGCCTTATTTTTCAAATCCAAAATGAATGGCAAAAATAATAGAAATTTCTCTAAAATATAATTTTTTTTATAAATTACTCTTTATGAGTGCAATCTCAAAATTCTTTTTAAAAATTCTTATCCAGTTTGAAAATTTATTGGAAGCTGTGGGAACCCTGTTCATTAGTTCTTGCAGTATTGTTTTAAGTATGGATTTCATGAGCATCGGTTCCAAATTTTGTTGTTTTTGGTAGTCTTAAGATTTTGCAAAAATTTGGAAATGTCTATAGAAATGTCTATAGAAAAAATGTCTATAGATAAAATCTATGCACGGACTGAATTGTTGATAATCTCATAAGGACAATGTATTCGACTTCTTATAAGAGGCTCTGTTAAGTTGTTGTGGCAGTTTCTGTAACAATTATATATTTATGTCTATTTCACTTCATGCATCCCAGAAAGAACCGATTTAAAGGGTATGTTGCTTGTGGTATGAGTGTTGAGAGAGTGGGCTTGTGGTTACGGATATTTAATGGTGTTTGTAGGTGTTTGTCAGGTTTTGTGGTTGACAGTTAAAAAACTTTGTGTTGATGGTGAATGACTGCAACATCAGCATGCTCACAGGCTACTTCTCTGTTTCTTGGCATGATCATTACACTACTTCCATAATCATCTATCATGTTTTGACACTTTACTGTCCTTTAGAATAGTTGTAGTGCTGCTTGGTGATCTGTGTTTGCCATTCGTTTTGCAGCTGTTCACAAAGCAACATTTTATTGCCTTGTTTTCTAATCTTTCCTCCTCTGCTCTACATCTTTCTCCATCCTTCTCTCTTTCCCGTTTGCTGCCCACAGGAGAAATGAACCCATGAGTAGACCTCACTCCTGGCATGCGACCAAGTTCAACGAGAGCCACTCAGAGGCCAAAAACCAGTCCACACCCTCACCAGTCTGGCAAACAAGATATGATGCAAGGTAATTGGAGAGACAGAAAATAATTAGTTTCTGTTTATATTGCTTCTCTCAGTAAAGATTTCAGAATGAAGACCTCTATTTTTCTTTTACGAATATACATTGAATGGCAGAAACTTTTGATATGGCTTACTGCAGTTGCATTTTCAAGTATATACAGCCTAAACACTTTTTACTTGTGTTTGTTTTTCATAGTTCATTCTCTTCTGAACTCTCAACTGGCTGGGAGCAAACAAATCTACAGAGAGTATCCGACCAGTTCAGCTCTATGGGGAGTATGGACAGCCTAGAGCATAGCGCGCATCCCTCACCCCGTGGTCGTCTTTCCCCAAGCAAGTCGAACAATAACAGCATTGAACATTTGGGCGGTGGTAAACGAGACTCTGCTTACAGCTCCTTTTCTACAAGCTCAGGAACCCCAGATTACACACTGTCCAAAAGTAACGCTGCATCCACTGAGAACATGCTGTACAAAATTAATCAGTGGGACTCAAGTGGCAGGCACAGCAATGGCAGACATAGCCAAAGCCTAAGCGAAGCGGTACGACAAGAGGAGAGGCTTGGATACTTGCAGCATCTCTCAAGTTCAGGTAGCCATGAGATCCCAAAAGCCGAAGAACAACCAGGCACTCGACAATCAAGCTCTGGAAGAGTTAGTATTGGACCTGTCTGGCATGTTCCAGATATGAAGAAAAACATGGTATCCTCCACCCCACCTCCTACTCCACCGACACGCAGTGATAGTTTTGCAGCTACCAAGGTTCATGAGAAGGGTCTGATCACAGGCACCTCTGAAGGCCTTGGTGTTCACGCCCAGTTAAAGCCTCAGGTAAAAGCATTGCAAAAGACAGGAGAAACCCATGAAAGCACACAAAGGTCTCACCAAGTCAACGAGACTGGTCTTGAGGGTCGACGCGATTATAACCTGCCATCCAAAAATGATTCCTCAAATCCCTACATTTCATCCGATGCCCATCATCAGTATCCACCCCGTATGTCATCAGACAAGACATACTCCCTATCAACGACAGACGTCAGAGATAGACATCAGTCCTATGCCCATGTTCCATACCATCCATGGCAATACAGCGACGAGGGCACTTTTCACGCTCAAACTAGGACAATACCAGCACTGAAACCTCCATTCAGTGGCTACTTCAGCAGTATGCAGGAGCTGCCCACAAACAGCCACATGCAACTCAATAGCCAGAATCAAACTAGGCCAGCTGCATCAATGTCCGGTAATGTTGGAGTTACCTCTCATCATATCACTCAGGGAATGACCCAGGCATCTTTAGTGAGAGTTGATGACTCTAAAGCTTCAGTCTCAGAAATGTCACACAGTGGACGGGACAGGATGACCATAGGTTCTCAAGGAGGAGCAAAAGACCGCTATTTCCCACCTCAGTCACAGCACCATGATACAGAGCATAAAGACAACAATGCCCCCTTCAAACAAAGTGACAACCACCATCGCATTTTCTCTGCACCAAGTAATCCCTTGTATGTACCTGAGTTAACAAAACCTTCTGAATTGAGGGGGAGCCAAAAGCAACACCAAGTGTCTAGCTCTGATGAGCATTCTGGTAGTTATCCCTCAAGTAAGCAACCCGAGCACAGGAGAAGTGCTGGTCATCTCCATCTTAAAGAATACTCACAACAACCCTTTCCAACTAAAAGCGAGTCAAAGATATGTCCCCAGAAAACACCAATGCTGTATTCTCTGGCCCAAGAGCACAATGACGTGGAGGACTGTCAAGATGAGATCAACAGTGGAAGTGCACAACAGGAAGCCCTTGACAGTCAGAGTGGCAAACAGGCACGACGAAGTGACCGATTTGCCACCACCTTGCGCAATGAGATCCAGATGAGGAGGGCCCAGCTTCAAAAGAGTCGAAGCGCAGCCACTTTAGAAAGTCCGGTTGAAGCTGTAGAAGAGCCTGCAGTCTGGAAGACCACTGGGACTTCTTCTTCCTCCTCAGATGGCTGCTTTTCCAGCTCTTATAAAGACCATCTGAAAGAGGCCCAAGCCAGAGTCCTCCAGGCTACATCCTTTAGGAGGAAAGACCTAGAGCCAGTCTTGTTTGAGCATCCAGGTTCTGAGGGTCCCACTCGGAAAGACACACCTCCGCTTCCAGGTGTCTCTGAGGTCCCACCTACCAAACCCACCTCAGGGAGTAATCAGGTGCTTCGCATTGGTAGCCGCAAGCGGTTTTCTGCAGAGAAGAAAGTTCGGTCTTTTTCTGAGCCAGATAAAATTCATGAAGTAGGAGCTAATGAGCGCTCCAGTGTGCCTGATAATGCTGCACCCTTCGAAAATCGGCACAGATTATTTGAGGTAGTGGGGAAACCAGCTTTCCCTAAGCCTATGCCAAAGCAAAACCTGCAGGTATCTGAAGACACCAGACTATCCAAGTCTGGAGGCATGCACTATTCTGCAAAGAGTGACACAGCAGGGCGGAGTAACAGTGAAAGCTCAACCCCCACTGAACACCACCTTAATGAAGGTCAGGATGGCCCTCATTCAGTGAACCGACAAGCCATGCTAGAACAACAGCGACTTGGCAGCTTTGCGGAGTATGAGGCCAAATGGAACAACCAAAGGAAAACGGCCGAACCAAGGGTATCTGGACGATACCACTCCGCTGATAACATCCTTGATTCAGGAAATGAGAGACGGAGTAAGCCCACCTGTGTGCATGAAAGATCTAGATCCTCCCCTTCTGCTGACTTCTATGGACGGGTTGGTTATTTCATATTTAATGAAGTCTCTCAGTTATCAGTGATTTAATTCTGGTGTTATATCTGTTCAAATTTTGTAAACTGTTTACTAAACACGAGTCAGAGTTTGTTTTTATTTAGAAAGCATCATAAATCAAAAGTGACTTGAGTCTCACATATAGCCCCAGTGAATAGCAATATAAAAGACGGAACTTAGTCAAACATTAAACTAAAAGTCACACCCTCAGACCAGGAAAGTTGCAAGTAAGATCACACAATCATGTCAACCAACTAAGACCATAATTACAAAAGACAATAGTCTTAAAATAGCCAAAGTTAACAGCAGTTGAGATATATTAATACCTGAACGAGGAGATTAAGTTTTATGTGTATTATATTCCTCCCAGAAACTTCCAGTTCAAGAAAAGAAGTCAGCTGACTATTCCAAGCCTGAGAAAAATCTCTGCGAACAGGATAAGAATAGTACAAGGTGAGTGCTGTTTTGTTATTTTTCCATTGCCTTGCAAGTTGTGTTAAAGAGTAAAAAGATAATACATAATTTTAATGTGCTTATTAAATATCACTTTTAACATACTTTTTTGTCATGATTATTATGATACTTCTGGGCTTGTTTGAAACTAAGCCAAACAACTCTTCCTCGCTGAGACTCTGTCAGTGTGTCGGTGAAACTATTCCTGTGCTAATGGCTCTGATCTTGACCTTGTTGCATACAGAAATCCACAGTTGGGCCATCAGTCAGCTCCCGTTGGGTCAAAGACAAACAGTAGACTCTTTATGGTCCTTGCAGCTTTGGGATTTAGCCCAGCTGTGACAGCACTGCTATCCTCACTGACTGGGCTTTGTTACAACGAGATGGGTTTGAGGTGTAGGCATGTGAGTGTGACATAGGAAGTGTCCAATAAGTCCATTCATAATAAGGCCAAAGAGTAAAATAACAGCCTAAATTAAATTTTTGCTCTTCCTACTTCTTTAAAGGGCTTTTTTTAAGATATTTTGCCTCATTTCAGTATTTTAAAGTTGTAAAACTTTGCAAAGATAAGATTTAATTGAAGTTTTACTCTACATAATTATGTAATTAGTAGGTATTGCATTTTATCCTGAAAGAAGCATGAATGGTAGCCCTGTACTCTGCTAAGGAGAAACTTCAATGCTTAATGCCGAACATTCTGAATTTTAAAACCATCTGGATGAAGAATAGAAGGCTTGTATGTATATTGTGTGCTTGAATAATGTATCTAACTGGCACAGAAAGGAAGTAGCATTAACTGTGTGAAGCTACAGTTTTTACAATTCTACTGTTGGAAAACTTGCAGCCTGATAATGTGGTTTGCTGAGCATGAAATGACCTCCAGTTACCTTTGCAAGTTTTGAAATCATGTCTAGCCTGTGAAACATGTTAAATTGATCCTCACTTATCTATCACTTCTCCCACTAAAATCTAGAAAACACAGAATGAAAGAAACTGTGTCCTTTGAAGATGCAGTTTAAGGATAAGAGATAGATGGCTGGGATGTTATTCCTTTTACATGCAGACTTTTTAGGTGGGGCTCCAGTAGTGTGATTCAGGTCAAATTGGATATGTACTCTCAATGTTTGAGATGCTAATTAAAGTTTCAGTTTACCTTACCATTAATTTGACTCTGTCTATCAAAGCAACAGCAACAAGATAATTTTCTAATGTCACAAACAGCTTCCAGTTGTGTGCGTGTGTAACAGATGACCTACCTGACCTATCTTAATATTTATCTAACCTTCTTGTATTTATATAACCATAACTTTTCAGGCATATCATCCTTTGGCTTCTCTGGGTCATTCTCTTAGAATCCTATGTGTAGACGTAAGGAGTGGCAAACTTGAATAAGCATGTTACCGCCAAACATCCATCATCCAAAGCCTTGTAAATTGCCCCCTATGAAAGGTTTTGTCTTGATTCTTGCATGTAATTAAGGTGCTGTGCAGAGCAAACTATGAATTATACCATAGACCTGCATCTTCACTTCATAGCGCTATGAGTTTCTTAGAAATCGTTTTTTAAATGTCAAAGTTTTCCTGTCTGCCACCCAGTCATTTTACTTGCGTGCAAACACGCACAACTCAATTATAAAAATCTAGCTGAAAGTCATAGCTGAAAAGTCCTAGCTGAAAGGATTCTTTATGTCAGTAAGTGACTGACATTGACAGAGACTTCTAATGTTAGAAAACTCTTTTGCAACTGTTGACTTTTATAAGTACAGTCAGCTAGTGTGGACTAAATCCAGTTGGAAGCATTTCAATTGAGCTACAAGCATTTTAGCCCCACCCAGGTTGAGATTACATATGTTCAGGGCTCCAGGAAGCACCTGTTGCTGAGATGAGAACTCCCAATCATCAGAGGTGAGCGCTGCTTCTCATACAGTCAAGTTTCATATTTAATGCAAGGATTGCTATTTAGTTGTTTTATAGCAGCTTTATATGGACAGCAGCATGAGTACCTGGATTATGGACTTTTCTGTTTGAAGTCTTTCCGATGATGTTTGAGTCATCCTGAGTCTGTGAGATTAATTTTTTAGAGGTGTTTTCTTAGTTTTTAGTTATCAGTTAATGATACTTTTCTTGTCTTCATTCTGTTTTTACTTAATAGGTGAATGCAGGTCAGTGTTTTGCATGTAAAATGCTTAGTAAACAATGAAACAGTTGCTTATCCACGTGGAGCGATGTTTGGTATGTCTCTCCATTAGACGTTTCTAGTACTGGTAGATGTTTTGTCATATGAACTTTATCAAACAAGGTTAGTTAGCAAGAGACTGATGTTTGATTATAGGTGGGGTGTTGTGGACAAGAGCTTACATAGTATTACAGCAGAGACGTTCTGCATGCCAGATCATGTTGAGATCAAATGGATGTGTTAGACACTATAGTATCAGAAAGAACCTGCATCCTACTTGAATGTTACCCATGCATGCAAGCAATACTAATGACATCTGCAATGAAAGCATGTTTCAGATAACATTGAGAATGACTCTTAAAGTTCATACTTTTTTCTGCACTTTGCCTTTTGTCTTCCTTTTGTACACTACCCTTCAAAAGTTTTAGGTCCGTAAGATTTTTCAGATTTTTTTGCTTTTTAAGATTGATATTTTAAATCAGCAAGGATGCATTATATTGATCAAAAGTGAGAGACTTTTACGTTGTTAAAAATAAATATTCAAAAAAAATGCTGTTCTTTGTTAATTATATTCATATATTCATGAATCCCGAAAAATTGTTTCCACAAAAATATTAAGCACTGTTTTCAACATTGATAATAAGAAATGTTTCTTAAGCACTAAATCAGCATATTACAGTGATTTCTGAATCAAGATTCAGCTTTGCCATCACAGGTATAAATATAATTTTAAATATAATAAAATAGAAAACTGTAATTTTAAGTTATACTTTTTTTTTTAACAAAATTACTGTATTTTGATTAAATAAATAAAGCATAGGTGAGCATAAGACACTTCAAAACTTTTTAAAAATCTTACAGACCACAAACTTTTCAACGGTAGTATAACCACTAACCATTCTACAACTATTCACTACTTCTTTATGTCTCTTTCTTTGGAGCACAGCCACTGGTTCTATACACCCAGCAGGTAATTCAGTATACCGTGTCTTTCTGTGCAGTTCAGTAGATTTTTTTAATTGGTATAGTTCCTTTGCACATATTGATGGTGGGAGGTATCACCAAAATTATTATAAATTGTACAGTTGACACATTTCTAATGTCGCATGGTATAAATATATACCATCAGACCATCCATCCCTGATAGATGTTTGTAATAGGTGGCTTGCTAAGACTGTAAAGAAATACATTTATGTTTAATATCTTTTTAAGTTATATTTATATTTAATATCTATTTAAGTTACTTTCATAGGTTGTTGTAATATTTGAGTTTCTTTCCCAAGCAATTTTATATAAAATATTCAAACAAGAGCCGCCTTGTCCCTCTCTGCCCACCATAAATCTTAAGTAAACAAGGAAGAGAGTAAAAACATAAACGAAAACAATCAAGATTAAGAAGGGAAAAGCGTTCTCTTTGCCAGTCGCTGCAGGGGAAAGCTCATTCATTCTCCACAGCATGACAGACTTGTGGGAACAGAAATATGCTGGGTATGACAGCCAGCCTGGGAGTTACCATGGATAGATGGTGAAATGTGGGAGAAATGTCTGCCTGCCTATCGATTTACGCTGAACACAGTGAGGCTTTGTGTGCCAAAAAGGACAAATACATTCAGAGTCTGGGCCTTTGATAAATCTTCTTTGGTTGCGTGCATTGGTGGATTGAGAATTTGACTTCAAAGCATTTCTCCTTTGTTTTCTTAGGTTAAATGAGAAAGGATACAGTGAACTCGTATGCAAAGAGAAACCAGAAGCACCTCCTTTGGCTTTGACTGAAGACCTGGAGAAAAAGGCTTTAGATCCTCCATCCAGTCATCATAAAACTGCACAGCATTTCTCTGACCATAGCAATCGCAGTGAACCATCAGCCCTCTCCAAAAACAAGAGCTCTGTTCTCTTGCCCCATCTGGAGAAGTACAAATGCCCTGAGGGCACACGTCCTCCTCTTAGCAAATTTCAGGAGGTCCAGCCTGGATCACGAGGAGGAGTCTTGGCCTCACTTTCTCCTGTCAACAATCAAAGCTCCGCCCCTCTTTCAGTCCCTGTTCCCTGGAAGGGTTCCGAACAGCACAGCAAAGGGCCAACCAGGGAGGAGGAGCTACAACAAGAGCTTGTGCCTCCTCCCTTTCCACCTCCTCCCCCTCCAGCTGTCCTGCCCACCCAACTAACCGCTGGCCCGACCCAGCCCACCATGGATGGGCAGCGTTCGCCCTCGCCCCAGTTTGCTCCCCAGAGGCTGACTGACAAGCCCCCTGTCTCCGTCTCCATACAAGATGAAGCTCCTGGAAGGTAAGACTTTGTGTGTTTAGAGTTAAATTCCGCCGTTCAGGAATTCTTTCAGGTCTGTGCTGGAATTCAGGGAGATTTCCACTGGCAAACCACAGTTGGGCTCCTCTCAGCTGCAATCTTAAAACCATCACTGGAAACTCTCCCTACAGCCCAGTAATTTAATGACAGTGCTTCTCTGACTGTCTCTTTATTGTATTCATGCACCTACAAGGAGCTTATTCATATGTGTCCTTACTGCAGATTGCCCATGTGTGCTGCAGTTCTTCAGATCAGTCATAAGAGGGAATCCCCCCAGCCTTGACTAAAGACTGTTTAAGAATATAATTTCTGGTGCTTTGTTTTTGCTGGAATATGGCAACTTTTTAGTAGTCTTACAGCCTGGAGAAGACCAAGGTTTTGAACTGGACATTTGGGTTATAGTGACATTGTTGTATGATTCTTAACTATATGCATGGATTTGGTCACAGGAACTGACATTTCTTGTTTTCCTGTATGCAAAGCCTGCTAGCCTGAAGTAAAAGATCACATTTCATGTTTTTCTACACAGATTATACCCATGAAAATTGTTTTTCCTGTCCTTGTTGTGTTTATTCTTTTGCATAGTTACCTAGTTTTTCTTATGTTGAATTTCTTTCATTCACCATAACACGTTTCTGTTTTCATCATTGTTGTTTACCAGGATGGATAGGGGTAAAGATGAGAACACGTCAGTGAAGAAAGTTCCCATTAAGATTGTCCACTCCGAGAGTGACACCGAAAAAGAAAGTCGACAATATCTCGACCTGCCCATCGAGACCCCTGTCAGCTCTCAAGGACCTGGAGTAACTCATCTTCAGAGTTTGGGAAACCCGGATCAGTCATACTCTCTGTTCTGTACTTACACCAGGCAAAAGGACCAGGGGCCTGATCCAAGAGAAGCAGATATTGGCCCTCTGAAAGACCAGGGTCCACAAACCAGTGTGAACCCAGTATCTTATGCGTTACATGGCCTGCAGACGGCCTCTTCGTCTGATCAAAGCAGCAACGGAGTGTCTTCACATCCCTCACGGTCAGAAGATGACGAAAAAAGAAAGGAGCTTGCTAGAGACATAATGGACAAAGACAAGTCCCTAGTGGACATTTTAGACCAGAGTAAGATGAAGACCACCATGGATCTGATGGAGGGGATTTTCCCTCAAGGAGAGCAGCTACTGGAAGAGGCCCAACAGCGCAGGAAAGCTGCACCTAAACAGCTCTCTCCTCGCAACTCTGTGGAGAAGTCAGTATTTCTGTATTCCTATTTCCTCAGTTTGAAAATTTTTTTATTTATGTATTCTAGGAATTTGCCCTTAAAGGGATAGTTCACCCAAAAATTTAAATTCTGTCATTAATTACTCACCCTCATGTTGTTCCAAACCCGTAAGACTTCCGTTCATCTTCGGAACACAAATTAAGATATTTTTGATGGAATCTGACAGCTCTCTGTCTCCACGATTAAGGTCCAGAAACTTAGTAAGGACATCGTTAAAATAATCCATGTGACATCAGTGGTTCAACCGTAATTTTACGAAGCTACGAGAATACTTTTTGTACACAAAGAAAACAAAAATAACGACTTCATTCAACAATTCATCTCCTCCGCGTCACCCTGGTGCCATTTTGGAGAATATCCGCTTTTGATGGAATCTGACAGCTCTGTGTCTCCACGATTAAGGTCCAGAAACTTAGTAAGGACATCGTTAAAATAATCCATGTGACATCAGTGGTTCAACCGTAATTTTACGAAGCTACGAGAATACTTTTTGTACACAAAGAAAACAAAAATAACGACTTCATTCAACAATTCATCTCCTCCGCGTAACCCTGGTGCCATTTTGGAGAGTATCACATGTATGTACGCGGATACGTTGTTTACGTTCAGATCAAAACGTAAACAACGTATCCACGTGTTGCAGCTGACACAGAACAGCATACGTTGTTTACGTATGATACTCTCCAAAATGGCGCCAGGGTGATGCGGAGAAGACGAATTGTTGAATAAAGTCGTTATTTTTGTTTTCTTTGCACACAAAGTATTCTCATAAAATTATGGTTGTACCACTGATGTCACGTGGATTATATTAACAATGTCCTTACTATGTTTCTGGACCTTGATCGTGTTCAAGTTCAAGTTCAAGTTGAGCTTTATTGTCATTCTGCTGAATGAGGTCTTATTGTAAAGTGATACCTATTGGTCTTTATAGTTCTTTTGCACTTTAATCTGTGTAAAACTTTTAACTTTATACATTTTTCTGTATTTCTTTATTGCATTTAAATGTTCAGTTATTTTTGTTATAAGAAAAAAGTTATTAAACCTATTATACTGTATTATGACAGCACTTTTTTAAAACTAAATTTCAATATCGTGATAATACCACATACCGTGATAAAAGCATTAGCAATTAATCGCAACATGAAAAATTGATACAGGCATATCCCTACATGGGGGTGAGTAATTAATGACAGAATTTTCGTTTTTGGGTGAACTATCCCTTTAATTACAACCCTATACAAGAATATACTTGTATGTTTGATGTTCCGTTTATTATTATTTTTTAATCAGTAGGTCAGTGTTGCTGTTGAGCCCTACCCATGTGGTTTTAATAAAAATAAAAATAAAAACTGAGAAAGGTATTTAGTGAATATTTAAATTGTAGCCTGTCCAATCTACTTCCTCATTCAAGTTATGATTCATAAGCATGTTTTATTTTTCTTGTTGCAGATCTGGGGCACTAACTCATCTAGCAATCTGGCAGACTTTTTGTGTAAATCTGAAGTCACTGAAACTGAATAGCAAAAATAATTATGATTAAACACTCATATCTGCCATTGTTAGAGCGAACAGATAATCCTGCCTCAAACTCACATCACTGTTTGATTGTTTTTGTCACATGTAATTCTGTGGTGTTTGGATCCATTATGATCAATTTATGTTTCTCATAAAAGTCATCTGTGGGTTTTCAGGAAAGAGGAGGACAGCCTGGTGGCAGCCACTGCTTTAGTGACTAATTCAACCTACTACAGTACATCTGCACCCAAAGCAGAGCTGTTAATTAAGATAAAGGACATGCAGGAACAGAGTGTGGAACACAACTCAGAGGAGGAGCTGGACGAGGACAATGAAAGTGATATTGCCAGCAAGAAGGTACTAACATGCTGTAGCAACACATCTGTGATATAATCAGATACTTCTTACTAGTCCATTGTATCAAGTAACTTTGTCCTTGTTTTTCTTTCTCATCGCAGCATGAGTTGATTGACAGTCTCAGCAAGAAGTTGCAGGTGTTGAGGGAAGCTCAGGAGAGTCTACAGGAGGACGTGCAAGACAACAACGCTCTTGGGGAGGATGTGGAGGCCATCGTACAGGGTGTCTGCAAGCCTAATGAACTCGAAAAGTTCCGTATGTTCGTTGGAGATCTTGATAAAGTGGTCAACCTTCTGCTGTCTCTGTCTGGACGCTTGGCCCGAGTAGAGAATGCTCTGAACAGCCTGGAGGAAGACGCTTCACTGGAGGAGAGGGTGAGAAGGAAAATGAGGGATGTGGGAAAGCAGGATTGATGTTGCGGAGGAATGACGTCCAGAATTAACAGTTTCAAAAAGCATAAGAAAATAGGCTGAAAAAGAACACAGAATATTATAAAGGCTGGAAAATGGCATTAACATAAAAGTAGCATGTTATGCCAGAGATATGGCCTACTGCTGACACAGATTGAACCGCTTTGAGTCCAGCTCACATCACTTCCAGATCCTGTTTTTTTTCTTCCCCTATCCTTTACTGTTTCCTTACAATCTTAATCCGTAGAGCCTTAAATTGGTACTATGGAAAATGGTAATAACTGTGTACCATGGTATAAATTACATTACTATTCTAGTACCATAGCTTTTATATAGATTTAAATGGGCTACCAGATAATTAAAATGCACTTATTTGTATATAGAGTCATGTTTTGTGTCCTATACACACATGTATAGGACACATGTATATACATATATATATATTGTGAAATAAGATTACAGTGTAAAAGAACTGTTTTCTATTTTAATATATTTTAAAATGTCATTTATTCCTTTGATTGCAACACTGAATTTTTAGCAGCCAATACTCCAGTCTTCAGTGTCACATGATTATACACACACACACACACAAACATTCCTGGCCAAAAACTTTTACAAGGTGCTTTGCATTTAAAGATAAAAGAATGATTTTGATTGAATTGTTCTTTTATTGAAAATGTTCATCATCTTTCTGCAGCGTACACTGACAGAGAAACGCAAACTGCTGATCCGTCAACATGAGGATGCCAAGGAGCTGAAGGAGAACCTTGACAGGAGAGAACGTGTGGTCTACGACATCCTGGCGAGCTACCTGTCAGAGGAGAATATGGCTGACTATGAGCACTTTGTGAAGATGAAGTCTGCCCTTATTATTGAGCAGCGCAAGCTCGAGGACAAGATCAAACTGGGGGAGGAGCAGCTCAAGTGTCTGATG
Source organism: Sinocyclocheilus anshuiensis (assembly GCF_001515605.1). NCBI lineage: Eukaryota > Metazoa > Chordata > Actinopteri > Cypriniformes > Cyprinidae > Sinocyclocheilus > Sinocyclocheilus anshuiensis. The sequence continues at coordinate 1,018,000 of NW_015549606.1, forward strand.
GACAGTCTCCCAATGGACCAGAGGACAACCAACTGAGGACTTAAAAAACAGTTTATGCAGTGATCCAGAGCAACTCGCTTGACGTCACCCTAAATAACAGGGTTCCAAAGCAGTACTTAATGTGGTCCATTTACTGCCAATGGAATTGCATTCTGGTCATATATTGAGTGCTTCTTGTCTGCCCCAGCAGACAGCATTTTGGCAAGACTCATAAAGACTGTGAAAGTGCTGGGCACTTTTAGATCATGATTTGACCAAATCACCTGTCAGCTGATCTTATACTTTCATTGATCTTATACTTTCATGACGTTCCAATGTTACACGACCCATAGAATTCTATGGTGAAATAATAATAATTTTTAAAGACACTTTTAATTTTTTTCCCCCACATCGGTTTAAATAGATCATGACCTTTTTGCACCAATGTGCTCTCAAAACTTGACACTCTGTATGTACATGCCGTGGTCACTCACTGTGCTGTATCTTTTTAACCACTAGAGGGCAATGAAAGACACCTCAAAATGTCTTATGCCTGAACGCCAATACAAACTCTTGTGATTCAAACATGCACTCAAATCCCGGTGGCATAAAGCTTTGCACATGTCAGCTGTTTCTATTTACACCAGGAGGTTGTAATTAACTTCCGAAAATGACTTTTTGATGGTGCATAATTTCAAAGGACATGTGTCTCTATCCTGGTCATGTTTAAAATAATTCAATTATATTTTTAGTAATTTATTTTAGCCTTTTGAATCTTTGTATATAACTAGAATAGGCTAGAATTGTACTCTTTCACTTCATTTTAGCCAAGCAAACTACCACTTTAGTCTGCACACTTTTTATAGATGAATGTATGATATATCACCAAACAATGCATCAAAATTAGGACTGACTGTAAGTATTCTGAAAGACTTGCCTAAACGATACAATATTATTTCACTAAGGATTCAGTGCTTGTCTATAAAATACCAGCTGTCTTTTACTCCACATCATGTGTTTGTGTCATTTATATTTTCATCTGTAAGATATTTGTGACCCTGGACCACAAAACCAGTCATAAGGATCCATTTTTGAAATCATCATCATCTGAATAAATAAGCTTTCCACTGATGTATGGTTTGTTAGGATAGGACCATATTTGGTGGAGATACAACTTTTTGAAAATCTGGAATCTGAGGGTGCAAAAAGAAAAAAAAATATTGAGAAAATCGCCTTTAATGTTGTCCAAATGGAGTTCTTAGCAATGCATATTACTAATCAAAAATTAAGTTTTGATATATTTACGGTAGGAAATTTACAAAATATCTACCTGTGCTACTTATGATTGGTTTTGTGCTCCAGGGTCACATTTGTGGTTTCGTGTTTATTTATGTGGTCAGAATAGACTCAAAATGCATATAAACGGAGAAAAAAATGCATCATATTCCAGTCTAAAATGTCCTGTACATTTACACAGCAACTTAACATGTAATATAGTAAGTAGTAACAATTTTGCAGATAGATAATTAAAAGCCGTGTCATGAGTGTATTAACTTTGTTCCTCGTAATTATTATATTTCAGTGTCAAATCTTTTTTCATAAAAGATACATTGTGTAGAAAAGACTGCATGTATTACTTTATGATCATGTTGAATTTAGCTGATATATAACTGGCTCAGATTCCACAAGTATGTCTTTTTTTTTTTTTTTAGCTGCTTTACCAGTAACATTATTTTGGAAGGCTTTTAAAGCATGCAATGAATGCTGTCTTTCATGCCACAGCTCAGGATGGTCTTTATTGCTTTATACTGACACTTTATGGCATGGATGCAGTGTGACACAAATTCATTGTTTCCGATATTATTGTAGAAATAGCACATGTATTTGTCAATCAAGATTTATTCTACAAACAAAAAAGTGTCTGATAATCTGTGAGGTAAAATACTTTTTAATATTGTTGTTCCTATCATGTAAGTCTGCATCATTTTAAATAAATAATTATAAATTTTTTAGGTTCTAAACTTTAATTACATTGAGTTGATCATCCAAATTAAAGGAATGACGTTTTAGTGTAATTATACTGGCAATTTAAACTTTTATTACTTGATTCAATCCTTCTATTTCTTGATTCTCTAAGCAATCATGGTTTTATCTGAAAAGCTCTGATCACCTAATATTTAACTTCAGATAGCCTAAAGTCTTATTGCCTTGGCCAATCAGGAAAGAGACTTTGACATGTAAAACTCACCCGATAGTGGTTGAGCAAAACAACGGCGCAACTTAACATAATATTATGGCGTTCAATATATTTCAATGTAAGCGTATTATTTTAAAATCTGAAAACAGTAATAGAAAAAATAATCTGCTTTTCGACGTTTACTCCAAAACGCATTAGCTGGAGCAGTGTGGAAAAAAAATAGAATACGTGATTTAAGATGAAGAAACTAAAAGAAAAAGATGATGCGATTGTTGTCAGGCTTTATTGATCATTTGAAATATGATATTAAAAAATAATGCATACCTACCTTTTACGCAACTGTGGCTGCTTGTGTTTACAGCTACGCAACACGTTACATTATCATGTGAACACACGTACAATTCAGGGACGTTCTCAAAGAATATTACACAAAACACCTACGTCATGTTCAACTGACCACCTGGATAGGCCTAAACAATACACAGGTTTATGGTAATAGTATAGTAACTTTTCATTGTTTTGCATTGATCCTCCCCGCCCTCTTTTATCCATTTATTGGATATGCTACATTAATCATTAACCACAGTTGTGTTTGACTTGTACTTGTCAGTTCGCAAAGTTGTCATTTCCACTAGCTCCGTTTGAGCGGCACAGGTGAGGATCCTGTACTTTAGATGAAGTGATTTACAATTTAGAAGATCCTTCGGAGATCAAAACATTTCACAGGTAAGCACGAGTTTGTGTTTTATTTATTGACATTTCGAAGGATGTATAGGCTATAGCCTACTTTATCAATCGGCTTTACACAAATGTTGACTATAAAGTTTAACAAGAGCTTGAGAAACTGCTGGAAATAGCGAAAAGGTCATATAAGGTTATAGAACAACTGAATGTGCTCAATACATTTTGCAACAATAAATATGACATATTTTGTCTATTTAATATATTGGGCAGTAATATGGGGGAGTTATTTACTGGGGGTGGGGGTTGGCAAAGTGTTCAATTCCCATGGAAATCAATGATCTAAAGCTCTATTAATTTGTCGCCATCTCTGATTCCTGTGCGTGAAGAAACTGATGATTGTAAATGACCTTTCAGCTTATCCTGGAACATTCCACAACCCCAGGTGTGCAGGGAGCCAGGCAGGAAATATTAGTGCTCCCTCTCTCTCTCTCTCTCTCTCTCTCTCTCTCTCTCTCTCTTTTGTCCTCTTCTTCCTTCTCTGTTTGGTCTCAAATGCGTAGCCTTATGCTTGGCCTTCAACACAGTGTCCTTTTTCCTCCCTCTGGAAACATCGCTCATCACCACAATTTTTTAAACACATGTGAAAAGCATTTTCTTCAGTCTGAAATGGTTGCTTGACCTTGTCCTCTTGTCTTTGTACATTCCAAACATTTACTTGTTTTGTGAAATGTCAAGAAGGCTGTGGCACTGTGGGACGCAGGTTTCAGTCTGGCTTGCCTCATGTCCCTGTCCCATTCCCCTTGCTTTCTTCCTGTATTTTCCTGTTTTCTCTTTACTGTCATATTGTTAAAGGTACAAAAGGCCATACAAAATCCAAAGGGAGTGTTGGTGGTCCATGGAAAATTTCCATATAAAGTTTAACAATTATTTTACTGTATGACTACTTTGTGCTGACTGGTCGGAAATCATGAGATTAACTCAATTGTTTTATTGACAGCCCTGGAAAAATAATCATATCCTTTTCTACAGCTTTCAATAAAAAAATGCCTTTGTTACTTTTCTTAAAATCAATTAAATATTTTCCAAATAATATTTGCCTCTCTTTTGGCATTTATTTCAGTTTCTTTCGCTTTAGTATAATTACAAAATAAAAGTCAATTGTTTACTTTTATTATAATTTATATTATTTTGATTTATTATAATTTTTTATTATTTTGAATTTAATGATTTTAATTAATTCATTTACCACGTTGTCTACATAATATCATGCTAACTATATTTCCGACACAGTATAAATGCACTTTTACATGAAAATATGCTCTACCATTTAAAGGTTTGGTTGGTAATCTTTAATGATCTTTAATTTAAAAATGTTATTATTTAATGATTCTTTTATCACACCAAGGCTACGAATTTGATAAAAAATACAGTAAAACAGTAATAAAGCTTAATTTCCAGCAGTCACTACTCCAATCATCAGTGTCACATAATTCTTCAGAAATAATTTTAATTATGGGGGGGTCATATAGCCTATCATATATGTATAGTAAGTCCAAAAGAACAGCATTTTAAATATATTTTTTAACGGTGTAAAAGTATTGTCACTTTTTTATCAAACTAATGCAGAATAAAAAAATTAGTGATCCCAAACTTTTTAATGATACTAGTTGCTGTTGTATTTTAGGAATGGGGTCCCCTCATATTGCCCCTAGTGTTGGGTTAAAAAAGCCTTTTTATTTTCTCTAATCTAACAGAAGTGGTATGACTGCGATGTAGCCATGCTCCTGAAGGACAGTGTGCAGACCTGAGGAGGAAATATTCATCACCACCTGGTGTTGGGACTCAGCAGTTTTAGCAATGGCTTACCTTCCCCAGTCAGTCCATTGGCAGTTTGCGGGTCTAGTGCTTGGGTTCGTAGGCTGGATAATGACAGCCTCCATTTCTGGGGTGAACGACTGGAGGATATGGTACGTGGACAATCAGACAGTCATCACCGGAGGACTGGCCTGGGTGGGAGTGTGGCGGGTCTGTTTCAACAGCCACATTTTGGATTCGACTGAGATCTGCAAAAGCATCAGCCTTACAGATTCATTCACTCCACCAGAAATAGCAGCCGCCCAGGTGCTTTGCATGGTTGCTGTTGGCGTGGGGGTGCTCGCAATCCTAGTGGCGGGACATGTGGTGAGGAATGCCATCTTTGGGGTTAACAACAGGCATGTCAGATTGACCTTTGTGATGGCGGGTTCCTTGTTCTGGTTAACTGCAGCGTGTTCGTTGGTCCCCGTCTTTTGGAATATGAATTCTGTACTGGCGAATCTCACTATAGACTTCCCGCCTGACTTCTACTTGCCTTCTGCTCCAGTGAAACAGGAAGTGGGTCCAGGGATTGGGATTGGGATCGGTTCAGGTTGCCTGCTCATTGTAAGTGGACTACTCTTAATGTGCTACAGGTATCCCAAAACCAAAGTGCCTAAGAGCGGAGAAACAGGACATTTTGACAACAATCCAAAGGATGAAGGCTTTCTTGGTGTAATTAAAGAGAGTATGGATGAGGGTATGATCAACCCAGCGTATGAAACAGAGAAGCTTTAATAATAAAGTGCATCACTCTATGGAAGGACGTTGAAGGCTCTTAACAGTTTCTTAAAATCTTTGACTGTTTGAGGAAAACTTATATATCTGAGGACCCCAAACCAAACCGAATGTCTACAGTATATTTAAATGAATGTAATGTAATTATATAATCACTAAAGTAACTGAATGATGAACAGAAATAAACGCAAGCACTTTGAACTTTGAGGCCATTTTATTGGTATCAAATTTTTAATATATCTATGACACTGGACTTTTAAAGTTGACTTATTATTGTTACATAATGTGCAGGGCACACAATGCTATAAGAGTATACTCACCTAAATGTCTGTAATGTATGCATTTACCACAATTTAAAAGCTTGGGTTCAGTAAGGTTTTTTAAAGTAAAAAAAAAAAAAAAAGTCACTTATGCTCAACAAAGCTGCATTTATTTGATGAAAAATATGATAAAAACAGCAATAAAAAAAGTTGTTTTAATTTTTTTTTTTTTTTTTAAATGGGCTTAGGGTTTAATTTATTCCTATAATGAAAGCTGAATTTTCAGCAGTTTTCAGTGTCACATGATCCTTAAAGAGTTGATATATTTGTGGAAACCATAATACTTGTTTTTAGGATAGTTTAATAAATAGAAAGCTTTTTTTAAATATAATTTTTGTGTAACAGTGTGGAAGTCTTTACTGTCACTTGCGATCAATTGAATGTGCCCTTGCTAAATAAGTATCAATTTATTTTTTTAAAAATCGTACTGACCCCAAACTTTTAATAGCGTGTGTGTGTGTATATGTATAAAGAAAATGTATGTAAAAATTTACATTTATTATTCTAATTTATATAATTATTATTTTAAAGTAAAAGTGATCTTTGGCTCTCGTTTGATTAAAAATTGAGTAGTGCTATATTAACTATTTTCCGTTGGTGTTAAGACTCAACTTATACATTCATCTGCCACTAAAAGCTGTTAACACAAAATATCTTGAATGATGTAAGATATGATTTAGCTGACTAAGAGTGGATCTTTGAGTGGGGACAAGGTGATTTCAGAGGAAATAACCCCTGCCATGAGTGGAATGAACTTTACTGTTATTTCACAGCTTGATACTTGCCCTTATTACTGTGTTTTTCAACACCCCCCATGGGCTTTGAGTTTGTTACTTGCCAACATTTAATCTTGTTAAAATTGAACATTAATTTTGACAAATCCCGCTGGATATTACATGAGTTTCTTCTATTATAAAACCACATAATCCCTCTGATAACTCGACAAAGGGAAATAATTTCTTGCCAATTAAAGGGGCTTTTGTTTTCTGTGTTGGTTCACTAGTCCATCAAGGTCGCTTTAGGAGTTTTGATGATTTATCCATCTAAAACACCCAAGAATGTACACTCAGAAGAGGTGTTAAGGTTCATAAGAATTGTGGCTTGAGAATTTGTCTGCCAGGATGGACTCCCATGGCCACTGTTGATTTGACATGTATTGTTCTGAGAAAGAGGTGAAAGAAACATCCTGACAGAGAAGAGCCAAGACCCCATGCTGAGACGAACGCATTGTCTTAGAGAGGGCAGGTATAGCACAAACACATTTCTGCTCTCATGTGACCGAGAGTGGGGCGTGATGTTAGTGGAATCAAACAAGCTTTTATGGATCTCAGTGTGAAACCTCCTTTACAACAGTCTGTTAGTATACTGGCAGACAACACAAACGGCCTGTGCCTCAAAAGGATGCAAGAGTGATATCAAAACAATAGCGTTTCTTTACTGAAAACCTTTGTGCAGCATATGAGACGTGTGACATTAACACTTCTCATATTATCATATATACTGTGATAAGAAAGTAAAGACAAAGGTAAAGGGCAATGAACTATCAGAGTTCATTGAAGAGTTTTATTCCCATATCAGAGTTCAGCATAATCATGAAAGATAAAACTAAACTTGAAGGAGTGTTTTTTTCTTCTTTCTTTTTTTGAAGATTTAAAATGTTCATCAGTGCTTTTCTTTGTTGTATAAAAATAATTCCATTAATTATTATATTTTTAGAAGGAACAGTTAATCGTTTACTTTCTCAAGTTGCTCCAAATTGTATAAATCACTTTTTTTTCATGGAAAATCTATGAGGACCAAAGGCAGCATGTTGTCCCTTTGGTTTTTAATGTCCTTAATTAAAGTTTAACTGCTTTATGGCTTATACAGTTTTTCTCAATTGCTTTGGCTCAATTCTCGAATTAAACTTTTTTTTCCCAAAACAATAAGTTCAGATCTCTGAACAATTAGCTTCTTGTTCACATCAGATTGGAATTTCTTATTGATTTGAGCAAATTGCAAATGCTTTGGCACATGTGTGCAAACAGTAAGTACAATTGTCTGCAGTTTGCACAACAACTAATTGCATATGGCTTGTTGATCAAAACTGATGAGCCGATTCTCACTTAAACTGTCAAACTCTTCACAACTTCTCAATCATTATTGTTTCGAAAAATGTGCCAAAGCAATTGAGAAAAACTGTAAAGTGATTACAGATGAGATTAGATCAAAACCAAAGATTATGAATTTCTCTGTACAGTCATTTAGCTTGTGGGCATCAATTATGTCTGTCTTAACCCTTTCTGCAGCCATCTTTACCAATTAACTGAACATATTTGCAGTAATAATGATTATAAACAACAAACTGAGCCATTTCCAGTTTGCACCATTCCAGTGCTTTGTTGTGCACAGAATTATATGCATATTAGATAGATAGATAGATAGATAGATAAAAAAATTATTGCATTCAGTTGCATTTGAAAATTATTATTATTATTGCTTAAATATGCTTATAGGCTATGAAAAATAGTCGTTTCAAAATAATTAAAATAATTATGCACTCATATTCGTTTAAACTATTTTTATTTTTTAATTATTATTTTTTAATTACATGTGCCAAGATTTCAGTGTTGAAAGTGCTAGACTGTTATGCAGTTTTGGTGAATTGTGGGTGAGTACTGCAGGGTGTGTTGTGTGATCATTTGCTGGGTGTGCATGTGATCACACTGGGTGTGTTGTGTGATCAGCACTGCTGGTGCAGAGTGGTTTTTGTTTTTTTTTGGCATCAGATTTTCACCTGTGAGAAACCATTGGCATTTTTAAACTATCTAGTAATTTCTTTTAAGCATCGCACTGGGCTTGAGCTGCAGCTTGTATCTCTACACAAAGGTCATCTTACCCTCTGCTCTTCTGTTCTGCCCTTTTGCATAGCAAAGCAACTAAGTAAAGGGTATAAACTCAAATGAGTAACACCAATAATTAAGGACTTGATGGTATAATTTTACTTGAGGACATTCATTACAAGTCTGTATACTAAACCTGCTGCACAGATTTTTTTTTTCAGGGAGTGTTCATACACATAAATGCTTACACAAAGCAGGTTATCCAAGCTTTTTGCTCCAAGTTTATATCTATATATATATATACACACACACACACAGCACAGCATATATAAAGTATATATATATATATATATATATATATATGTATATAATATGTTTACTGATGGCTGCAGTATAGTCTTCTGCTTATAATGCCACTGTATGGCCAAAAACAGTAATCTTTCTTTGAAACAGGTACCTTTTCCAGTTTGATAAAGTGATTATAAAGAGTTTTGTAACATTTCAAAGATTATGTTAGGCATATAGTGTGTTTAAATCGTAATAAATTGCAATTTGCCATCTCTTTAATATGCTGCAACTGCAAGTTCTTGTAACATAATTCCAAGCCTGGGATGACGCTACAAGTCGTTTCCTAAAATACATTATTTATTTATTTGTTTGTTTGTTAATTGAAAAAGGGGGGAATTATGTTAATAGGGTTGACAACTTCACAAGAAATACGTAAGTCAACTACAATCAAATATAAAGAAACAAAGAACACATTATTTTGAAGAAATAAATGAAATAAAGAGGATTAATGTGTTTTTTTTTTTTTGATGCTGATGTGTTTTGAAAAACTTTTAGTATCCCTATTTTACTGTGCATTTATTTCATGAGTGATGTGGCTACTTTTTGCTGAAAGGATCAACAATCAATGATAACGCAGCAAGCATATTTATATTTGTTTTGCTTATTGTTCTCAAAAGAACAAAATATTAAAAGAATTGTGAAATTACATAATTTACAAATATATAAGCAAACACAAACTGTGTTTGTGAATGGTGTTTATCATGCATGTTTAAAATTTAGTTTCATGTGTTAGTTTATCAGCTTCTTTCACTCTTGCTTGTTTACAGTGAGCTGCATTAGGACATTGTTCCTAATGAGTCGAAGACACACCATTTCCCCTTTCTGAGAGCCCAGGGTACATCCCCTCCCAACCAGAAGCTGGAAATGAGCGTTAATAGCTAAACAACTAAGTCTAAACATACCGCCCATTTTCATTTTCACTATCAATATCGATCGCAGGAAGTTCAGGGCACAATCTGTGTGGCGCCTTCAAGTCTGAGAACGTTTTGTCCATATACCCTATTTCCATCATGCCTAAAGAAATGTACAAGTGGAAGTGTATGTTTTCTGTGTATGAGCTACCTTTTTTCCATCTTAATGAATGTTTTCTCAAAGACAGGGTCATCTTCATGTAGAGATGTGATTATTTGGTTAAGCTCTAACTGGGATGGGACTGTACCTGTTGCAGTTTTCTGGAGGAAAGGAGCCCCTGTCTGCCCCTAACCTGGTCAAATCAGAGTAATGATGGAGAGGAGGAGGCGGCACTGTTTGGCATTCCTCAGAGGACACGCTGCTCGTTAGAGCCTTCATTAAACACAGCTTAGTCTCCTTTCTGATAGGGAGACCATCAGAGACAATTACACTCAAGCAGGCATTTATATTGCCATTAGCTCACCTGACTGAACACACTAGAACACCAAACCTGATTTTCTTCCATTTATCCCTTTTGTACTCTTGTTTGAAAAGTATTTCAGGAAAATAAAATACAATCAAATAAAATTCAATAGAACTGAATTTTTATTGATTTCTTAAAATTAATATTCAATTTCATTTAAAAAAGTGAGCTAGGAGAGACCATGGGACATTTTTTTATATTTTCATTCATAACTCAAACTCATAACTTCATTCAAACCTTATTTTGGTTTAAGTAACGTTTATATGTACGCTACCAGTCAAAAGTTTTTGAACAGTAAGATTTTTTATGTTTAGTCTCTTCTGCTCACCAAGCCTGCACTTATTTGATCCTAAGTACAGCAAAAACAGTAAAATTTTGAAATATTTTACTATTTAAAATAACTGTTTTCTATTTGAATATGCTTTAAAATGTAATTTAGTCCTGTTTTTTCCAAACCTGAATTTTTAGCATCATTACTATACAGTCATGTGATCGTTCATAAATCATTCTGATATTCTGATTTGTTACTAAAAAAAACTTTTATTATTATTATTATTATGTTGAAAACAGCTGAGTAGAATTTTTTGTCAGGTTTCTTTGATGAATAGAAAGTTCAGAAGAACAGCATTTATCTGACATGGAAATCTTTTGTGACATTATAAATGTCTTTACCATCACTTTTGATCAATTTAAAGCATCATTGCTAAATAAAAGTATTAATTACTGACTCCAAGCTTTTGAATGGTATAGTGCATTATGTTACAAAAGCTTTTTATTTCAGATAAATGCTGATCTTTGGAATTTTGGATCTTTCTATTCCTCAAAGAATCCTGAGAAGATGTACTCAACTGTTTTAAATATTGGTAATAATAATAATAATAATAATAAATGTTTCTTGAACAGCAAATCAGCATATTAGAATGATTTCTGAAGGATCATGTCACACTGAAGACTGGAGTAATGATGCTGAAAATGTAGAAATCACAGGAATAAATTACATTTTAAAATATATTCAAATAGAAAGCAGCTATTTTAAATAGTAAAAAAAATTCACAATATTACTGCTTTTGTTGTATTTTGGGTCAAATAAATGCAGGCTTGGTAAGCAGAAGAGAATTCTTTAAAAACATTAAAAATCTTACTGTTTTGACTGGTAGTGTAGCTGTATTATTATAGACTTATAGCCTGACAACTGTAACACTAGTAAAATAAAGTACAATAATAAACTATCTCAAATAAGAATACATTTCAAAGTAATCATTGCTTAAAAGTAAAAAAAAAAAAAAAAACTATGATATTACTCAATGTTTTTCACTGTAAATGATACAATTTCTCCATATAGTGCATAATAAAATATGGGTAAATAAGCATCTTTTATTTCTTACTAAATTAGACAGTATTCTGGATTAGTACCAGCTGATTTCCAGGTGCTGTTTACAAACAAAGATCTCCAAAGAATGGCTGTTTCTCAAACGGAAGGCTGCATCCTAGTAAGTCCTTCAGCCGTCCGAGGCTTCAGTTTTACTGTCCTGCTCAGAATTTAAACGCTAGTATGAGACACATATTATAATTATAGTTTGAAGAATACTTTGTATTAAAATCTTTATATTACCTGACTTTCTATTAATGCAGTACATGTAATGACAAGCATCTGCAATCTTCCAGTGGTTAACACTATGCATAGTTTAGCATTATGTGATACATTTACAACAAAACAAAAGAAAACATAATGTCTTCCTCTTTAAAATCATTTGTGGCCTGATGACATACCAGCCGAGATATGGAGACTTGCCAGGATACATCCTTCATATTGAGAAGTACTTTTGCAGGTGGCATTGAGCACTAGATGTACAGTGTACAAATGCACACAAAATAAAGAAGACCAAAATCTTACCTTTATGCTTTTCTAGTTATATAATACGTATATTAAAGCATACAAAATCTGTGATCAAAATTCCACAAAATGCCAAGAAAAAAATGTACTGTTGTCTTTTTTTTTCAATCACTACATCTCTATTAAAGCAACTGAAAACGTATTGGCAACTTTTCAATATTAATAGATTACTGATAATACAAATAATCAAATACACTACTCAGATATTAGTAATAAAGTGCCCCTATTATGGGTAATGAAAGGTTCATATTTTGGTTTTCGGAGTCCCCAACAACAGGTTGACATGCATGCAAGGTCAAAAAACACTTTCATTGTCTTATAATATGCATTTATTTTTTACCTTACTTGCTCAAGGACTCCCAAACGATTCACTCAACTATTCATTTTTCCAAACCCCTCCTTTGCCTGACGCTAATCTGCGGTGATTGGTCCGATTGGTCTCATTTCCATTTCATCATGCCTGTAATGCCTGATAAAGCAGGGTTTGTGAGCTCAGTGCTGCTTTGTGTACAGCGTTACCGGGGAAACCGCTATTTTTACCGCTCCAAAAGCGGCACCTAGTGGCAAAGAATGAATTTGCATTTTCATTCAGACCAACGCGAAAAGACCAACAAGTGGGCGGGCAATATGCTAATGTTTCATGTTGACGTCAACACAAAACGGCTTGGGATTTGTTTTAAAAACGACTCCTTTCAATGATTCAGAGTCGACTATTTCTTTTGAGAGACAATAACTTTAAGATTGAATACTTTGCAGGATGTTTTCATTCACTTAGAGCTGTGTTACACACTGCATGAAAGATAATTTTCAAAAATCCATAATTGGGGCACTTTAAAGGATAAATGCATCATAATACCTGTTATGCATAATACCATATGCTTTACCTGTTTCAAGAGTTTGATTGATGGATACACTGAATGTAAGTATAAACATTTTCCAGAAGATATTATCCAAAAGTTTTTTTCCTGCTCCATCAACACTAATAGGCATTACACAACAAATGTCCCTCAAACATACTCAGTGCGTTTTCTCGAACCATCAATAGTTCTGATCTCCTGCCTTTGATAGTGATGCACCAGATGTGGTTCACTGTCTCTTGAGTCAGAGCAAGAGGCGAAAAACAACACAGCTGCCACAATGTCAAGAAGTCCTGCAGCCCAGCCGATGAACAGCGCGTCCCCAAACTCTGAACGTGGCACCACGTGAGGTATGGTCTCATCAAAGAACTTAATAACAATATCGTGAGCGACGTAGGAGATGGGAAAGAGCACAAACAATCCAGCGATGCATACAAACACACCAGCCGTGATCTTCAAACCTCGCTTGGTCCTCCATCCCTCCTCACTCTTACAGCAGTTGATCTGACTCATGGCAGGGATGGCGAGGAGAAGTCCGAGAAGACATGTGGCATCCGAAACGCACATCAGAACACGGGCCAGCATAAACTTGGGTTCGAGGCCTAGGATAGTATCATAGGGGCGACACTCCGTGCCAGCAACCTCCTGGATCACGCAAGCCTCCCAAAGCCCTTGTTCGTAGCTCTCCATGCCCATTAGTTCAGTAGAAAGTGACAACCATTGAGGCATGATGGTGGCCGCCAACGAACAAAACCAGCCACCCATCCCGATCAGCATCCCAAGCAGTTCCAGAAACACCGTGCATGGGTTTGTCATGGTTACCTCTCACTACCGTGTCCCTCTCGGGGTCCGACGGCCCTCAGGTTTGGCTGGCACCTCCTCTCGATGAGAAGGAATGAGAGAGGAATGGAGGAGAGAGCGAGAAGAACAAAGGTAGCACCTTGGATCCAGATACTGTAGAATTCTGCTTGCAGGTTCCTCACAGTCCGTTGGTCTTCAGTAAGAGGCACTCATCATCTGAGCATAAGAGGTAGAGGAAATGTGCACATGGGGAGAGAGGGCACTCAAACTTTAGGCCCTGCCCTCTAGGATCCTTTTTAGAGAGAGAAAGAGAGCAAGAGAAAGAGAGAGAGAGAGATTCTTATTATTCAGACCCTGGTCTCAGGAGGAGACCAAAGGCCACACGGGACGCCATTAAACTGTAGACAGGATGCTATTAAATTTTGATTGTTGTCATTTTCAAGGGACAAACTGATGATTTTACTACGTCATTACAGTTTGTTTGTATCTTTTCATTTGGTTTCCCTGCTATCAGCAACAGCACTTGCCAAGGGGGTGCCATGGGGAAAAGAGAAAGAAACATTTTCACTGTTTATTGAGTTTTTTTTTTGGTAGTTTTTTTTCAAGGAACTAATGGGTGAGAGATAAGCTCTGCTAAGTGCCTGGCAGTCTATTCTTTGACGCAAAGGAGAGCACGCCAAATATGCGATGTGTACCTAACCGGGGATCTTTGATGCCTGCCGACTATAACTCCTCCATTGTTATTTTTTAATCGGAGAAATAAAAATTTGCAGTGAGTGCTATAAAGAAAAAAAGTTATCTGCCTTTTTATTTTATTTTATTATTTTTTTATTTTATTTTATTTTAACTATTTAGCATGTTTTCTTTTTAAATTGGTTTTCATTTCAAACTATACTATAAACAAAATGCTGAAGGGAGAAGTTAAAAATGAACATGAATTTGAGAATTTGACATGTTCCACAAGTATAGAAAATTTCATGATTCATTTCATTTACCCAGCATGGTTTGAGAATGAGAGCATCTTGTGATTCAATCTGACCATCTGTACATATCAGTGTCACAACTTTACTTATTTGATGTCTTAGAAATAGCGCAGAACCTTAAACATTCCTGTTTACATCAATATTTATTTACAATTATACATTTGGCAGACACATTTATCTAAAGCAACTTCCACTGCATGTTTTGCCAGTATGTGCGTTCTCTGGGAATTGAACCCACAACCTTGCATTGTTATTGTCATGCTCCACCAGCTGAGCTACAAAAACATTCAAATGTTTTTACTGCTAATTTCAAGATTTAAATTCGATTTTGAAAGCCAGATTTTCAATGTAGCTTTGGACGCTACCTGTGACACAATTCTCCAACCTTTCTGAGTGGAAAGTTGAGCAAGAAGCACCTTTTTTCAATTTCAAAGGTCTTACAATATCACTTGCAAAAATCATTTTCATCTGTGGTATCTAACAAAAATGTTTTCACATATTGTGCAAATATCAGTGCAATTAAGCATTGTGCAAGAAAACATGGTCTTTGATACTCATGTCAGTACTATCTTGCTACGCATAAAAATGAATCAGTTATTCAAGGAAAAGAGTGTTACCTGAAGTGTGAGGCTGCCTCATTTGGTTTGAGATCTGGCTTCTGCAGCGTGTGAAATTGTGTTGAGACAGATTTACAGAATGCCACGTATTGCAGTAGGAGGTTAAAGAAGAAATCTGTGACGCGATACAGTGGCTCTCCGCAAACACATAATTGGCTCTCAACAAACACATAATTAACACACACACTTTTCAGACTTTGTCTGAAAATTATGTTGATTACAGTTTTCAGATATGTGATTTTGTGATTTTATTTAATTAAATGTAATTTTTTTAAGTTTTCCTAGTCAAAGAATAGTTCTCATTCCACACCTATGATCTTTCTCTTTAGTTGAATGCAAAAGTCCATAGTCACAATTCATTTATGAAAAAGGGTATACTGGCATCAGCATTCTTCTAAACTTCTCCTTTTGAGTTTCATAGAAGAAACAAATTGATATTTGGAACAACATGAGGGTGCGATAATTATGACTGAATTGTTATTTTTAGGTGAACTATTCCTTTAAATGTCTGCTGGAACTTAATAAAGGATGTTGAGCTTATGAAAAGTATAAGAGAGCTGCAAAGTTGCATCTGGTAATAAATGTATTTCAGTGTCTTTTTTTCTCTTTCTGATATTTTATAGATTGTTCCAGAATATATTTTTATTTCTGATGACATTAAAATTGGTTTGACTAAATGTAGACTGAGTTTAAACTACAGCATGCACAGGCAAGTGCATCAGTTTGTAACTTTGTAATGTTTTCACAGAGTAGCTTAATGTGTTTAAATAGTGTGATGAGAAATGGAAACGGATGAGGAGGAGTATATGAAAACAAAAGTTAGATTTACTTTATCCTGCAGGAAATAGTGAGATAAGGAGTGGGAAAGGCGTTTCTAATAAATACACAGAGGTTTGATCTATGGTGTCAGTAGCCTATGCTGAAGGTTAGATCATTGAAAAGATACAACGTGGGGACAACAATAATTTATTTAATTATTTATATAGAAAAAAGGTTTTAAAGTGTGTATAACTAAGGTAAGCCAGTACAGTATGTCAGTGACTGAATAGGCTTAAAAATACAGGTTAAATCCATCCATCCATTCATTCATTCATTCTTTCATTCATTCATTCATTCATTCATTCATTCATTCATTCATTCAGGGACAGGGACAATACATATTAATAACACATGAAATCAAAGTAAAATGTGCCAGATTTAGCCAGGGTTACAAATGGCTAATTTACATCTGTAGTCCCAGTCAGCGCAGGTTGATGTAAAAAAAAAAAAAAAAAAAAAATCAATCAATCCATCCATCCATAAATGCAATTTTTTAACACTAAAAAATTTTCACAATATTTTATTTGACAACAAATTGATTTGACAACTTAAAAAAAAAAGGAGAGAGTGTTCACGTGACAAGCAAACATCAACAAACTAAACACATGTTTATTGCTGATCATACCAGTGATATACTACTCTGAGATATACTACATCTGCAGTCATGGCCAAAAGTTTTGGCAGTGACATAAATTTTGTGTTTTGCAAAGTTTGCTGCTTAAGCTGTTGTGGTGTCCATTCACATTGTTTCTAGATTATTGTATAGAGTGATCAGATGCATTTTAAATAATTGCTAAAAGCTTAATTGGCCAAAAAATTAACTTTTCACACACACAAAAAAAAAACTAATTTCACTGTTTTTTGATCCACACAAAATGACCAGCTTATGTTATTTTTTTGCCAATAAAAGCCTTTTAAAGTGTATATGCTTATCATTGTTTTTCAGTATACCATAGAAACAAGTGGAAAAATAATGTACAAATACTGAAGCAGCAAACTTTGCAAAACACAATTTATGTCACTGACAAAACTTTTGGCCATGACTGTACAACTGTTGCTTCATGTAGGGAAAAAACTGGAAGTTGCTATCTCTAGATGGCGCTCTTATACTAAAAATGCAAATTAATTCAAGTAAGAAGCGTTTGAGGTTCTGTGATAATGTAAAAACGGTATTTTCACATTCCTGAAAAATATTCAGACAGAGATTGCAACAGTTTACCACAAAAGGAAATGTATAAATTACGAGTAGGCTACTTTCTGACATTTTTTCTCTTAATACGCCCTTATCCTGAACGAGACCAGTGTTCTAACAAAATTTAAATATATCTATTTTTAAATCCTCCAATTTAAGTGAAATGGATAATCGTTGCTTTGATAAATACTATTTATTAATAATTCTTAAGGTATGAGTATAAAAAAAAAACGACATCCACTTCCATCAACAACAATCCCAAAATCATACGAGCGCCACTATTGGCTTACTTTCATCCACGTAAGCATTTGGGGCGGTGCTTATGCAAATACGCCTGTCCGAATATGGACAGTGTGGAATGAAAGATGGTAGATAGAGTCAAACATGGAGGACCGACGCACAGAGTCATGAGAGCGCCGCAAAACTTTTTGGAAAAGGTGGATGCAGGATTGCCTCTGTCGATTTGACCCACGTTCGTTTCTTCGTCGTGAAGTTTTCTGTTTCCGAAAGTCGATGGTAGTTAAACATTTGTAATGCAGTAGAAAGTTGCGATATATTTGTTGTTGGAGCAAAGGCAGGGGGTCAGACCACCCTAGCGTCCCAGCAGCGCTATGCCGTGGGTGAGCAGCTGTAAACGGAGAGTGAGCTCGGAGCTGCCGCTGCCCCCGGGCTGGGAGGAAGCCAGGGATTATGATGGCAGAGTCTTTTATATTGACCACAACACTCGACAAACTTCATGGATCGATCCCAGAGACAGGTAAAAGTGACCGGGAGAGGTGCTGCATGCTTTATTGGCTGAAGTTCGATGATTGTTTGGTTGTAGAGGGCGGGGGCTCAGATTGAAGTGATGATTAAGAAACGAGAGAAGTTGCACAGTTAGAAATAGAAGTGTTTTCATTCCACAGTCCAGAGCTGACACAGTGTAACATGGCTGGTTGTTTATTCTTTCTTTGGGCTTGTCATGCCAGTTTACTATCGCATGAGCTGTAAATAATATGTTAGCTTTCTGGATTGCACACCAATAACTACTCACCTGGAAAAAAATCTCCTGTGAAATGCCTTGTGATTTGTATACAACCTTGTTGTTGTTGATGTCCCTACTTTTAATGCTTGTGGATGGTATTAAACATGTCCCAAGTGTTCAAAAACAGTATGCCAGCCGTGTTGCTTTAACAATTGAACTAAAAAATGAATGTATTGCAAAATTAGGAGTAATTACAGGTGCATCTCAATAAATTAGAATGTCGTGGAAAAGTTCATTTATTTCAGTAATTTAACTCAAATTGTGAAACTTGTGTATTAAATAAATTCAATGCACACAGACTGAAGTAGTTTAAGTCTTTGGTTCTTTTGATTGTGATGATTTTGGCTCACATTTAACAAAAACCCACCAATTCACTATCTCAACAAATTAGAATATGGTGACATGCCAATCAGCTAATCAACTCAAAACACCTGCAAAGGTTTCCTGAGCCTTCAAAATGGTCTCTCAGTTTGGTTCACTATAGGCTACACAATCATGGGGAAAACTGCTGATCTGACAGTTGTCCAGAAGACAATCATTGACACCCTTTACAAGGATGGTAAGCCACAAACATTCATTGCCAAAGAAGCTGGCTGTTCACAGAGTGCTGTATCCAAGCATGTAACACTGTAAGAAAAAAATCATGTAATAAGTTGGAGTGTATATACACACACACACACACTATATATGTATATATGTAAATAGTTTAACGATATATAGAATATTAATTATATAATTTATAAAAATTAATAACACTTCTCTTTACATTAAATGTAATCTTCTCTCAGATGCTGAGCTGTGAGAGCAAAATTATCTATATCAGTGAATGTTCTGTTAAGACTATGTAGAAGGTGAGGGATAACCAGTGACCATAATGACTGTATTAAGTTTTGGGAATGTTGTCTTATATGATATAGATTTGATTACATTTAGATTCCCCATTATCATTGTTGCACAATTTAGCTACTAATGATTGTCAGTCAATTATAAAAGATACACATTGACATTTACCCCTGTGTCACCCACATAATTTCCCTCATTAGCCATGTTGGCTAAATTTAGATAGCTTGCAGCACAAATCTAGCACAGGGCCGGGATAGAATACTCTTTAAAACAAACAAACAAAAAAATGTATCTTAGAAAAATCATAAAATGTGCGATGGTCTCTTGGCAGTAAGCTTGAAAAATTCTGAATTTAGAATATCAAGAGGAAACAGTTTCCACCATTATTTCAGTATCCTTAAGAAATCATAGAAATGCAAAGTACATTATTACTATTTATTAACGGTATGTCTTTTTTACCCCTTTATTTTTTTAGAAAGTGGTCGCATAATGTAAACAGTGTTCAAATGAAAGCGAGAATTGAACTGTAGCTCCAAGAGTTCCATGTGCAAATATGTATGGAATGCTAGTTGGGCCGCTGGGAAAGCAGTGTGGATGTGCTTTGTGAGGTCTGTATTTTCACCAGCAGAGAAACCAGCCTTTCAGCCCAACTCATTTAGACACGAGTTAGCTAGAAGCCTCGTGTAAATTAAATAGAGGTAAATTAAAATAGAGATTTGCTGCCTTTAGGGTAGTTGACATTGTTTCATCTTAATTTGTATGGTCACTTGTGTCAAAACAATGAGCAAGCAGATCACCACCTCAAAGGCAGTCATTGTATGACTCTCATTTTATGGTTTCACTGTGCTGAGAAATTATCATTTGGATTAAATTTTCAACACTGTCTACGTATTTTTATATTAATAACAATAAATACTTTTTTTGCAGTATTTTGAGTAACACATGATTTTAACCTCTTAGTGAGTGAATACTTTTTTGTTGTTGTCATTTAAGGGATAGTCCACCCAAAAATAAAAATTGCGTCCATCATTTACTCACCCTCAAGTTGTTCTAAATCTGTATGATTTTTTTTCTTTTGTATAATATGAAAGAAGACATTTTGAAAATTGTGGGTAACCAAAAAGTTGGTGGTCCCCACTGACTTCCATAGTGTGGGGAAAATACCATGGAAGTCAATGGGGACCAGATACTGTTTGGTTACCCATATTTTTCAAAATATCTTCTTTTGTGTTCAGCAGAAGAAAGAAACTTATACAGGTTTTGAACAACTTGAGGGTGAGTAAATGATGACAGAATTTTTATTTTGGGTGAACTAACCCTTTAACATCACACTGCTGTCTTAGTCATGGACGCTGCAACAAATTGAAAGTCTTTTGCTTTTGCGTTATTGCTCTTGTGTTACATTCATATTTCATTTTCACTCAAAAGCATCTTTCATGCCCTCCTTTCACTTTTCCTCTTCTTTTCAAGAGATGGAATGGGGTAGCTTGAAATGAATCTAGATAAGGAAAACCTGATCTGCTTGAAGGCTCCCCTCTACAAAGTCATCATGTGACATGCTTTTGTAATGTGAAGCTGATTAGAGTCTGAGAAATCTTATATTTTCATGTCAGTACAGTGGTAAGGAGTTATCCAGCAGATGTTGAGGTGGACGTGTGAGGACAACACGTTGAACTGGGACGCTCATGTGGGCGACATGAGTTAAAGTCGGTCTCATGACATTCTCTCCCTTTTCCTCTCTCTCTTTTCCTCTTCGTTTTCTGTCGCCAAGTCAAAATAGTTGAAAATAATACAAGAACTGTATCCACAGTGGAACTTGTGAATCAAGCATCAGAGTTATTAATGCACTATATTATTATTTTATGAATGCTTCTGACTGTGCCTTGATTCTGCTTTTATGTGGCCTGTCTGTACCTAAATGAAATTTGTAGTTTTACAATGGTGTTTAATTTAAGTATACATTACAAACCAAAAAGGGTCTTTATTATTGAATGTATCTCTCTCAAGTTTGACAGGTTAGTCTAGTCTAGGGGTCAGTTTTAAAGAAACTTTATGCACATTTTGTTCTTTGTAACCTTCTTTGTTAATTAAAATAATTATTTTAATAATTATTTTTTTTACTAAAAATTGCAAGTGCTGATCATATTTAGTACCGTCTCATCAAAATTTGACAGTAAAAAACTTATTTCAAGTTGAGATGGAGATGCAAATTTACTACTAAAAAATTAACATCTGTGGAAAATTAATTAACACCTAGGTTATTATTATATTAGATTGGGCTAATTGATATATAAATAAAAAAATATTCTAACAGAGAAACCGAGTTGGTCAGATCTTGATTTCTATTCATCTTATTAAAGTACAGTCATTTCTTAATGGCAGACAAGGCCATAGAGCATTAGAGCAGAATAGAATTCACTATGAAAGCTAAAAGTCTAATCCATAATTCTTGAAGTTTCAGCTTTGATTCAACTTGCATTTATGGACATTTAATGTAATTTTTTACCATGTTTTTCATTGTTTGGCTGAGGTAATGCATCAGGGCATTATTCTACCTCAAAAATAAAATTATAATTAATATAATAATTAATACAAAATAATTGTTAATTGAATTTATGTTCTAAAAGATAAAATATTCAGAGGAAATAAAGTTGATCATGGGCATGATCTTTTACACCACCGCCTTGTTTGATCATCAACTGTGCACCAATGAACATGAGTGAGGTTTTCAGGTACGGTGACGGCTTGTAGTGAAAATTGGAATCAGTGTGTGAATTCACTGCTCAGTCACCTGGGAAACCACTGGAGCTCCTCTGTGAAACAGGGCCATCTTCCAGCACCTGCCCCACTCTTCTTAACTGCAGGTTACCATTTAGTTCTTTTTTTGACATGTAGATATATTGAAATCCTTTACTGAAATTCAAAACGCACAACAGAATGCAGAAGATTTAAAGGGGTCATATGACGTTGCTAAAAAATAACATTATTTTGTGTATTTGGTGTAATGAAATGTGTTTATGCGGTTTAAGGTTCAAAAAACACATTATTTTCCACATAATGTACATTATTGTTTCTCCTCTATGCCCTGCTTTTCTGAAATTCGTCGATTTTTACAAAGCTCATCGTTCTGAAAAGTGAGGTGTGCTCTGATTGGCCACTATATAGTGCGTTGTGATTGGCTGAATTCCTCAAGCGTGTGATGGAAATGTTACCTTTGTGCCTGTTTATGTGGTGATGTTTTTTGGTAAGCCGTGATTTAGAATGTATCTGTAAAGTTTTTATCATTCTTAGGTGGGCGTGACTTCCATCGAAAAAGAGTGAACAATTGTTCTGTGGTATTGCTTTTCTGTCTTGGCTTGAAAATGTCACATGACTGCAATTCGAGCGGCAAACCTCAGTGCTGGATGTGCAAAAAAGAAGTCTACATTTTAGAATTCATCCCTGACGTTCTTTTGAGAACATTATCTTTAATCTCAATAATATAAAAGAGGTCTTTTTATATAATGGTTTTGGTATTGTCTGTAGTGCTGTAGTTTACAAGAGGGTCTTTGTGGCAGGAAGGGCACTTCACCTCAGCAAAACAATAGTCGGGTAAACAGCGAATATCGCCTGCGTCCGTTTGCCGTATGGACTGTCCGCTGTGTGGTTTCCTAAGGTGGCTCTCTAAGAGTCAGCTCTCCTTCGTCCACTTGCTCCAGTTTCTGTGGGGAGGCTTTTGTGACTGTGGAATGAGTGCAATGTCAGGCATGCTTACACTAATGCCTGAGGGACTCTGCCCGTGATCGGCCCCAGACAAAGCTGCCCAATGGAGGCAGCAGTTCCCACGTGTCTTTCCACCCTCCATCCCCAGGCCCCAGCGGCTCTCCTTTTATTCTTTACAGACTCTGTTATGCAATGGCCGAAGCCAGGCCTGCCGCTTGGCAAAGGGAAGCCTTTATACATGGTCACAAAGCCCACCAAATTCAATTATTCTGGAAAGTGGAAGCCGTGTTGCCAGCGCCAAAAGGTTATTCACATGAGCGCAAACCCCTCAGTGCTATTTTGCTTCCCTTGGTGTTTTCATTATGTCGGTTAAGGGAGGGCAAGTTTTTTGTTAAAAGTGGGTTGGTGAACATGGCTTTTGTTTCACACGGAGTGTGTTTGTTTGGAAGGTTTCTTCACTGAATTGACAACAGTTTGTTTATATATTGTGTTTGCTCCATTTATTGTCACAGGCTCTATATTATGAGAGATTACAATCACATCCTTGTAAAGGAATAAGTATCAAGCGTGTTTTTTGGTCAGTCAGTGACTCTTCTGTGTATTAACCGAAATATTGCTTTCATTTCATATTATATTGCAGGTGCAAAAGAACTGGATATTTTACATATTACACTACTGTTAAAAAGTTTAGGACAGTAAGATGTTTTAATGTTTTATTTTTAAAGATGTTTCTTATGCTCACCAAAACTACATTTATTCGATCAACAATACAGTAAAACAGTAATATCGTGACATATTATAAATGGAAATATATATATTTTTATATATTTCAAAATGTAATTTATGCGTGTGAAGGCAAAGTTGAATTTTCAGTTTAAATTCCAGTATTCAGTGTCACATGATATTACAAAATATGCTAAAAAATATGTATGTTCTTGTTCATGTGTGTATGAACAGGTTATAAAAATCTCCTTTACGCCCATCTCCATTTTTGGATGGGCACCACGATCCCAAGGATGACAACATCTTGTTTAGAGTAATATACAGACAATTGGATTCTTACTTTAATTTGTTATTAATGGGCCTTAGTAAAGGTAGACACAATACTTCATTTGATGTTGATTTGTTTCCAGTAAATGGGAAAACTCCAGACATCATGGGTTGTTAAATGTATGTGTTCCAACTTCCAAGACACTGAGACAGTCCAACCCTTTGAACAGACTTTAGCTCTATTTCTTCCAGCCTTTTTTTATTTGCTGCAAATTAAATATAATAATCCATTGTAATAGATGTTATTTAGGGATGCACCCATGTTTTATTTTCATTGCATTGACTGATTAAATTGGATGATCTGTGAGTGAGAGTGATTCCTGTTGTCACACTGCTCACTCATGTGTCAGCGGTTGTAGCTTTTGGTCAAGGCCACACGTCCTGTTGTTTATGCCATATTTTTAAGACAATTTGCTATGTTGCTTGTATCAGATCCATTTTATGAAAGTATTAGCACAATATGGGTTCTTCAAGTTTATTTCTAGTTTGAAGATTGGTGAATTTGAACTAAAAATGAACAGACTTGTGTGACAGCATGAAATCAGTAATATTTAAATGGGTAAGCATGTCTTTCTGAAGGAAAGATTTTTAAGTTTAAAGTTTAAAACCAAAACACAGACTTCAGCTTCATTCTGATTTTTAAGCATGCCAGGTGCACTTGGTCAAACACAGGTTATGCCGATCATGTCTGGAATGCTAGCTTAGCAGGATGTACCAAACTCGTCAGGGCCGTTAACTGAGGAATTTTAACACATGGCTGTTTGAAGAAATCCATCGAGTGCCAGAGAAAATTGTTCACCACACTTTACACCAAACTCCTATCACTAACAGACATACACCCTCAAGCACCTTTTGAGAAATGATTCAACAAGCTTTATGACCCTAATTCTAATTTGGTGTATGTCATATTGAGCCAATATCAGATATCAGAAGTTTCTGATAATTTTATCAGTTTTTGCATTTATGAAAAACAAATTGTTCTCTAATCTATGTAATAAGCCTATCTAGTATAGTTGGGTGAGCCTGCTCATGAACATATCCAACAGACATAATGGTCTTTAAACTTTATGGATCCCAGGAGAGCATGTTTCGTCATAATATAGTATTATGAAAAATATATAAGAATTTTTATAGGTTAATTGTACATTTAAGTACTGATTAATATTAATTAACAACATGTACTTAATGTAGGTTAAGGTTTAGGGCTGTTTCATGTAATTATGCATCATTTTCTGTTATTACTAGAGTAATTAATTACATGTAACAAGAACACAAAAAATAAAGTATTACCTTCTTATGTTTTGAAAAATGTAGGAACATTCCGTTTGTTTTATATATATATATATGGTCGTGGTCAGAATTATTGGCACCCTTGGTAAATATGGTCAAAGAAGGCTGTGAAAATAAATCTGCATTGTTAATCATTTTGATCTTTTATTAAAAAAATTCACATAAATTCCTTTTAAAAACCTTTCATTGGAGAATAAGAATTTAAAATGGGGGGAAATATCATTATGACATAAATGTTTTTCTCTAATACACATTGGACAAAATTACGGCACAATTAAATTTTCCCCATCTATTTCTTATTGTACAGTTTTCTCTGTTTATCATTGTCTAGCTGCAAAAGTGATAGCAGGAGGGAAGGCTGTATCTAAATGTGTCAGAATGGATGCTCTTCAGCAGTGCTACTTATAGTCGACCTATTTCTATAAGATGCTGTGTGTAATGATAGGAGGAGACGTCTGTCCGGTGCTGTCTGATGCGCTCAGCTGCCCGGACGTAAATGAACAACATAACTGAAATTCCTTGATAGTTTTGATATAGTCTTTTAAACTGAGAATGCAATTTTTAGATTGACACTTGTGGATCTTTGCATATACATAGCACAACCGCTTATGCTGTTTATGGTATCAGGATTAGCTCAGCCATAAGTGTCTTCTTAGAATTTCTGGATCATCTATGTTTATGAGGTTACTTTTTATTTTAGTTTTTAAATTTTATTTTATATCGTATTTTATTTTATAACTTTTTTTTAGCAGATATCTCAATTTTATTGATTTTTTTGTTTGCTTTCTTTTGTTCTGTTCTGTTTTTAAATCTTTATTCAGATGCCTTCTGCCTTGATTCTGGTGATGGTAATGATACAGTATACCTGATGGAAGCAAGTGGAATACCTGCTGAGATTGCGTAAGATATACTTTAGCAGCATCTAAGCTTTTCCAGTCCTCTTAAAAACGTTTGGTTTGTAGAGTGGTGACATGTTTTTAACAGTAGAATATCTCTGCTGGTAAGCAAGCCGTTAAACAATTAAACATAAAACCGCAGGAGAGGCCGCGCTGTGCCATGGCGACAAGTTGTCTAAACGAAGGCTGCAAATTAATTAAGCCAATAAAAAGTCCTCATAAAGTTATACAGAGCTGGTCAGCCAACATGAAAGGTGATGCCTGTAACGGCAGCTTGCAAATGAAAATGCTTCTTAAAACATATGGTTGCCAAAACAAAAGTTCTGCCACTGGATTTTGCAGAACCAAGAAAGAAGTGCTTGGTGCTCCAGAGGCATTAAAACTTTGCCTCCAGGCTACTATAATTAAGTTTATTTGAGTATATTATTTTTAGAGAAACACATTCTTGACAAGGAATGCAGAGCCTGTTGTTTGGGAGCATCTTAATTTGCAGGCGGAATGCTGGTCCGGCCCTTTGTTGTCGAGAACGGCTCAAGCTGAAGAAGCGACAGGGTGGATGTCCAGACGAGGCCTGGACCTACGGCCCAGACTCCAGTTACACATGCCTTTCCCACCAGGGAAAAGTGCATCGTTCCGGATGGAAATATCTACTGGGAAACATCAGGGAGATGGCTACGCGGAGAGTAGATGATTATAGAATTAGCAAATGTCTGACACTTGTGCGTTGTGTGCTAAATTGCTTTTCATTTTTAATTTTGGCCTGTACACCCGGAGTGAAATTCTATGACATGCCTTGTAGGGGGATTCAGGAGTGAAACTGCTCTCTGAAGAGATGACAGTCCCAAAAAGTTTAACTCGTGAAGTTATTTTAGTTTCGGAAGTGTTCAGAATGACAGAGGCTTGTTTAGTTCTAAAGCCAAATGATTTCCTCTTGTAGACTGATTTAGTAACTAGCTGGACTTTTAAAATAGGATTTTAAGTGGTTGAATTTTCATAGTACTCCAGTTTGTGCTACATAAATGGCCTTGACATCCATTCTCTGTTTGGTTAAAAAGTTGGGACAAATTGCATTGCTCAGAGTGTATTTGAGAAATTCCCAAGTCTTAAAATAACCCATGGCCCCGTAACTCTTTTTCTTTCTGCCGATGACGGTTTTTGGGATTCAGCCCACTAAACACTCCGAGACCTCTCCTTCTGGCAGAGCTGCTTTCCTCTCTGGAAGAAAAGGCGTGGTATGGGAAGATTAGCTCTCTCAGAGCACAGAGGGTCTCTCAGGAACTGAAACAAAACACTCACTTGAGAAACTTGCAAGTAACTTCAGGGCCGAATTGAGACTGAGGGCAGAAGCATTATGATGAATGTTCTCTGCCAGTGTATAAAACATTTAGCAAATCGTTGTTGAAGCCTGTGCTTTTGTTGGTGGCATGACAAAATATCTGAACTCAAAATAGGTGCCAAAAAATGTTCATATGATGTATTGTGGAGTTAGCAATATTGTTAATTCATGACTTTAGTGATTTGTTCAGGTCATTAAGTCATTCAATATGAAACATGTATGTGAGATATGCAGATTTCAGAGCTCAGCTTTTGAGATCTGGTGTTCTTTTTTTTTTAAAGCACTGCAGTAAGAGGAAACTGACCCGAGGTTCCTGGTGAGAATGTGGGGTGGTCCTATTTCCTGTCAGAGGTCCACATCTCACATTATGTCCAATGTTACAGTTTGTGTGAGAATCTCTACTTCATAGGGCATGTTTTTCTTCTGTCCTTGGGAGCGTTCGATAAACCTAGCAGGAGACCTGCTGTAAAGCTGTAGTTCAGGTTTAGGAAATGGACATCATGCTTGTCTATGTGGTGTTTCCTGCTGTGTTGTATTGTGGGAAATGAGTTGCCTGTGGTTGTGAGTCTTAGTGTATAGAGGCCTTTAAAGGGATAGTTCATCCAAAAATGAAAATTCTATCGTTAATTACTCACCCTCATGTCGTTTCAAACCCATAAGACCTTCGTTCATCTTGGGATTGTTCGGAACACAAATTAAGATATTTTTGATTAAATCTGAGAGCTCTCTGACTCTCCATAGACTACCGCGGTCAAGGCACAGAAACGTAGTAAGGACATCGTTAAAATGGTCTATGTGACATCAGTGGTTCAACCTTAATTTTACGAAGCTACAGGAATACTTTTTGTGCGCAAAGAAAACAAAAATAATGACTTTATTCAACAATTTTTCTCCTCCAAGTGATCGTCTTCCATTATTGAGAGTACCACGACACATGCGCATGCATTCCTCTGCTTGTAAACAAGGCGCAGTGCATGCGTGTTCTACGTCAGCAGCACCACACGCATGTGTTGTGATACTCTCCATAATGGCGCCTAGGGTGATGCGGAGGAGAAGGGTCAGAGAGCTCTTGGATTTCATCAAAAATATCTTACTTTGTGTTCCGAAGATGAACGAAGGTCTTACGGTTTTGGAACGACATGAGGGTGAGTAATTAATGACATAATTTTCATTTTTGGGTGAACTATCTCTTTAAGACTAGCCTGTTAAAGCTGGTGCTCTGAACTGTTTACAATCTTTGATTGTGAATATTTAATTTTAACTTAAATTACTGATACCAGCTAATATTTATTTATAAGTAATATTTGTTTATAACATATAACTTCTACAAGGCAAATGTGTAAAGCTGTTTTATGCATAGTATGCAGTAACCACGAGTTCCTAGTTCATAGAGGAATTGAGGCAACTGTTAATAATAAGATCTTACTCTTGTGCATGTAATGATTATCATTGGAAAATATTCCTTACATATATTTACATGTTTTTTGTTGTTGTTGTCGTTGTTATTTTTTATTTTTTTGATGAGACAGCATGCAAGCTGGAATAGATTTAATTGACCACACATGGTTGTGCTACTTAATATTTTTGAGGAAACAGATGCATTTTTTTTTTCAGGATTCTTTCGTGAATAGAAATATTAAAAGTAAGAATAAAAGTACTTTAAAAAAAAAAAGGTACT
Source organism: Sinocyclocheilus anshuiensis (assembly GCF_001515605.1). Lineage (NCBI taxonomy): Eukaryota > Metazoa > Chordata > Actinopteri > Cypriniformes > Cyprinidae > Sinocyclocheilus > Sinocyclocheilus anshuiensis. The sequence goes on from NW_015549606.1 coordinate 1,047,299, forward strand.
GACCCCAAAATTTTGAACGGAAGAAATGCTGTTTTAATTTAGTTCTAATTTAGTTAAAGGGGACATAACACACACAGTTTCACCCAATCTCATGTTAATCTTGAGTACATATAGAGTAGTACTGCATCCTTCATATCTCCAAAAAGTGTTTAGTTTTATAATATTTATAAAAGAAAGATACAGTTTTACGATTCTCTCCGAAAACAGCCAAGCTCCTGGAGGCGTGTTCTGGCCGGAGCTATAGAGTGACGAGCACTTGCGCGCCGATTGCCAACAAACACAGACATTTGATGCCGTTTCACTTACCATCTGCAGTTCTGAATCATGACCGGGATCTTTTATAGCTGGGACCGCTCCATCCACGACACATGCGCATGCATTCCTCTGCTTGTAAACAAGGCGCAGTGCATGCGTGTTCTACGTCAGCAGCACCACACGCATGTGTTGTGATACTCTCCATAATGGCGCCTAGGGTGATGCGGAGGAGAAGGGTCAGAGAGCTCTTGGATTTCATCAAAAATATCTTACTTTGTGTTCCGAAGATGAACGAAGGTCTTACGGTTTTGGAACGACATGAGGGTGAGTAATTAATGACATAATTTTCATTTTTGGGTGAACTATCTCTTTAAGACTAGCCTGTTAAAGCTGGTGCTCTGAACTGTTTACAATCTTTGATTGTGAATATTTAATTTTAACTTAAATTACTGATACCAGCTAATATTTATTTATAAGTAATATTTGTTTATAACATATAACTTCTACAAGGCAAATGTGTAAAGCTGTTTTATGCATAGTATGCAGTAACCACGAGTTCCTAGTTCATAGAGGAATTGAGGCAACTGTTAATAATAAGATCTTACTCTTGTGCATGTAATGATTATCATTGGAAAATATTCCTTACATATATTTACATGTTTTTTGTTGTTGTTGTCGTTGTTATTTTTTATTTTTTTGATGAGACAGCATGCAAGCTGGAATAGATTTAATTGACCACACATGGTTGTGCTACTTAATATTTTTGAGGAAACAGATGCATTTTTTTTTTCAGGATTCTTTCGTGAATAGAAATATTAAAAGTAAGAATAAAAGTACTTTAAAAAAAAAAAGGTACTGACCCCAAAATTTTGAACGGAAGAAATGCTGTTTTAATTTAGTTCTAATTTAGTTAAAGGGGACATAACACACACAGTTTCACCCAATCTCATGTTAATCTTGAGTACATATAGAGTAGTACTGCATCCTTCATATCTCCAAAAAGTGTTTAGTTTTATAATATTTATAAAAGAAAGATACAGTTTTACGATTCTCTCCGAAAACAGCCAAGCTCCTGGAGGCGTGTTCTGGCCGGAGCTATAGAGTGACGAGCACTTGCGCGCCGATTGCCAACAAACACAGACATTTGATGCCGTTTCACTTACCATCTGCAGTTCTGAATCATGACCGGGATCTTTTATAGCTGGGACCGCTCCATCTTTCAGTATCAAACGATGTGCAAATCCAGCGTCGAACTGGGCCTTGTTTATAAAACGTTCATCACCAAACACACTTGCAAAACTCCGTTGTTGCCCCGGAAAAACAAACTGCATCCACTGTTCACGTAACGCTGGGTTCTTCGGGAAGCTGAACAAAGTTATCTTTCCCTTACAACCAAAAACACCCTTCTTTAGAGACATTCTTCCCGAGCAAGTCCCGTGCAGTGCAGCCGAATGAAGCGCGCTGATGGGCGTGCTCTTGCTCTCGTTCTGGTCGATGTGTGCGTGGGCACGCTCTTCCGGGAGAAATGCACATACAAGGAGTTCCACCCTTCATGACGTCATGAAGAGCCATGATCGAAAAAAACTTTCCGAAACTTGTAAGAAACCCGGAAGTGTGTATTTGGAACAGAAATACTCTGTTATACGTCCAACTCGTTTTTTGAAATTTTGCCCATGTTTAGTATGAGAATCCAACTCTTTAACAGTGTAAATAACTCAACATGCATGAAACAGCATTGGACCCCCCCTTTAAGTGTCATAATGCCTGTTGTGTCACAATCACAAGCTAAACTTACTTTTGTGTACTGTAGAAAATGCCCTTAACAGAGAATGTTGAGCTGAGGGCATATAATTAGTAGTTTCAGCCTTCTCTTTGATGCACCCCTTGGCCACAACTACTGTCACATTCAGAACTTTGAGAAACTAAACATCTCCTGATTCTGATATGCAATGAATTTTCACATGACCTGGTGAATAGCTCAGTAACTCGGCTCTTTTGCTGTCTCTGACTTGTTTTCTGCATGTTTATAGGGGTAGAGTGGGGTAAAATGCCCTCTACAGTTTTTCCCAAAATAACCACAAGATAAAGTCAAGATAAATTTTTATTGTAACTATGGACTACGTTGACAAGAGTGATGTAGAAGTTTTCACCGTGAAGCTTACACTGGTGATGTACCGGAGAGAAAATGGATTTCACAGAAAATGATCTAATTTTCAGCAGTAAGAAAAAAAGTGTTTTAAAGCTTGTTGTTTTGTAGAACATCACAGTTATATATGATATGAGAACAGTAGGGCCTGTAGATAGGGAGTACATGTTATTTAATAAAAAATATAATTTTTTTTCAAACAGTCTGTGGGGTAAAACGCCCCCAGGGGGCAATGAGCAATTACTGTAGCTATTCTGTTCTGAACATCAAATCCTTTGTTTTTCCATCAAATGTATTCTAACTAGTTGGTTGAATAAAACTATTTGGATTTTATATTTAGTTTCAAATAGGCTATTATAATTTTGTAATTCATAATTATTGATTAGGCTATATATATTTTTTTAATTTTAAGCAAAAACTGTCTGTACTCTGATTTTGCTGTATATGTTTAAAGTCGGTATGAAACGGAAGTTGCGATTGTCTTTTCTTCTCTACTGTGACGTATATCCGAGTGAAACGGCATCTGAAATGAGAGGGCGGGACTTGATTTCGTCCTTCGGGAATTGATTGGATCTTTGGAAGCTGGGGCATTGCTAACAAAATGGGGGCAGATCTGAATGCCAGTTTGCAGTTAGTGGTGGGGGATTTCTCTCCAGTCTCCACTGGATTCACAGCCGACACCCAAGCATGAATAAATGTTTTATTTCTTAAGGATGACGACGACGATCAATGGCACAAAACATGCGCGAGAGAGAGAGTGAGAGAGCGAGAGAGAGAGAGAGAGACTGAATGACTGAGCGCGTCTTCCATTAGGTTAAGTCATATTCATGAAAAAAAATTAGTTTGCGATGTCCTAAGAGTAATGTTGTCGTAATATCCTAATATCTTTTCAATGTTTAGGGGTAACGTACTCCCTCATG
>NW_015549606.1:1051166-1053903 GCF_001515605.1 Sinocyclocheilus anshuiensis
AGGCAGATCTGAATGCCAGTTTGCAGTTAGTGGTGGGGGATTTCTCTCCACTGGATTCACAGCCGACACCCAAGCATGAATAAATGTTTTATTTCTTAAGGATGACGACGACGATCAATGGCACAAAACATGCGCGAGAGAGAGAGTGAGAGAGCGAGAGAGAGAGAGAGAGACTGAATGACTGAGCGCGTCTTCCATTAGGTTAAGTCATATTCATGAAAAAAAATTAGTTTGCGATGTCCTAAGAGTAATGTTGTCGTAATATCCTAATATCTTTTCAATGTTTAGGGGTAACGTACTCCCTCATGACTGGGGTCAGTGCTATAAAGTGAAGCATCAGCTTCAGCTTTTCCCCCTGTCGTTTATCCCAGCGTTTACCCCTCACGTCACTAGCTCCGCCCTTGCGCCATAGCTCGTGACCGAAAGAGAAGATGAGTCGTTTTGAGGGGGGGGGGGAGGGGAGGTTAACGTTTTTGATTAAAGATTAAGAGGGCACATGAATTAAAAAAATATATAATGAAGTGCACGGATAAATTATTTATAATAAACACTACAGTATTCCATTAAAAAAGAAGAATTTTCAATTTTGATTTCATGGTGACTTTAAAGCAAATTGCTTTGTCAGACTGGGGGGCATTTTACCCCACCACCCATGGGGGCGTTTTGCCCCATAGGTGGGGTAAAATGCCCCCTTGGTACGAATTTATTTTTTGTTAAAAATCTAATAACATGAAAATTCTGGACATGTTTCATACTTTGTTTATAATTTATGATAACTTTTCTGAACACATTTAACTTTTGTTTCACAGAAAAAAAATACACAGTCCTTAAGGGGACTTAAAGAAGAGGAGTTCCCAGCTCTTCTGATAAGCTTGGGTATATTTCATCTCCTCTCAGATGAATGTCTATTGGAACTTGTTTTCACACACATTGTGTCCATCTGCCTTCTGAAGTCTACTAACATAATTCCCCTTCTAGATTTATTTCTATCTGCGTTCTTTTTTTGTTTCAGTATTTTTTTGTTTAAAAGGGGAAATCACCACTGGCAAGATTGGCTTTTAATGATACTTGGCTGTCCATGCAGTAGAAACTTACATTTTTTTAATTGGTGCTAGAAAAGGGCTGTTGGGTTCACTTTTGCCAAAATCTACAACACCCATGATGCACTTTTGGTTTTGGTGCCTCCCCTTTGTCAATCTAGCTGACAAAAGTGTGAGAATATTTGGAATGCAAAAATATGGAAGTTATCTGTAATTGTTAAAACCAGTCAGCTCTAGTGGTCTAGTGGCATTTTTCAAATATCGGCATCGACCGATAAGTTTTTCTGTTTGGCCGATGCGTTCGTGGCGGGACTTTTATTTTGAAGGCACTGAGAACGGCTGCGGCAGCGCCTGAACCTACAGTCTATGGCCTGAACACACAGTGCTCACATTCTCCCTCTTGTTTGCTGTCGTCGTTAACTGTTCTGTCCACAGACAGAAGTCTGTCTAATAATCAGATAGAACTGTTAAACAAAAGGAATTAAAATGTATACAAAAAAGTATTACAACGATTGCTTTTATATTGTTACTAATAGAAAGGCAAACATTATAATACTTTCTCGTTTGCCGTCAGCATTCAGCAAATACGCATTTACATAATTTAAACAAATCTTTGAATGACTAATGAACATCTGATTTCAAAAACCTTGCAAACTTAGTCGAATCCAGCTGTGAGATCTTATGAAGTGTGCATTTGTATCCTGCACGATCACGTGTACTCCGCATGACGGTCGGTCCGTGCGAACTGAATACGGACAGGAGGAGAGTTCAGCTTCACTGAGATGCGCGATCGACAAACTTTAAACTCGTGATTTCAAATTATGCTGCACTTCATGCTTTTGCCCTCTGCCATATTCATGTCATTTTCACTGTCTGCTGTATGTAAAATGAGTGTTACCTTGGCTTAATTTGAAAAAATTTGATTCCCAATGCGTACAAACTTCCCAGATTACTGAGTGCCCTGTTGGTTACAGTGTTTACTTCCTTTTTAATTATATTTTTATTAAATATTTGTTTATTTGTGAAAAATACTTTGTCATTTAAAGTATAAGCATGTTTATTTTACACATTTATTTTTTTTAATCCATTTTCAAATGATTTCAAATTTCTTAAATAATAAACAAAATACATAAAATTATATCGGCCATCGGCCATCGGCCACCCTGCTTTCCAAGATATCGGCATCGGCTGTCAAAAAACCAATATCGGTCGACCACTAGTCAGCTCATGGGCTTTTGTTAAAACTCCAGATAGAACTTCCATGCTTTTGTTGTAGGGCTGTGCGATTTGGGGGAAAATATCAAATTGCGATTTTTTTTGACAGATATTGCGATTGCGATTTGATTTGCGATTTTACATTTGCAAAGTCAAGCTTCAGCTCAATATTGTCAATAATGTGCAGCACAGTATGGGTATCATTACCCTGCTGAAAAAAAAACAATAGAAACCATCACAGAAATTCGTATAGTTTCCATTAAACCATTACAAAATTCCTTTTTGTTTTGGGCATTATTCCAATAGGAATTACTGTTGTTCTATTGGTTGCCATCTGCCAGATTACATCCCACCAATAGAATCCATCAAATAGACACCATTATAGTTTACATTAAAACCAGACAAATTCCCATTATAACCCTGAAATCCATGAAATATGTTATTGTGTTTTGGGAGGGGTTCTATTGTTTTTTTTCTTCAGC
>NW_015549606.1:1053928-1055957 GCF_001515605.1 Sinocyclocheilus anshuiensis
AGATGCTCTCGTGAAGACTTGCAGGTGCGAATATAAACGAGCATTACGAGACAGGCTGCATGAGTGCAGCAAGCATGAACGGCTCGTCCGTGACGTGGGATTCGCGCCGCGTGGGGCAGAGAGGAGCGAGTATGAGAAGCATTCACAGACACAGGCTGTGTGTGCGCTCTTCTGAATTGGGAATAGCCAACATGCATTATAAACTTATTTCAAATTAATCTGTTGGTGAGATAAAATGTGTAAGATAACGTTCACGTACTAACAAAAACATCTAAGAATGTATCTTTTATTCTCCAGTACTGAAAACAGAACCGATAAGGGAGCTTTTGCTCACTCTTGCCCAGGCCAAGTAAGATTGCAACTCAAGGCTGGCAGTCATGCATATGCTCTGGAACAGATGTGGAACGTCCACATCGCAGGCTTTGCGATTAGGAAATCGCAACGTCTCAAATCGCGATTTCGATTCGATTTCGATTAATCGCACAGCCCTATTTTGTTGTTACTCATTCCTTACAAATTATGATGCATGTAATATTGTTTGATGTTAAAATACTTTTTCCATCCAGATTGAATGTCAAGAGATGACTATAAACAAGCCATTTGTTTGTTGACCTCTAAGGACAAGTATGCACTACAAGACTCAAGCTTGTCGTCTTTGATGTTTCTAGTCTCATCATGGCGCTCTTTTAGTGTGTGAGGAGTTTGTTTTAATGATTTATACTGTACTTGGTAGTTTGGCGCTAAAGGAGGGACTTGAGTCATGTCCAGAAAACAGACTATCCTTGCTTTTCACCATTTCTTGTATTTCCTTTATTTACAAATCCCTCAGTATTAAGGATGGTAATAGGTGTTAGAAGGGAAGAATTGTTAAGAAAAGATTTAAAAGGGTTTACTGCGTGGATGGAAGCAAGATTCCAAATGTAATGCTGTGAAATAATAAGATTATATTGGATAATGCATACAAACCTTTATTACATCTGATCTAACCCAGACCACCTTGAAACGTGGCTTCAGTGACAATGTGTCTTGTATGCATTTACGCTTAGCTTTTAATGTGGTCAAATGCTATCTGATGTGATCTGATCACTTAAATGCATATTAATACCAGGTGTAAAGGACTGTAGAGACTTGGGGGTGAAAGTGTTTTTTGACTTGGAACAGAAGCACCCTATCAATCTAAAACACCCAACACTACGTTTTGCTCTGGCAAAAACCACTGACATTTTCTTCAAACAATGAAGCATGTTAGAGCTGCAAAAAATACATGCTTCCACTGAATTTGTCTTAAGAATCATGTCAAATGTTGACTCAGAACAAGCACAGATTATTTTAACAGATTAACAAGCACAGATCTTCCTTAATGAACAGGGTTCACTGCATTTCAAGTCCCCTCAAACAATACTTTAAAACCCCACTAACAAACAACCCATTCATATCTTTCAGAGCACTGAGATAACAGCACTGCTTTCTGGGCTCTATTCCAGGGTTGACATAGTTGTTACAGTAAGGATTTGATGGGAGAATAAAGAGATTTTTTAAATTTGATGATATGATTGCCACAGTGCTTGTTTTCTCTCGTATCTTAGCTATACAGTGGTGTGAAAAAGTGTTGGCCTGATTTCTTATTTTTTTGCATGTTTGTCACACTTTAATGTTTCAGATCATCAAACAAATTTAAATATTAGTAAAAGATAACACAAGTGAACACAGCATGCAGTTTTTAAATGAAGGTTTTTATTATTAAGGGAAAACAAAATCCAAAACTACATGGCCCTGTGTGAATTGTATTGGCTTGTGGTGGAACCATTATGATCAAACAGGTCTTTGTGTATTTGTTATTTTAAGACATTGACAATTGTGCCTCAGCTTTTGTAATGTCTAACTTATCTTTATAGTTTTTCTTGGATTTTTATTTTCCCCCATAGATTTGAATTGTCAAAGAATTTTCATATGATATATGTATGTATGTGTATGTGTGTGTGTGTGTGTGTGTGTGTGTGTGTGTGTGTGTGTGTGTGTATATAAACTA
>NW_015549606.1:1056927-1060396 GCF_001515605.1 Sinocyclocheilus anshuiensis
TGATACTTTTTTTCAGGATTCTTTGATGAATAAAAAGTTAAAAAGAAGAGCATTTATTTAAAATAGAAATCTTTTCTAACAATATACACTACCGTTCAAAAGTTTGGGGTCAGTACATTTTTATTCTTTATTTTTTTCAAAGAAATTAAAACTTTTATTCAGCAAGGATGTGTTCAATTGTTAAGAAGTGATAGCAAAGATTTATATTGTTAAAAAAAGATTTATATTTTGAAGAAATGCTGTTCTATTTAACTTTTTATTCATCAAAGAATCCTGAAAAAAGTATCGCAGTTTCCCAAAAAATATTTGGCAGCACAACTGTTGCCAACATTGATAATTCTAATAATAAATCAGCATATTAGAATGATTTCTGAAGGATCATGTGACACTTTATACTGGAGTAATGGCTGATGGAAATGGCTTTACATCACAGAAATATATTTTAAAGGATATTAAAATAGAAACCATTATTTTATATTGTAATAAAATTTTGCAAGATTACTGTTTTTTCTGTATTTTTGATCAAATAAATGCAGCCTTGATGAGTATAAGAGACTTCTTTAAATAACATTACACTGTCATATTGAACTCTAAAGTTATTAAATAAAAAAAAGTGTTGGGGCTGAATGGAATGTGTTGCCTGAATGTTGTTTGTAGAGGGGTCCAAAAGATGTTGGCAGACTTGTCTAGCATAACTGGACCTTTGACTAAATAGCACAAGGTCTGGTCCACATCTCAACTTTTTCTGGCCAAGAACTGCCCACGTTGACAGGGCATATTGATTATACCAGCTATGCCTTAACTAACATGCTGACAGCATATTCATTTGGGTATCTATGGCCGTTCGTGTTGTATCCCACACAGTTTTTTTGGAGCATTCCAGAATGTTTGTGCAAAAAATTGTGAATAACATAAAAATCATGTCTTGACATTTTCGCCTCTCTTGTTGGTCTAAAGATTGCATTGAAATCACAGGGATTGCATCACTATAGTGACATCATTGGGATTTTGAGACCATTGCTAAGTAATTCCACCTCTCAGTGCTGAAAACTCTCAGCTGAACATTTCTTTCACATTAAAACATGTCATTCTTGTAAAGTGCACCCTCTGTGTTGGACCATTGTAAACTTGTCATTCTTTTTTTTTTTTATTTATTTCTTGCAGTGAAATGCATAGAGGTGTAATACATATGTATTTATTTGGTTGATGGTTTGTTTGTTTGATTACTTTAGTCCAGTTTGCAAGGCATAACCATAGGATACTTGTTGTGTGCTAAACTGATTTAAAATAGAGAAAAGCTGTTAATGTCACTAATTGTGGTTGTGTGTCAAAAATGTGTTAATGATGGTAATTCCAAAGGGTCATGGAATCTCAACATTCCTCATCGGTCCCCTCCTCTCATATTTCACATGCCTCCACAGCATACAGATTTTATGTAAGTCTACACAGCCAGCCTGTAATATATCTCAAAATTGTCTAAATGTTTTGAAAGTGAAGCACATTTACTTAAGTGTCTTGATTTTCAATAACTGAGGCTATTTTTTGAGGCTCCTTCGGGAAATGAACACCGTCAGAACATTCAGGAAGAAAATCAAAAGCTATGCACAAGACATTTCCGATTAAAATCCAATTGAAGTCTGACAGTTATTAATTTGGATATATTATAAAAGATTTTTGGGATTAAGGGCTTATTTTACTAACTGTTTGCAGGTTCCACAGCTTCCCTGGAATTCTTTTCATAACCCTGCTGTTATCTGACACAGATGAAGAGAAGGGTCAAAGCACACAGACAGTCCTACTGCGCACCTCAGGGCAAACAGGGGTTAAGTGTTTAGCTCAAGGGCACAGTGACAGGGATTTGAACCTGGAATCCTCCTGTGCTTTAAAGCTCTTCCCAACATGCCACCAAGCAATAAGGGAAAATGTGATGGAAAAAAGCAGTAAAGTTCTTTGATTGAAAACCGATGCAGAAACTCTAACACCACAAAAAGGAAAGATAAAATCCTCCAGGAAATGTTTAGATACGCAAGGCATTATTCATGTTACCCCTCCAACTAAAATGTACCATGTTACTACTATGGATTTTGAATCTCTAAACATGGCAATGCAGTGGTCTTTTATTTAAAAACCCTTCATTACTAAATAGCATGGACAGTACATGAGCATAGTGATCTTTCAGTACTATTTAGGGTCCTATGAAATCTGTTTTGTTTTCTCCTAAATTCCGTTTTTTCTCTCTTTTCCAAATTCCATTTTTCTTTAATTTCTTTACCGTTAAACTCTGTTTTAGTGTTTAAAGCTGCAGTCCGTAACTTTTTTTGGTTAAAAATGATCCGAAATCAGTATTTGAGCAAGTACATAACCAGCCAGTGTTCAAAACTATTGCCTTACTTTAGCCCGATTCACAACGGTTAGCTTATAATAATGTTTTCTAATTTGAGTGGTACGGGTAGGGTTATGTGGGAAATTAGAGCATGCTGCCGCGTCATTACGTCACGTCTGTAAACATAAAGAAGTTGTCCCGGCTTCTAGGCTATCGCATGTGAGGATCCTGCAGGTGGCGGATCGTTTATAGCCTTTTCTCACTTCAGCCAGAATAATTAAATGTATCATTTTGATGGCGGATTGTAATCCAGAAAGGACTATGTGTTTATGAAACACATGTGAATGAAATTAAATTATATTCCAGTTTTAAATGTGCTTCTGATTACAGATAGCCTAGGATTACACAAGATTTGTATTTTAAAGGGTTACTCCACCCCTAAATGAAAATTTTGTCATTAATCACTTACCCCCATGTCATTCCAAACCCGTAAAAGCTTCATTCGTCTTCGGACCACAATTTAAGATATTTTGGATGAAAACCGGGAGGCTTGTGAGTAGGGATGAACGATTAATTGCATTTGCGATAATATCACGATATGAGAAAACGCGATTTTTCAATCGCAGAGGCTGCGATTCCACTCGGTCACGTGACACGCGAGAGTAAAGAGGTGTGTTTGACTTCAAAGTACGGAGTGTATGACATCAAAGTACGGCGAGAGAAAGCATAAGGAGACGTCTATGTCGTTATTTTAATGACAAATGTCGAGAGCGCATTATTGTAGCGCGAAAGCACATTAATACAATGCGTGAGTTCGGATCTCTCCGCTCGCGCGCGGATTTCCTTTGCTCTCGCACAAAGACTTGATTTTTTTTATTGTTGTATTTTTGTTTTAACATAAACTGGTTATTGTAGCTACTTTGTTTTACTATATCTCTTTTATGTTTGTATTTTGATCTTTTCTGCAAATGTACATATGCATCTCTCTGTAAAGTAGGCTACTTTGTAAACACTATTTTAGAAGGTACTATATAAATAAAGCTTTAACCAATCAGACCTCCACAACTGACCGATGAAAATACTACGTGAAATCTAATTGGCTGAGTGAACTGAACCTGGAATTCTTTTGACAATCAAAGATGGATC
>NW_015549606.1:1061782-1093929 GCF_001515605.1 Sinocyclocheilus anshuiensis
CGCGACCAAAAAAGTTTGAGAACCACTGGTCTAAAGTTAACAGACAGTGTTTAAAAAGTGCAGTCCCCATGTTTACATATGTTTATTACAGTGACTTTGAATTACCTAAAGTAGTGTGGTAAAGCAACAGATTTGTTTTTATATTTCTGCAATCTACTTTAGTTTGTGTGATTTGTTACTGACTTTCATATTAACGTTTACACCAGGCTTATTTAAACATAATTATTACATGCTTACAAGGTTGGAAGTTCAACAAATCAGTCAATATACTGTGATTGTAGATGTTAAATAAAAATGTCATTCATATCAATTCATGCATCACCTAATTTCATCGTAACATATAGGCCTGGCCTACAGAAAAGAACATTTATGTTTAATCTATCTAATAGTGTGTTGGTCATACTATACAATGATTTATAGCTTGTCTTTGTTGAATAATACAGAACATAAAGAGCTTTAAAAAATAATTGCATATTAAATCGCAATCGCAATATTGGTCAAAAAAATCGCAATTAGATTATTTTCCAAAATCGTTCAGCCCTACTTGTGAGGTAAAAAACAATATAAATACTGTTCAGTTTCTTGCACAGACCGATCGTTTCGTGTCTTTACACATCAATGCATCGTCACGAGCCGCAGGGTTTAATTTGGTTTTGTTTGTATATGGTTTTTTTTACTTTCAAAGCCGTGATTCCCATTCACTTCCATTATATGACTGACAGACTGCAACAGTTTGAGTTAAAAATCTTCGTTTGTGTTCTACTGAAGAAACAAATTCACCTACATCTTGGATGCCCTGGGGGTAAGTAGATAAACATCAGATTTTCATTTTTGGGTGAACTATTCCTTTAATAACATTTATTTTTACAATGTTATTTTTATTTCAGTTTTTTTTTCTGGATATATGATCTAATACAAATTGAACACTATAGAACACATATATGTGCATCCGATCTGGCTGAGTTTAAGACAAAACCAGCCTAATTTTTTAGTGCCCTTATTTATCGTCAATCCACAGGGATACAGAGCTAGAGATTAATTCAGTGAGATGTTTGAAGAAAGTGATTTGTTTTAAAGCTTTTCATTGATGTGGTTTATTAAAAGTGTGAAAAGTGATTTGTGCAGTATCCAGTGTCCTGGTAGTGTTTGTGGGCCATAGGGCAGGCCTGCTTTCTGCTGTGTGGAATGTGTTTATGGGCCGTCTTTTCCTGCAGTGCCTATATTTTTGACCTGGGGTGAGGAGATCAGTAGCTGTTGACTGACTGAACACACATTCATTAGCGATCTCAAGGAATGCTCCAGATTCTTCAGATGTCCGCACAGCTTTGTTTGGCCCAATGCAAGTCTTTCTACAAAATAGTTTTTTGTACACATGCTTTTAGAGACCCAGAAATACACGAGGCATATTACGCAATGTTGTGAAAAATCGTGAAAGCAGCTTTGTTATTATAACGCCCCAGTATGTTGTTTTTTGTCACTGGCTTGTTAAGGACAAGTTGTCCAAAATATTCCCATACAGCGCATATTTTTAGGTGTTTTCAACTCTCTTATTCATTCTCCTCTATTCCTGTAGGATTACCAAGCCCCTGACCTTTGCCGACTGTGTGGGGGATGAGCTTCCTCTGGGCTGGGAGGTGGTGTATGACCAGCAGGTGGGCGTCTACTACATCGACCACATCAATAGTAAGTTCAGCTTTCTGGTTTTGATTTTAAATATCATATTTTATGCATCTGGCCCATCTGGTCAGTTCCGTTAAACTAGAACGGTCAATAAGTTGAATTAATTACATAATTTGCTGATTAATTAAATGATTAGCAAATAACCACCTAAAACAATATTTGCTGAGAAAATCACTCGAATTAAAAGCAGAAGTTGATTAAAAACATTCAAAAGCATAAATAGATAAATGAATGGAAAATAGGCCAAATTTGTCATTTGTTTATTTATTTAAAAAGTTTTTATCCAAAAAATAATAAATAAGCGAGTGCATTATTTGAGACACTATATGATGCAGCATGTATAACCATGGTACAGTGTCCAAAAACTGTGGTAGTACCATGGTAGTTTTTTGTGTCTGTTGTTCTATCTATCATTCTGTCTTCTGTCTTTCTCTTTTGTTCTGTCTGTCTATGTGTTGTTCTGTCTATCATATTCTATCTGTTGTTCTGTCTGTCATTCTGTCTGTCTTGTCTGTCTATCTTTCTGTCGGTCTGTATGTCTGCCTATCATTTTATGTCTATTGTTTTATCTGTCCATCATTCTGTCTATCTGTGTCTATTGTTGTGTCTGTCTATCTATCATTCTGTCTTCTCTGTCTTTCTCTTTTGTTCTGTCTGTCTGTCTGGCTATGTGTTGTTCTGTCTATCATTCTATCTGTTGTTCGGTCTGTCATTTTGTCTGTCTGTCATTCTGTCTGTCTTGTCTGTCTATCTTTCTGTCGGTCTGTATGTCTGCCTATCATTTTATGTCTATTGTTTTATCTGCATTAAGTTACTATCTTTGGTGCCATATAAGAAAGTTGTGATTGTTGTTTATGGTTATCAGATACTTATTTTTGGACTCTCATGGGTGATGGCTTTAACATTGTGGTTTGGTTTCCTCTCCACCAGAGACGACCCAGATAGAGAACCCTCGCACACAATGGCGTCAGGAGCAGGAGCGCATGTTAAAAGAGTACCTGGTGGTGGCACAGGAGGCTCTCAATGCCAAGAAAGAGATGTATCAGATCAAACAGCAAAGACTCGAGTTGGCACAGCAAGAGATGCAACTCTTCAACCAGCTCACTCAAGATGACAACCGTTCCATCACCAGCTGTGAGACATGCATCACTCACTTTAATCACACCGCTGCTCACATCACACACACTGCTGATTCAGCCTTCTAACATTGCACCAGTCTATTAGTCATATTGTGTGAGGTTTCAATGAAGTCATTCTTACTCTAGGCTTACTTCAGTGTCACTCATTGGCTGCAATCTGTTTCTTTCCTCACTCGTACTTCCATGCATTAAGTTACTATCTTTGGTGCCATATAAGAAAGTTGTGATTGTTGTTTATGGTTATCAGATACTTATTTTTGGACTCTCATGGGTGATGGCTTTAACATTGTGGTTTGGTTTCCTCTCCACCAGAGACGACCCAGATAGAGAACCCTCGCACACAATGGCGTCAGGAGCAGGAGCGCATGTTAAAAGAGTACCTGGTGGTGGCACAGGAGGCTCTCAATGCCAAGAAAGAGATGTATCAGATCAAACAGCAAAGACTCGAGTTGGCACAGCAAGAGATGCAACTCTTCAACCAGCTCACTCAAGATGACAACCGTTCCATCACCAGCTGTGAGACATGCATCACTCACTTTAATCACACCGCTGCTCACATCACACACACTGCTGATTCAGCCTTCTAACATTGCACCAGTCTATTAGTCATATTGTGTGAGGTTTCAATGAAGTCATTCTTACTCTAGGCTTACTTCAGTGTCACTCATTGGCTGCAATCTGTTTCTTTCCTCACTCGTACTTCCATGGCCCCCTCCCTTCCTCCTCTAGTCCAGCTCACCCCTCCTTTTCCCTTCACCTTCCCCTCCCTTTCCTGTCACCATTCATCAGTTCTGCTCTTACTTAGTGTTTCTCACTAAAACATTTCTGCCCATTTATTCATACTCATCACTCGTCAAATGTACATGGTTTTGCCTAGCAAAAGTTTTAATTATAAAATATGAAGTGTATTATTATTAACGGTATAGCCTTTAATATTATTAATGTTAAAGGGATAGTTCAACCAAAAATTGAAATTCTGTCATTCACTCTCATGTCATTCCAAATCCGTGAGTTTCTTTCTTCTGCTGAACACAAAAGAAGATATTTTAAAGAACAGTTGGTGGTAGACGTTGACTTCCATAGTATGGAAAAAAGTACTATGGAACTTAATGGCTAACGTCACCAGTTTGGTTTTTGGTTACACGAGAGTGAGGAAATTATGACAGAATTTAAATTTCTGGGTGAACATCCCCTTAATATTAAGACTAATATTATTAAGGTTATTAAGAAGCAGTTTTTGTAACATTTTTAAAGAAAATAGAACAAAACAAAAAAAAACTATGCCAAACTGTTTTTTTTTTGTACCGAATGTTACTCTTTTAATGAGGCTTTATTATTGTTTTATTTTATTTAATTTTTTACTCTATGCTCACCAAAAAACATCAGAGTAAATTTAAATTCAAACATGAGCATCAATTAATTATATATTAATTAGATATTTCTGTGTTTTTAGTTATTAATAATTCCTCTTAAATGCAAAATATGACCCTAACCAAATGAAAGCAAAAATCACCTGCAGTTTATTTGATATTTCTCTCTCTTTCACTTTTTCCATCTTTTTCCATCTTTTAGCTTTAGCAAAAAAAGTACTGTGGCAAAACGGTGTTAAAGTGTTTGAATCAGTACTAAAAGACATGTAACATAATATTTACATGTGTACGTAAAAAAAAAAACTTGCTCTCTCTGCCAAAACCTTTATCCATGAAGCATGTTTTATTAGATTGTGCTGGTTTTAACTCTGCAAGAAAACTTTTTTTATTCAGTTGACTCTTTTGAAGAGATTTTTAACAGAGTTGAGCCAAATACAGTTTTAGAGTTTTTAGCAAAAATAAACTGTAAAAACCTCCATAAATTTTCTCACCATTAAAATAGCCACAGAAGCTGGCATGGCGTTAAACACAAACAAATAAGCATCAAATAAAACGAATACACTGATAAAATAGTATAACCATGGTACTGTTTGGCAGATGTACTGATTTCTTAGCTTGATTATATGAATAGTTCTGATTGGTTTGGATTTTAATGACTTATATGCACTGGCACCACATGAGCATAATGTGATTGTGACTTTTTGACTCATTTTTCTCTCTCATAGCTCACTCTGGCTCCTCTTCAAATGCAAAATATGACCCTGACCAAATCAAAGCAGAAATCGCCTGTAGGCGTGGGCGGGTAGGTCATTATCCTCAGAGAACAATGCCTCATATGTCAGGCCCAAGGGGAGAGGCAGGGGACCCTCATGTGCTGTGTTGATTGTGTGTTTGTATCTGTGTGTTGAGGGGAGGTGTGTACATTTAGGAAGAAGAGGCCTATGTTTGGGTTGACTGCAGTGTTTCTCTAGGGCAGAGCTTGTTAGGCCTCTATGAATTAGTGCAGTACTACAGGAAGAGTCATTGTGTCAGAAAGCTGGACTGTGGATGATAAATACTACCTCTAAATCTTGACTAAATCTGTCGTATTAAAGGAAAAGTTCACCTAGAGATAAGAATTCAAAAGTTGTTTTTTCATGTCTTGTCATTCCAAACCCAAACTATATTATTTCTTTTTCATTGGAATATAGAGGGAGAAATTGAGAAGAATATTTACACAGCTAGTTCATATTCATAGTGGCACTGCTTCAAGTTTGATTCTCACATTTCATTCTGTTCCATACTCAAATCAGTTGTATTAGTTAAGAAGAAGAAATACACTACTGTTCAAACGTTTGGGGTCAGCAAGATGTTATTGAAAGAAACCTTTGTTATGCTCACCAAGTAATATTACCAGTAAAAACAGTGATATTGTAAAAGATTACAATTTAAAACTAATTGTTTTCTATTTTAATATATTTGAAAGTGTTATTGGTAACACTTTATTTCGATAGTCCACTTTAGACATTCTATTAACAGTAAGTAACTTTGCAACTACATGTCAACTAGTAGTTAGTAGAGTATTAGTAGACTGTCTGCTTAATATCTTCTAACACTTTCTTTCCAATATTTAATAACAGGTTGTTAAAATCGAAAGTTGCAACGGTGTTATTTAATGAGCTAACATGAACTAAGACTTTTGTTAATTTTTTTTAACAAAGATGAATAACTTCTGTAGCAAATGTAGCTATTGCTCATTGTGAATGTTAATGCATTAACTAAGGTTAACTAATGAGGTCTTATTGTAAAGTGATACCTATTGGCCTTTATAGTTCTTTTGCACTTTAATCTGTGTAAAACTTTTAACTTTATACATTTTTCTGTATTGCTTTATTGCATTTAAATGTTCAGTTATTCTTGTTATAAGAAAAAAGTTATTAAACCTGTTATACTGTATTATGACAGCACTTCTTTTAAAACTAAATTTCAATATCGTGATAATACCGCATACCGTGATAAAAGCATTAGCAATTAATCGCAACATGAACATTTGATACCGGCATATCCCTAGTTGACATGTAGTTACAAAGTTACTTATAGTTAGTAGAATGTCTAAAGTGGACTATCGAAATAAAGTGTAACCGTGTTATTATTCCTGCAGTCTTCAGTGTCACCTGATCCTTCAGAAATCATTCTAATATGCTGATTTGGTGCTCAAGAAACATTTCTTATATTATCAGTGTTGTGCAGCTTAATATTTAATACTTTATTTTCTTTGCTAAATAAAGTATTAATTTCTTTAATAAATAACTGACAAAAAAAATTTTGAATGGTGGTGTATATAAGGGAAAAAAGTTGCACCAGTCACATAGACTAATTTTACAATCTGTTTTGGACTTCTTTTTTTTAGAGTTTGACAAGCAATTAACTGTCATTATAAGATTTTTTATTATTATTATTATTCTTTTGTGTGTTATGAAACAAATGACAAAATTCGGGTTTAGCCTGACAAAATTATATATAATAACAGAATTTATGAACAATTTTTTAAAAAGACTTTTATCATAACTGATCAAAAAGTGTAAAAAAACGTTTTGTAGCAAATAAACTCGATATTATGTCATATTTGGTCTACTGTGGCCTGTTACCTACATACCTCATGTTTTTCGCTGTATATTGAATCCGTTGTGGTTTTGGGAGGGCTGTGTGTATGTGTGTGTTCAAGGTCGTTTGAAGTTCCTGTGTGTGTTGGGTGGGTCGGGAACGATTCTACATGTCTCTGCTGATGACTCAACTTTTTGTTTTTTGTTTTTTGCAATGGTGGCTCTGAAGGGAATCCCACTGTGTGTTTTGTTGTGTATTGACTGAGGGGCTCTTGTGTCCACAGCTCTCCAGGCTCAAACAGGAACTGGCTCAGATGAGACAGGAGCTGCAGTACAAGGAAATGGGAGTGGAGACCCTACAGGAGTGAGTTAAACTGCATTGAACCCTTCCTCACACAAAGCATGTGTAGTTTACAAATTAGGACGAAGTTAGTGGCGATTGTTATGACAAGCATCACTATCAGGCCTACTGTTGCTCATACTTAGGTTTAGGGGTTAGTATTAAAGTAATTTAATACTTAATAGAGATTTGCTACTTCTTGTTTATTGATCAGATTTATGTTTTCCGACTGGTAGATTACAACTAGAAGGTGAAAAGTGATAAGAATGCCATAGAGATCTTGTTTTTTGACTTGCAACTCACTGACAACCACTCTATAAAATAGTATTGTAAAATTGTACTATTCCTCCCTGCCCCCAATCTTTTTTGTGATTCATGATACATGACCCCACCCTGTCATTAGTTAATTTTCCTGCTTTGTCTTATGTTTCCTGTTTATTCGTGTTTCTGTTTGTGTGTCTCTCTTGTTTGGGTAGTTGTCCTTTAACTGAAACATTTCCAGGTGTCCACAAAGTTTGCTCCTTGGATATGTTCAGTGAGTGCACATCAAATGAGATGCAACCTATGATGTCACTGCATTTCAACACTTAAATTATGACAAAGTGAATCAGTCTTTTCTATTGTTCAAATCACCACCTTCATACTAAGTCTGTAGTCTTAATGAACACAATATGTTAGCAACAACAAAATTGCTTGAAATTACAGAAAGTAGAACATGTTCTTGGTTTTATATAAATGTTTTTAAAGAAATTAATAAATCTATTCAGTAAGGATGCATTAAATTGAGCATAAGCATTGAGCATAAATGCATTATATTGAGCATAACAGTAAAGGCATTTGTAATGTTACAAAATATGTAGGTTTCAGTTAAATTCTGTTCTTATGAAATTTCTATTCATCAAAGAATCACAGTTTCCACAAAAATATTAAGCAGCACAACTGTTTTCAACATTGATAATAATGACAAATGTTTCTTGAGCACCAAATTCTGAGTTATATTAAAATAATGATTTTGTACCACATTGAAATTTTCATTTTGTAGTGTAAGCATTTACATTTTTATTTATAATAAACTAGAAGTAAATTGTACATTTTACAATATATTTGAACAAATAAATGCAACCTTGTAGAGTGTAAGTGCAAGTTAAGATCCAAGTGCATGTACTTTTTTTTTTTTTTTTTTTTAAGGTACGTTTTGGTTTTATGCTTTGGTTCAGAAGTTCACATTTTTTGTCTACAAAGGCAAAAATACTAAAATATTACAAATCATACATGAAAATATTACTAAATACATCACAGTAGTTGGTTATGTTTTGAATGGTGAAATACATTGGTAAATCGATAACACATTTTGGGCTCAGTAGGAGCTATTCTTTAATAGTATAAGTTATTATGGATATTTGTGTGGATAATGTATAGGCTACAAAACAAAGTTTAAATGGAGTCATATGTTTAACATTTCAGCAAAATGAATTACTGAAGTTAATTTGGGTTGGCATTTTAATAAAAAACCTACCCAAAGTGTGAAAATTATCAATAGCTGTTTTGCTAGCACTCCCGTAATATTTTGCCAGAGTTCTTCATTTAGACAAAGCAGCCCTTATAGTTAGTATAGCTATCTAGTGCATTCAGGGCTAAGTTCAACCCTAATTTCAATATTATTCAGTTCAGTGGAGCAGCAAACCAAGCAGTTGACCAGATACCTAACTCCAAAAAATCCAAATTGATTACCTGCTCTGCAAATGTCTGACTAAATATACTGTTCTCATACTGTTTTCAATGCCGAAATAGACTAAAATGGTATAAGATAGTATTTAGGGTGCTGTGTTCTAAATAGCCAATGAAGCTGTTAGTTGGCTGTTCTGTAATGTTTGTGTAACATTTTTCATCCATTTAGATTTTTTTAGAGGGATCTGGGTGTGGGGAATTTTACCTAAACCCACAAAAACTTTGTGTGTGTGTCTGGAAAAGGAGACTCCACCTCAGGAAGAGGATGCACCAGTTGACTGTGGGTTGCCAAGGCAGGAAAAGCTCAATAAGCAGAGCAAGAGTGAGAGTCCAGAAGAGAGGGAGAGAGAGGAGGGGGAAAAAAGTGCTTGAAAGCATTTTGGAAAACACTGGCAGCAAATTCCTCTCTCCTTCCTGCATCCCAGTGAGGGCCCTTATCTCTTAGATAGAACACAACTCTTCTTGCTCCCAGAATAGCAAGATTAACTCTTTACTCAGCGTTATAAGAAAATAGAAGCTCCCTCTTTACATGACTCGTCAGAGCCTGGGGCCTCTGTTATTCCTTTTTGAAATTTTACTTTTTATTTGAAGTCAATCGAATGTTCAGTGGAGTCTTGGCATAATGTGTTGCTAGTGTCTGGCAGCAGTCACTGTATTTTCAAAGTTGCATCAAAACTTTGCTGTTTGAGACACCCTCCAAAGATGTTGTTTTTATAGAATCAAGTGATCAAATTTTTTAATTCAGCCAGAACTATTTTTTGCAAGGAATTAAATGATTTGATTCAGCACATTTATAATGTTAAAAGATTTGTTTCAAACAAATGCTGTTCCTTTTAACTTTTTATTCCTCAAAGAATCCTGAAAAAAAATGTATCAAGGTTTCTACAAAAACATTAAGCAGCACAACTGTTTTCAACATTGATAATAAGAAACCAAAGCATCATATTAAAATGGTTTCTGAAGGATCATGTGACACTGAAAATTCAGCTTTGCCACAACAGAAATATATTACAATTGTAAATAGATTATTTTATAAAATATATATAAAAATAACAGTTATTTTAAATTTTAATAATATTCCGCAATATTACTGTTTTACTGTGTTTTTTATCAAATAAATGCAGACGTGGTAAGCTTTAGAGACTTCTTTCAAAAACATCAAAAAATCATACTGTCCCCAAACTTTTGAATAGTAGTGTGTATAGTGTGTGTATCACCCTCAAGGTTGTCCAAACCTTTGTCAATTCCTTTCTTCTGTTTAACACAAAAGAATGTTAAACAGAAGAACGTTGGTAACCAAACAGTGCTGGTAGCCATTGACTTCCACAGTATGGAAAAACATACTATGGAAATCAATGGCTTCCATCAACTGTTTGGTTACCAACATTCTTCAAAATATCTTATTTTGTTTTTACCAAAAGAAAGAAATTCATACAGGTTTGTAAAAATGTGAGGGTAAGTAAATCCTTTTTTGAGTGAACTATCCCTTTAACACCTTATAGTTCCTAATAAGCCCACTACACTGGTTAAACTTAATTGGTGAGGCTGAATAATCAAAGTTGAACTGTTTAATTAATCAAAATGAGCATAGTGTATTTATTTAGCGCAGAGGTGGTCTTAAACATTACTAACCACTCTGGACAGATTTTAGGTAACCTAATTTTATCAGTTTATGCCAAAACATAACATGAGTGTTGATGAGAGAATAGCCCTTTATTTAATACCCACTTTATAAAAAAAAAAAGTATTCACATATCTATAGGAAAATATATAAAAGTTAAATTTTAATAGTCTTAATAAGCTCACATCATTCCTCTCCTTTCATCCTGTCTTTTTCTCTTTCCAAATCTTAAGAACTAGCAGCCGGCGTGTCTGTTCTGTGTCACCAGCCAGTCGTGTGCTGCGGTATTGGGCTGGGTAGATGTCCATAGTAGCCTGGCAGACTTGAGTCCTGGTCAGGCAGGGCTGTGAAAGGTTGGAGGTTTGAAGGGGGGAAACAAAGCCCTGCTTGTGTGGAGAGGAGGAGAGGAAGAGGCAGGGCAGGCGAGCTGACAGTACCTGCTGTTGGAGGAGGGTGGCCTGCAGGAAGTGGCCTATGGCAGGAGCACAGGCTCTATGCCAGATGACACACTGATGTAAAAGACATGCTTTATGCAGTCTCTCCCCAACTCCTGTGAACATAACCATCAATTTCAGCAACTTCAGTATCAAACATTTCATTTATTCTAATTTCGTGTCCATTATCATCTGTATGAAAGCTGAACTTTCAATAGTATACTGAGAGACAAAACATTTCACATTGCTTTCCTGTGCAAAGTTCTGTAAAATGAGGCATCGAAAGGCATTTTTACAACTTTTTTTAGCTAGTTTGTCTGGTTGTTTCTGTTTCTAGAATGGCATCCTGTCTCTATGTCCAGTATTTCAAGCATTGCACTCTGGAGGATATATATCCCACAGTGCTTTGGTGCTTTAGAAGGCAGATATTCCCCGACGGGAGGGTTTTAGTGCGGTACTCTCCAGTTTCACTTGCCTAATTATTATGCCTTTGAGACTAGAAGCTGGTTTAAATTAAAACAATATTATTCCAACATGGCTAAATGGTTAACCAGTCTGTTAGACAAGTCAGCGAGTAATCGAAGCTCACGTCTACCGCTGTCATCTCTCACAGTTTCTCTTTAAGAGAAATAGTCTCTCTCTTTAACATTCTCACACAATACTGTATGACTTAGATGGTGGTATATTAACTTTGTGTCAAGCAGTGATGTTGGCTTGGCTCTGGTAGAGTAACACCCTTTTTGGCGTAAATAAACTGATCTCATTGCTAGTTTAACTCTTTATACTTAGTTGAGCAGCATGAGGAGGGTAAGATTCTTTAAACCATATTTAGATGTTTATGAACAACATACATATCCAGGTGCAGTCAGTGCACGGCTATGAAGAATGGAACACAAAGTCAATCTACATTTAGATTCATCTGTGCTGCAACAAATAGTGTTTAACAGGGAGTCACTTGAAATTATGGCATATGCCTAGTGCTTGATTTGATCTACTAGACCTCCAGTGTATTATTGTGTGTAAGAAAGAAACCTGTGTATTTGTATTTTCTATTCTGTTCTTCTCTGCTCCCAGTGTACCAATAACAATGGGTCACTGGTCAGCATGTCAGCAGATTAACAACATGGCTGATTGTTTTTTTTTTTCTCGTGTGTTGTCTTGAGCAGAATTGACCGGAAGATGTCCAGCAGTCAGACCAATTACAAATTAGATGAAGCACAGGCCATCTTCAGCGAGCTCCGCAGCATTAAAAAGGCCATCAGCACTGGCGAGAAGGAGAGGCAGGACCTCATCCAGGTCGGACAGACCCAAATCCAGCATCTTCATAGATTGTTCCTTGAAATGGAAAACTGTATTTTTATATTTTTTGCATTTTTATACTTTTATACTTTTTAAGGTTTTTTTTATGTCAGTGTAACCGAAGTTAACACAAAATGTAGTCTTATAAATTGGCATAAATAAAAAAAATATTTAAATATAAAAAACTTCACTAGATTTACATTGTTAATAATTGATGAGCTAAAACATCAAAATGTTGTTTTAGCAAACTTTTATTCAGTTCAGCTCTTATCTGATGTGTAATACCCACTTTTCAGAATCCAGTTCAGAATTCCTAATTGATAAAAGTTCTGTTATCCATTTTTTTATTCCTCATTGAAAATAATGATTCACTTATGTTACAAAAGTAAAATGTGTTGCAGATGGGCATTCATGTCAGTGTTATTTTAGTATTACTGAGATTCTATTGTGTTTTTTTATTGATATTTTACTTTTTAAGTTGCACATTATGTATATTTTCTATTAAATATTTTTAGTTTTATTTAGTTTTTGTCCCATTTGTTTTTTTTTTTATGTCTATATATTTTTTTAATTAATTTTTATTTTAGTATATCAAGTTAAACTAAATGAAAATTAGAAATGTTGCAACTATCTGAAGGTTTTTATATTTTATATTATTTCAGTAACAATTTAGTTTATTTCAAGTAGCAAAAGTTTATGTTTTGTGTTAGGTTTTAGTTGTACTGAATGCATCAATACTCACTGAATAGACATAGATATGTCCTCTAATACAGTGTTTCCCAACCGGGGTGCCGCGATGTAGCAACATCGATGTAGTACAGTATTGTTTCTGTCTGCAATAGCCCTACTGTCAACACCTTCAGTTCCCTCTCAAATATCCTTTATTTTAAGATGTGCTGCCATCTTGTGGTCACAAGTGATCAACTTCTGTTATGAATATCTCTTTAATTAGATATTCTTTTGTTGTGCACAGAGCCTGGCCAAGCTGACGCTGAACTTCTGTGACTCCATTAATGAGGTGGCCAACAGTGCAAATACCCTCGGTGACTCCTTTAGTGTACAACAATACACAGACACTGGCTGCCAGACTGATCTGATGGGAGAGGTTTGTTAGGATTTGGTTTTTGTTGTCGTTGTTGTTGCTTTACAACTGAAATGTTGGTTATTTTTTGACATTATGATTGTGTGTCATCACAGAGATTTACAATCGTCTATGCTCGAAAATATATAATAGTATTTTCTCTCTTATAGTTTGGCACCCAGGAGTCATCACTACTTGCTGACAGAGTCAAACTCAGTTGGCAGTATGAAGAGGCTAAGAAAAAGTAAGTGGATTTGCAAATATGCACTGTATAACTATTATGAACAACAGACTTAAATCATACTGCATAACAGTCTGGTTCTGAAGGTAAAATCACATTTATTTTTTGTACAGAGAAATTTATTTTTTGAATAACTTATAAACCCTGAGCTGCTATGAGCTCTCGGGGTTTTAAAAGTTTGTATATATGCATGTATAAAAAGTATGTACAGAATACAAAAATCACTGTGATTTCAGCATCTTAAAAAAATCAGTTTTTGATTCGATTATATAATTTGCAATGCATCATAGAATGTGTAATGTATTTGTATTTTAATGTCAAGTACAATGTCTTGAATTTTTTTCTCTTCAGTTTTCAAATACTTTTTGCTTCAAATTTAATTTGTAATGTTGTGATTCATATTGGAGTTGGTCGGTCTGGTTCAAGGCTTAGAACTTTTTGAAGAATGTTTAAATCCCTATGGGAAAAAAAATGAATGGAAAACTTTTTTCTGGATCTAGGGCTGCTGAAAAAGTAAGTGGTCACTGTAGCATTTCTCTGCAGTTGCTCACTTATTCTGAAAGGTTGTTTTTGCTATATGGCACTGTTAGGTGGTTACTAGGGTGTTCTGGATGGTTGCTAGGTGGTCAGATACTGGCTCAAGATGAAATGCCCACTTCTGTATGATATCCTGGTTACTAGATATACATAGAACCCCATGTTTTTGTAAGAATTTCCTGCCATTTTTCATTTACTTTGCAAAAATAATTCAGATCACTTTAAAAAATAGTATCACACCTCCCAATATCACCTGATTTCAGTCATGTGGTTTCAAGGAGCCGAAGTAGCAGACTATGGAACTTCTATTGAGCCTGGCTGTGATTCCTGAAAGTATAGTCATGTGCCTCATGCCATGTAATAATGTTGCTACTACTTCACAGTAGATTTGAGTGGTTTGTATTAAAGTAGAGTGATGGATTGATGTGGCATACATTGCATTTGAAATCTATATATTTGAGGAGGAAATAATGCTGTAGCTTTTGGCCTCTGTGTTGCAACAGTGGCTCCATGCAAACCTTTTTACAAGATGCATGTTTCCATGGAAACAGAGCTGGCCATAGACTGCAAGGTATGACATCAGAGAGAGAGAAAGTGAGGGGGGAAAGGGGGGAAAAAGTGATTTGGGAGAGGGGAAAGCTGTGGAAACTTGCATGCTCTCTGACTGAGTCACAATATCTGAACCCAAAAAGTGCAGAAACACAATTTCTCATGTCAGACATAATGCTGCAGTCTCTGGCTGTTCTTTAATGTTTTTGCCAGCACTTTAACACCCTCACATACATGCACATATCCACAATATTACATTCTGTTCATGCCACTATTCCTGTATACCATTATTATTTATTTTACTATTTTTTTCTTTTCAGTTTTGAAATAAAATTTGTTGAAAGATCCAATAAAAACAGTAATATTGTGAACTATTCCAATTTAAAATTACTGTTTTATATTTTAATATATTTTGAAATATTTTCAGTGTCACATGATCCTTCAGTAATCTTTCTAATGTGCCAACTTGCTCCTCAAGAAACATTAATTAACTAATTAATTAATTCTTATTTTTATATAAACCAGTTGTGGTGCTTAATATTGTGGGAACCGTGAAACTTTTTTTTCAGAATTCTGATGAATAGAAGGTTCAAAAGAGCAGCATTTATTGAGAGAGAAAACAAAAAGAAGCAATTTTTATAACAGTGTAAGAGTCTTTTTCTGTCTCTTTTGATCAAAATTAATGCATCCTTCTCAAATACAAGTGTTGTTTTTACAATAAAAAAATACTACTGATCTCAAATTTTTGAACATTAGTGTGATTGGTACTGAATTTATGGTAACACTTTAGTATAGGGACCAATTCTCACTGTTAACTAGTTGCTTATTAGCATGCCTATTATTAACATATTGGCTGTGTATTACTTATTAAATTCTACATGGCTAATCCTACGCAATACCTAAACTTAACATCTACTTTACTAACTATTAATAAGCAGCAAATCAGTGATTCATTGAGGCAAAAGACATAGTTAATGGTTTGTTAATAGTGAGAATTTGACCTTAAAATAAAGTGTGACCAAATTTATTTAATACTAATCATAGAAGTGCATGTACGAACACATACATCATGTCTTTTCCTCATTTCATCATGTCTTTGATTTGATTTGCTCTCGCATGTATCTGCTTACAGACGCTAAAATTGATCCCTTGTTGTCTCTCTCTTTCTCAGGATGTCCAGTATTCAGCATCAGTTGGCCCAGTTGGACAGTGAGAGCTGGTCTGGACCTGCAGAGGCCGATCGGGATTGGGACTGTCTGCAGCTGCTGCGGGAGAAGGAGGCTCTGCTCCAGGAGATCACTCTACTTAGCCAGCAGCAGCACTCCCCAGACACGCTGCTCCATCTGCAGGAGGAGAAACACAGGCTGGAGGAGGAGGTGCAGAAAGCCCAGAGTGTCCAGAGTCAGGGAGCCAATCAGAGGTCTGCTTTATTTCTTCATACAGTCATGTCTGTGGAATAGAGTAGATTTATTAGATAGATTTTGTGGATGTTTAGCATGTGTAGTGTCTCAGTTTGTGAATTCTAAGGGGCTAGTTGGCAGGTCCTGCAGACCAAGTTACATCCATGTGAAAAAAGAAACGTTGCACTAGCATGGCAATAAAGAAAAGCACGTCCCATAAACATAATATACCTCCAATCAAAACATGGTGGTAGAAATTATGTATTTGTTATCAGGAAATCTTGCAAACAAAATGGTTCAGTTAAAGTTTTGTAAATGCCCGCAGAGGTAAATAAGGGTGCCCTCATTTCCCCCCTGAGCAAAGCAGATGTGCTTGTTCCAGCTCTGTCTTATATCCCACCTGCATGTTTTTTTCTGTTATGTTATGGATATTGATAAATTTTCTTTGTGATCTTAGAAGCCATAAAATGGTAGAATGACATTTTCTTATGATGGAGAAAATAAATAGCATAAATCTTATACTACGATAGTCTTCTTCCACAGACTGCGCTTAAATCATTCCCAGTTTTGCACAATGAACAATTAACAAATAGTCTTGCATTTGTGATCTAGTCTATGATTCTGTGACATTAAGCAGACATCAAATGGTTAGTTAAAACTGACTGTACGAATGAAATGTGGCAAATCTGTATCATAATGTGTTTGTGTTGTGTAGGATATTACAGCAGGAGAAGAGGAATGTGCTTATGAGGCAACTTGAGGAAGCCACCCGTATCACCACCTATCTACACTCTCAGCTGAAGAGGTACATCACACACACCGCCTGAACACCCTCATACAAACTTGATCCAGAGGCAGAAATCATGGGCTGCCAGTTTGACACACATAACTTAGTATAATAAACTTATAACAAAATTATATAATGCAATAATATCAATTATAACAATAAATAATAATAAAAAATATAATTTAAAATATAGTTAATTGTGATAAATGAATGTCAGATTGACTGTGTGTGTGTGTGTGTGTGTATAATTATATATAATAAAAAAAAAAATATATATATATATACACACACATATATTCGTTATTTTATTAATACATTGTTTAATATATATTAAATTATTATACATTAATATTAGCTATTAAATGTACTTATATTTCAATTAAGTAATTTAAGAAAGGATGGATTGCTTCTGACTATAAGCCGCCAATATAAAATAAACATTCTGACTTTTGAAGCCTCTTTTCTGAAGCCTGTTTTTATCTGCTGCAATAATGTCATGAATTATTATCAATTGGTGTTTTTCTTGGCAAATATTGAACAGTATACAGAGTGATTGTTGGTGACCGATTTGATCAACCAGGATATCAAGTTATGTGATTAGATTTTGTTAAATCAATTGACAGCGCTGTGGATTAGGGCTGTCAAACCATTAATTGCATACAAAATAAAAGTTTGTGTTTACATAATATATGTGTGTGTGTGTGTGTGTGCTGTGTATATTTACTATGTATTTATAAATACACTGCATACATGTATATGTTTTAAAAATGTGTATTTATATATATATATATATATATATATATGTGTGTGTGTAAATATAAATGTTATATATAAATATATAAAAAAACATATGTTTCTTAAATATATACATGCACATGTGTGTGTATTTATATATACATAATAAATATACACAGCACACACACACATATACAGTAGTCAACATTTGAAGTGGATCAAAACCTTTCATCAAAGTTGTCCTAAAACCAAACAATAACTGTTCTTATCTTAGGACAACTTTGAACTTCTTTGATCCACTTCAAATGTTGACTACTGTGTTATGTAAACATAAACTTTTATTTTGGATACGATTAATCCTTATTAATCGTTTGACAGCCCTATATAGGATGTCTAGCCACATCAACCCAAAATGACCATTTCTCTCTCTGTGTGCAGCCTATCAGCCAGTAATCTGACGGTGTCCTCCAGCAGTAGCCGTGGCTCTTTAGCCTCCAGTCGTGGCTCTTTGGCATCCAGCCGTGGTTCTCTCAGCTCCGTCAGCTTCACCGACATCTATGGCCTGCCCCAGTATGAGCGAACAGAAGGCAGCTCTGATGTTCTGGACCCGTCTTTCCGCTACCTTCTCCCCTTGGAGACCCACAGCAGGGACGGTTCAGCCTTCGGGCCAAAACGGTCCCATGACACACCACAGTCTCTCACATCTCTCTCCTCTCGGTCCTCGCTTTCCTCGCTCTCCCCTCCCAGCTCCCCCATGGACACCCCCTACCACTCGGCCCCACAGGACTGCCCTCTGGCCCAGATGACAGAGGAGTACATGGAGGTGGCCAGCAGGGGTCTGCTGGCTGAAGCACTACGGAATCAGACTCAATCCCAGCAGCACACTACTCTTCCTGGGGAAGGGGAAGTGGGAATCTCAGCCTCTGCACACCTCCTGGAGGTGAAAAGCCATAGAGATGGAGTTCTTCAAGGAACGCACAGCTCCACAGGTGATGAATAGCAACATGGAAATTGTAACTGCCTGATCAGTCGATTTAAAATATTTAATTGCAGTTAATCTCATATTTTTCATAATTGGCGTGTTAAGCCATTTAGTTCCTTTTTAAGGACAGAAAAATGAATAAAATGTAATTATTGTTCATTTAAAATGTGTAGAAATAAATATTTAGAAACCCAGTTTTTTGAAACAATGATGTCAAATTGAATAAACGTTTAAAAAAACAGCTTTAAACATTTTATCACACTGTTCTGATGTTAAAAATGATTTGCATTTCCTTTTTTTTATAATGTGTTTTTTGAACCACATTTCATTACACCAAATACACAAAATAATGTTCTTTTTAGCAACATCATATGACCCCTTTAAAGTCTATATTTTCATTACAACTTTCCTGGTACTGTTCAGTTTTGATGTGAAATACATGCAATGTTAACCTGTATTTGAATGTCCCTCTGCATGTCTCTGTTGTCTTTCTTCCATGCAAATGTAATCAACTTGATGTCTAGTGGTTGCTTTTATGTAGGCCTGGAGAATGCAATGAACAAGAATCAGTAAGAGGGAACACTCACTGTGAAATCCTCCAGGTAAGTGGTTATTGTTGCTTAATGAATGTCATTTGAATTTGTAGATGTTTCATGCAATAATAATAGTAAAGATAATAATAATAATAATAATAATATGGAAATTTTAGAGACTATTAGAGCACTCAGAAATTGCATCACATTTTAAACTGCAGTTAAATTTGTGAGCCTTTGTTGTAAATCAAGAGTTCATCTATAAAGTATATATCCATAATTATGGAAAACTTAAATATACATTTTTATTCTTTATTAAATTTAAGGGTCTGATTAAGGGAATTTGGTTCAGCATGGACTGCAGGGGTGATGACCAGTGTGGAAAGACACACATCCTGGACTTCTGTGCCTTAGATGTCGGCTATACAGAGTATGTCTAGAGGTTCTCATTCACTCAAGTCATCATAGACTGCCATGGCTTTCTTATAGTACAAATGGAATTTCAGGATCAGATGAGGTAAGTAACCGAGAAACTCCTGCAGTGCCACATCTGATGGGCTGATGAGAAGTACTTCTACACCAGACCTGGATTCATCAGATATGTTATGTGACCTTTGCTTGGTGACTGGATTTATAGGCCTATCTGTGTGCCAGTATGATAGCAAAATGCATTGTTTGTTCCTCTTATTTAGAGGAAAAAAATTGCTTTTATTGAAAAATGTAAAAAGTTCTATGAAAGTATTAAATAAATGCATCCCTAAATATGTCATGTACCTTGTGCCTTTTTTTTTTTTTTTTTTTTTTTTTTGTGCGTATGTATGTGTCTCTGTGTAGGAGTGACCCTGCGCTGTAAAAGTGCAAGTAGGACCAGCAGAAGAGCAAGACGAGTGTCTGCAGGAGTAAATGAAGATGTTTTGGCAACAGACAGT
Organism: Sinocyclocheilus anshuiensis; assembly: GCF_001515605.1. NCBI lineage: Eukaryota > Metazoa > Chordata > Actinopteri > Cypriniformes > Cyprinidae > Sinocyclocheilus > Sinocyclocheilus anshuiensis. The sequence goes on from NW_015549606.1 coordinate 1,081,750, forward strand.
GGGGTGTTTGAAGCCTGGAGCAGAAGGTGAGAGAAGATTCGCCATTAAAGATAAAGACTTTAAAATGGATAATTTGCCAAAAATAAAATTACTCTGTCTTCCATTCACTCACCTTTTATGTTGTTCCAAACCTATAAAGGAAAGAATATATTATATTATTATTTTAAAAAAAAACTATAAAATTAGTCTTTGTACAGTAATACTCATTATATCATCATAATCCCCCGATTTTTGTCAATAACATGTAAAAAAATAACATTAATTTACAAATAATATTTTAATAATCATCCCATTGGCCTGTACCTTCTCTGGAATGTGTCAAATATCATGCATTATTCTTGTATCCTGTACACAATTGTAAAATATAGAAAAAATATGGACTACTGTTCAAATGATTTAGGTCAGCAAGATTTTTTGAAAGAATTAATACTTTTATTCAGCAACGATGAATTGTTTACAAGGGAAAGTAATGTGTTTTACACTGTTGCTAAATATTTCTATTTGAAATAAATTGTTATTTTGAACTTTGTTAATCAAAATCCTGAAACAATGTATCACGTATCCGCAAAAATACTAAGCACCACAACTGTTTTCAACATTGATAATAATAAGAAATGTTTCTTGACCACCAAATCAGCATAATAGAATGATTTCTGAAGGATCATGTGACACTGAAGACTGCTGAAAATTCAGCTTTGCCATTACAAAAATAAATTACATTTTAAAATATATTCAAATAGAAAATATTTATTTGAAATTGTAATAATATTTCACAGTATTACTGTTTTACTGCATTTTTGATCAAATAAAGATCTTTCAAAAAGATAAAACATTTTTACAAACCCCAAACGTTTGAATGGTAGTATATGGTAGTATATATACTTAAATAGTTGTTTCTGTGTTATAATTATTCATAAATGTCTGAATGTCTCTTTCCAGTAGGACAGAGGAATCAGAAGAAGTCAGTTTTACTCGAGATGTCCCAGCCTCAGATCCAGTTCAGATTCAGATTGGTCTTCTGTAAGCACCACACACACTCATACTCTGACCTGCCTCTTATTTCTCATCATAACAAACAGTACCAAGTCACTATTAACCATCAATTTGCTTGTTCATTCCCTCTGGGCTATTCTTTTACAGATATGATTCGAATGGCATGTTTTTGCTGCTGCATGTCCTTCAGATGAGAAATTTAAGCAAGGCCACCGTTAGAGATGGATGCAAAGTGTAAGTAATCCCATCAGCTTTCCATTAATACATTCATCCTCCTCTACTACAGTGATATCCTCTGCAGAAACAAATTATGGACATGTACACAAGCAAATTCACGAGTAGCGTTTTGTCCTTGTTTATCTCTCTCAGATTTGTGAAGCTTCATGTTCTCCCAGTGGACTCCAGTCAGCCCTGCACATATTACTGCTGTAAGGCCCAGGAGCCTCAATCTCTTCTCAGCTTTAATGAGGGCTTCCGAATCCCTCTGAGCGCTGGAGGCCCCGGGGCCCATGCGTTAAAGTTAAACCTCTGCGCTGTAGGACCCCTCGCCCAGGAGGAGCTACTGGTTAGACTAAAATTCACTCAAATCTTTATTAACCAGTTTAGCAATGAAACATTTTGTATGCAAATACAAATTAGGACTAGTTTGGACCCCACTGCATCCAAAAAGAGCATTTCAAGTTGTTGAAACGTGTTTTCTGCTTTAGTTTTAGTGTTTATGTGGTTCATGCTTGTTTGCTGTGAGATGGTAAACTGACCCATATCTGTTTGTGGCTCAGGGCTCTGCGCAGGTCTCGCTGACAGACTGTGCAGGCAGCACTGAAATGATCTTCCAGTGGCTTAAAGTGCATATCCACAACACAGAGAACCACAGGCCTGAGCACAGCCGCCTCAGTCAACCCAACCGCATCATGGATGAAGAGGAGAACGAAGGCGAGCTTGAGGTGAGATCACTGGAGACTTTCCTTCCTCTGGCTAAAGCATTATCAGAGATTACTGAAGATCCACTAAAGATCTCTCTCTTTAATGAACAGTAATTACATTCATTTCCCTTGCTGAACTGCCATTGTGCTTTAAAGGAATAGTTGGCTCCAAAATTTAAATTTTGTCATTAGATACTCACCCTCATGTTGTTTGAGACATGCAGAGAATTTGTTCATGGCCATGATTTGCTGCTCTAAACAAACGGGTCACTCATAGCATGCATTTCAAACTGCAATATGCACTAACTAGGGATGGGCATTTTTGGCAATTTCTCATTTCGATCATCGATAGGTTTCAAAAATGCTGCAATGGTAATAATGAAGATATCTGAAGACTGTCATGAAAATGAATGTTAAAAATAAAAATATGACATGAAAACCGGTCTATGAACACATGATTAGAACACTGTTAGATTGCGATTATGATGCAGCAATGTTATTAAAAAAGAAGCATCTAAAAAGGAATAGCTGCCTGAGGTGAAGTTGAGTGACTTTATGCCAATAAACTGAAGCTTGTTCTGACATATCCTATGATATTAATCAGATAGCTTAGATACATAACATAGACATAACATTACAACTTGTATCTGCACAAAAGGATGCAAATGCCAGTGAACTTATAGTTACGCATTATTAGGGTTGCGAAAAGGTGGAAAATTTCCAGTAAATTTCGTAAACGTTCCAGAAATTTTGGAAACTTTCCAGGATTTTTGGGAATCTTCCGGGGATTTTTGGAAAGTTTCCGGAAATTTTCCACCTCTTTGCAACCCTATGCACGCCATGATGCGCTTTAATAACAGCGTGCTGAAACACGGGCAAGGAAAGCAGACAGAATTTACTATAGATTTCACATTCTATAAAGTTCTCATTATAATGCTGTTTATGGCAGATTTGTACTATATTTTCATCTACATTATCAAGTGATTCCTAAAATCGCCTGCACATTTTCGAAGCCATACGAAGTATGAAAACAATTTTAATTGAGGTATGCCTACTGTTGAACAAATATGACGAAAAAGCACTGCTGTATTATTATAGCATCAGTATTTTTTAAAAAGAAACATCTAAAAGCAATATGACAGTCTAAAATAACCGGGCATTGCATTTAAGCATGAGACACTGGTAATATGCAGCGCGTTCAGCATGTTAATAAATGTTAATATCCCAACGCATCCTATATTAGATTAATCAGATATGTATGTAGCTAACCCAGACATCACTACTACATCTCTCTTCTCACGTCTATACTTTGGACTGCATGCTGTGGCCAGCTAAACAATCAGAGCTCAGGGTGCCGCCCAAAGTGCTGTATAACCAATCAGATTTTTTTCCCCCACGATCACTGTTTTCATGATCGATCGTCACTGTCATGGCTGAGTACTCAAGTACTCGATCACTGTTGCACATCCCTATTTTTTAAATATAGTTTTGTATCCTATATTAGATTAATCAGATATGTATGTAGCTAACCCAGACATCACTACTACATCTCTCTTCTCACGTCTATACTTTGGACTGCATGCTGTGGCCAGCTAAACAATCAGAGCTCAGGGTGCCGCCCAAAGTGCTACTATAACCAATCAGAATTTTTTTTTTTCCACAATCATCGTTTTCATGATCGATCGTTTGTCGCTGTCACGGCCAAGTACTCAATCACTGTTGCATGTCCCTAGCACCAACCATCTTGTCAAATTTGTGATGAGAATAATTTATAAATGTGTCATCTAAAAAAAACATGAATGAAAAAGTGATAATAATCATGTGCACAGATAAATCATAATAAACACTGCTATATTCCTTAAAAAAAATGGTCATGTTTGATTTCATAGGAGGTTTCTGACAAGAAAAGCTCTATAATTTATCGTTTTAAAGCAAATAAATTGAGACAACCATAAATATTAATATTGCAATTTACTGATTTTTTTTTTTTTCAAAATTATTTAATATACTTTTTAATATTATAGTTCAGTAGTGTTATTGCAGTAGTATAATTTAGTCTTCATTAAATTTGTATAATTTTAATGAATATATAAAATTAAGAAAATGATGATGTTGATGATTATTATTATTATTATTGTATTGAATGGGGAAAATTCTATTTAGCTGATGACATATACAGTATAAATATAATAAAATATTTTATTCCAATGTTTATAAAGATTTCCACAACAAACAGAACAATGTTTTGATAGTTCCACAGTTTTATACACTTTACAGTAGAAATCAATCTACAAAATGACTGGTTTTAGTTGTCTCTAAATAAAGTTAAAATAACACACACACACACACACACAAAATTAAACATAGCATCTGCCTATTTTCGTGTAGGTGTCTGTGGTGATTCGTTTGGAGGAGATGAAGAAAGTGTTACAGAGGAGTGAAGAGGAGCTGGAAAGGAAGGAAGAGCAAGGAGAAGCCGTTTCTGAGAGGTCCACACACTCACTGCCTTTCTGTAAACCAATAAACCTTTCAGCTTATGTCTGTAAGTGCACTCATTTCAGATGATGTGTGTGTGTGTGTGTTCTAACTGCTGTGTGTGATTTAGGAGTTGGCAGGCTGAGTCAGTGGACAGCGGCTGCAGTAACAGTACAGCGTTTGTCATTCCCTGTCCTGAGAGCCTCTGCGGTGAAGGCATCTGCATGACCTCTGGGAGACGCTGTCTCCAGCCTGCAGAGAGAAATCCAATAGTAAAGGTACTGTGAAGTCATAGCGACTGTATGAATTCTCCTTCTATAGAATTGAAAAGAAGTTCTTGAACAAAAATACAAGCTACACATTTCTGCTCCTAAACGCTCTGGTTCGTTTGTCTGTTAAGGTTCTTTTATAATTAATTACTAAAAATGTTTTGCTTACACACTCAGGATGTTTAAACATTACTTTCAGTTGTAACTGACATCATCAAAAAAACCCGTCTTTTTTTATTTTTATTTTCTTCTTGAGATTTACACTGATGGTCAAAAGTTTGGGGTCAGTAAGTTTTTTGTATTGTTTTTTAAAGAAGTCTTTAATGCTCAATTGTTTGATTAAAACAAAAATTGTAATACTATGAAATATTATTACAAATTAAAATAGTTGTATTCCATGTTAATATATTTTAAAATGCGATATATTCCTGTGATGGCAATTACTCATTACTCCCGTCTTCAGTGTCATGTCATTCTCCCAAAATCATTCTTTCATTCTATTTAGTGATTTGATGCTCAAGAATTTCTGATTATTTTCATCAATGCTGACAACTGTTGACAACATTTATTTGAAGTATAATTTTTTGTTGTCTTTACTGTCACTTTTGATCAATTTAATGTATCACTGCTGAATAATAAAAAAAACTTGCTTTGCAGAAGAGCATTGAACTATAAAATAGATCATTAAACACATTTAATTTGTGTGTTTTTAGGTGGACAAGGCAACCAACACAGAAGGTGTGTTTCCAGAGCCAATGAGAATGCGGCCGAAAGAAAGGACAGGCCGCTGGGGTCACAGCTCACCGTTCATGCGCAGCAGCACAATAGTCAGATCTCAGACGTTTTCACCTGGAGCGCGCAGTCAGTATGTCTGTAGGGTAAGCAGAAAAGACCAAAGTCTTCAAACACAGTATGAGTCATTTTATATCACAGTAATGATGTTTCATGATCACAATAGTCACGATAATACAATTAAGCCGCAAAATGTTCTGCATATTGCATTACTACATTGTTGTGTAATAATATGTAACACATTTTGTGGCTTAATTCAATATATTTATTAATCAAGTAAATTAAAATTAAACTGTTAAATGAAAAATTATAGCAAATTATACGATTAGAACAAAATAAATGATAATGATAGATGATTTTCCATCAATAAAATTATGTTTTCCTTCCTTTACAGTTGTACAGAAGTGACAGTGATAGCTCTACTCTACCAAAGAAATCCCCCTTTATCAGAAACACTCTAGAGCGACGAACCCTGCGATATAAACAGGTTGGAATGACCGTGTTGCTGGGTAACGCATTTTATTATTTATCTTTTGCTGTGGAAGTGTACTTATGTGTCCATGTCATGTGACCGCAGCAGTCCCACCGCTCCTCTCTGGCTGAGCAGCCCACACGTACCTCTCTGGACCTGGAGCTGGACCTCCAGGCCTGCCGTACACGACAGAGGCAGCTGAGCGAGGAGCTGGCCACGCTGCGGGAGCTCAAACTGCGGCTGGAGGAGCCCATGCAGGGGCCTCGCGGCCCCGCGGACCTCCCTCATTGGGCTCTGCGGGATGAGCGTTTCCGAAACCTGCTACGTGAAGCCCAGAGACAGGTACTGCACATTTACATTTGTCTTTAAAGGGATAGTTCACCAAAAAATGAAAAATGTATCATCATTTACTCACCCTCATGTCGTTCCAAACCTGTATGATTTTCTTTCCTATGTTGAACGCAAAAGAAGATATTCTGAACATAGTTGATTACATAGCTAGTAATCAAACAGTTAAACAGTTTGCATTGCTTTCCCTACTATGGAAGTCAATGGGGACCAACAACTGTTTGGTTCTTCAGAAATCTTCAAAATATCTGTGTTCAACATAAGAAAGAAACTTATACAGGTTTGGAATGACATGAGAGTGAGTAAATGATGACAATTTTTCATTTTTGGGTGAACCATTCCTTTAATGTATTCATTCTGACACTTTTCAAATTCACAGATTTAAGTTTTTATTAATTTGGTAACACTTTAGCTGACATAAATGCATTAAACGTTTACAACATTTATTCATCTAGGTTCATTTCTACATGCATTTACAAATTGTATACATTATTATTAGCTATATTATGAATTAACATCAATTAACAAAGAACAATTGTGTTATTATAAATTAATATGATTTACTTAATTGTAGGGCTGCACGATTATGACAAAAATCATAATTGTCGAGTATTCCCTTGAAATTGTAATTGCGATTATTAATTACGATTATCACAATTTATATTGAATGATATTTATACCATTGTTTGATGCAACTGCATGCCGTATTTTTATATGAAAATAAACAAGCTGAAAACACTCTAACTGAAAAACTTTTAGTGCTTTTCTATAGTATTGAGCCTCACATGTCAACTATACATCGGATTGGTTTCTTCTTTAAATTATAAAAAAGTAAAAATATGAATGGTATTATAATGTTATACTAAAACTAAAATTAAAACAATGGAAAAACCGAGAGTGAGTAAATGATGACAATTTTTCATTTTTGGGTGAACCATTCCTTTAATGTATTCATTCTGACACTTTTCAAATTCACAGATTTAAGTTTTTATTAATTTGGTAACACTTTAGCTGACATAAATGCATTAAACGTTTACAACATTTATTCATCTAGGTTCATTTCTACATGCATTTACAAATTGTATACATTATTATTAGCTATATTATGAATTAACATCAATTAACAAAGAACAATTGTGTTATTATAAATTAATATGATTTACTTAATTGTAGGGCTGCACGATTATGACAAAAATCATAATTGTCGAGTATTCCCTTGAAATTGTAATTGCGATTATTAATTACGATTATCACAATTTACATTGAATGATATTTATACCATTGTTTGATGCAACTGCATGCCGTATTTTTATATGAAAATAAACAAGCTGAAAACACTCTAACTGAAAAACTTTTAGTGCTTTTCTATAGTATTGAGCCTCACATGTCAACTATACATCGGATTGGTTTCTTCTTTAAATTATAAAAAAGTAAAAATATGAATGGTATTATAATGTTATACTAAAACTAAAATTAAAACAATGGAAAAACCCTTAAGATAACATGTAGAAAGAAAAAAACGCATCTTAAGCACGCAGAATAACATAAGTGGACTTTGAACGATTAATTACCGCTTTGAACGATTACGTAATTGTGGCATTCATAATTGTAATCGCGATTAGAAATTCGATTAATTGTGCAGCCCTACTTAATTGCTTAATTAAAATTCAGTGTTAACAAATTTAATCTACTGTAAAACTTTCATTTAACACTACCATTCAAAAGTTTGGGGGTAGCAAGTTTCTTGCACTCACCAAGGCTGCATATCAAAAATAAAACATACAATAAAAACAGTAATATTGCAAAATATTATTACAATTTAAAATAACTGTTTTCTATGTAATTTATTCCTGATGACAAATCAGAATTTTTAGCAGCCATTACTTTTTTTTTTTGTTCAAGATTCTTTGATTGAAAATTCACAAGAAATATTTCTTTACTCTCACTTTAGATCAATTTAGTGCAGCTTTGCTAAATAAGTATTAATTTCTTCAAAAAAAAAAGTGTAGAAAAGCTTCTTGACCCTCAACATTATAAGAATTTAACCTTAGTAGTTATATTATGAAAGAGCATAAACAATAGTATATTATAAAATAACATTGTTTCAGTAACATTTAATTACCTTATATTCACATTGTACATAATGTAGCGTGTTACCATGTATTTATATGAATTATTAATAATTTATTATGAATTATATAAAATTAAACAGTTGTATGTGGGGTTTTGTTACTTGATTCTTTTTCAAAGAATCGTTTTGTTTCTAAATTTTGCTTTGAAAATCAGGGTGGTGGAACACCAATTTACCAGACTTCCTCAGAGAAACGTGCAAAATAGTCTTAAACATGCTTTTAAAGCTATGATTGAGCTGAATAAGTAGACTGTGAATCGTACATTCTGTTTGAAATCACATTTATAATTGATCATTTCTTTCTCTCTCCCCTCATTTCTCTCTCGCAGACCAAGCAGACTAGACAGGAGCAGAGGCAGGAGGAAGCTGCTGAGAGGAGGTTGCGAAAGGCCTCAAAAGAGGTTTTGCAAATGAGGGGCCAGAGCCACAAAGAGCCCCTCCCTGTGCAGACGTTCAAGTGAGTTGTCTCTTAATCGGCCGCAAAGCACATAGGGATCTTATCGCTTTGTTTCTGAAAAATGCTTAATGTATTAATCTTTCCTGATGCAGAGAGAAGATGGCTTTCTTTACTAGACCAAGATTCAACATCCCGCCTCTGCCAGCCGACGACGTGTGAGCGCCCCCTAGGCCACACTATCAAATATGAAGAATCTGTCTGTTTTTGTTTTTTGTATTCATGCCCATGAAGTAATTAGAACAAAAACTTAGTTATTTGAGCACAAAGATTAAAAGTTATTTGATATGCAACATTCGAACAACAGAAAGCTGTACAAAACAAGCGTGTGTGTGGTTGTGCGTGATTGTGAGTGTGTGTGGTAGTACTAATGAACACGTACACTTATATTTTATGTAATTATTGACATCTTGGCAATTTTTCCTGCTTGTTTAAAGGAGGAAATAACGGTTTTATAAAAGAACAAAGCATCTTTTTACTCCTGTACGATGTACTTCTGATATTTCGATGTCTTCGCTTACTTAAGGCTGGAAGACGGGAACAAAGTCAGTTTAGACAAATTCACTGTACTGTAACTTATTTTATAGTACTTTTCCTTGAAGGAAATAAAAATGCTCCCTGCTTTTTAATGTATTTTATAAAGCTTAAAACAAATAGCACTTACTGTAAGTGTTTTTGACGTACAGTAGAATGGAAATTTTGGCTGATTTTGTTTCTGTTACCTGATTCTTTAAAGTTATTTACTTAAAATGTCACTTTTTTTGATCCGCTTTTGTTGCAGTTGTCATTGTCCCTTGTGCTGTTATTCTATTAAAATTATTAATATTAATTATTACTTGTACTTTTCAATATATAGACAAATATAATTTTGTATGCTGTCTGTAAAAACGTCTGCAGTGTTACCTTTCTTATGAAGATAAAAGCATTAAAAACGTGAAAGTGCAGCTGAATTTGCGAAATGATCTTTCAAGATCAATACGATTATTGGTTTGGTTTATTATATTATGTCGGTTTATATGATCTTTAGGTCTTTAGTTTAAAGGCTTCTTCTCCTCCTCCATTTTTTTTTATCTATGTTGTCCAGAAGGTGGCGTCTCAAACCTGTTTCTGTGTTCAAATGTGTTTTGGTGGTGTTTCAGGAAAAAAAAAACGTTGTAAACTACAAAACTGCACACAGTAATCCTTAAATACATAGATATTACACATTATGCTTTGCAATGTCATTTCTTTTACGCTATGCAATATTTAACAGCAGGACTATTAATGAAGCATTACTTGGAGTGATTCAATTAACTTCAGCTAAATGATTCTGGTCCACTCTAGCACTTTTCTGGGTTTAGATGGCTTTGAATAGAAGCACAGCAGGTTTAGTTCAAATGCATCAGATCTGGAACATTAATGAGGTGGAAATCTTAACACTAGAAACAGGAAGACAGTGCTGTTTGTTTAAAAATAGAGCAAAATTACTGTTGTACTCATTAATGATCTTGAAAGCTGCACAGGGGCATAAAACCTCTCATTAAAGAAATTTTCATGGAGAGCTTTGATGTTTGTTTTACTAAAACCACAAATTAGAGGTGATTATCAAATTGCATTCATGTTTCTCCCAGCAGCAGTCAACTGAAATGCATTTATAAATAAATCTGTAGTCTGTTGATGATATTACATATCAGAAATTACACTAGGGTGTTAATAGCTTGTTGACAGATTGTATGAAGAAGCATTAATTACTTTATAAAGCTGCCATTCAAAAGTCTGGGGTCAGTAAGCAAATGCATTTATTATAGAAAATATATTAATTTAATTTAAAATGCTGTTAACTAAACAATTTAAATAAATGCTGTTCTTGTGAAAAAATCTTAAATTGAGTATGACTGATAAAAAATTTTCGAGCATCAAAATTAAAATGTTAATTTTTTTAATTGAAAAACATTTCACAAAATTACTATTTGTACTGTATTTTTGATGAAATAACTGAAGCCTTGGTGAGCATTAGAGACTTATTTCAAAAAACAATTACAAAAATTGTACCAACACCATTTTGAACTGTAGTGTACACAAGGATGAGTAAATCCTGATATTATTTTCATCCTAAAGTGAATTTAATATCAGTACAATCTTATCTTTTCAACCACTCGAGGCTCTTATTATCTAGTGTTCTTAATGGGTGAAGCAGCTGTTGGGGGAGTACTTTGTTTTCCATCAAAGTCCTCACATTCCACTGTGTTATGAAATCACAGTGATTTTGGGAAGCCTGGTATGTTAACACTCCTTATCAGTTTCCCTTGTAAGCTTATCCATATGTTCAGTGTGTACTGCATTTAATTAGTCTCATGCTCCATCTTCCCTGCCAGTGAAGCGAGTGACATACATCCTCACGCACCGCATGGAGATTAATGACATGCTCAGCCGCTGGCACAGGCTGAAATACACAGCAACGCTAGGCCTATCTTTCTCTGTTTCTGCCAGTAAAGCTGTTTTATACAGAAATCCCCAGCAGAGACCCTGAAAGTCATAACCCCAATTCAGTCTGCTGCAACACCCAGTGTTGCAAAACCCCCAATGGCTTTGTTGCCTGAAATAGTCAATAAATGCAATTAAGTAATGCATATGAATTTGCTGTTGTAATTTAATTAAGTCCTCTTTGTTCCTGTCTCTGTCATACCAGATGGTCACCTCTGTCCTTTCAAAGATGTGTTGTGGTTCGCTGGTGTTAACAAGCAGGGACCAGAATGAATTTGCAGCAATATCTGAAAAGCAGGTGACAAACATTGGTCATTTAGTCCTACTGGTCATGTGTTTTGGTTCATTATTTCTCCACAATTGAATGTTAATTTAGTGTTCTGTCAATAATTATGGCAATGTTTTGATATGGTTCATGCTGCCTTAAAACAAAACAAAATAAAGTTTTTATCATAAGTACATTTTTCAGTGATGATTCTTCGGGCCAAAATCTTTCTTAAGACTTCTTAAAGGTTCTTCTTGAAGTTATAAAGTAACAAAATATATTCATTGTGCTGATCGATGGTCGTCTTAGACTTAATACTGACACCTAGAGGCGTGATGGCAGTAATAACAAACGTCTCAGGTTACTTATGTAACCATGGTTCCCTGAGTAGGGAACGAGACACTGCGTCCTCTAGGGGCCGCTATGGGGAACGCCTCGTCGTGACCCGTATCTGAAGCATACATAGAAAAAACACCAACTCGTTGGCCGGCGACAGCCATGACGTCACTACCGGTGCGACTATAGTATAAATAGGCGCCGGGAGCACACATCATTCACTTCTTCGTCTGAAGCTTGCGTCCGCAGCATGGCAAGA
>NW_015549606.1:1094089-1115228 GCF_001515605.1 Sinocyclocheilus anshuiensis
ACGGGTCATGACGAGGCATTCCCCATAGCGGCCCCTAGAGGATGCAGTTCGAAGTTCCCATGAAGGGGAATCAAAAGTTACCGACGTGAGAAATGTGCTATTCAGTCAGCTCAGTGATTATTTAATTAGTATTCGGCTGATCATGTCTCAACATGTCAGTCCTCGAGACCCGCTTCATGTGAAACAAAACAACTTTTTAAGGAAAGATATGATCTGAGTTTCATCGCATGTATGGCTTATACAGGTGCATCTCAATAAATTAGAATGTCGTGGGAAAGTTCATTTATTTCAGTAATTCAACTCAAATTGTGAAACTCGTGTATTAAATAAATTCAATGCACCACATCCCTATACCTAAACATCCCCCCAAAAGTATTTTTTATTTAGGTAAATACTGTAAGTGAAAAATTCTAATTGAAACAGGAAATTTAAAATTTTCTGAATTTTATTTACCCCAGATTTCCTACTGCTTGGCTTAAGTTATGTTTATATTGAGTCATTCACAGGTGCCTTAAGTTACCAAGCTTTCTATGATTTATTTGGCTTTATGTCTTCCCCTAGTCCCTCTCTCTAAGTCTTACAGGAATGAAAAGGCCAAGGAAACGGCTTTTCTGGAGAACAGCCACTATCTCTTTCTACATAAACATTTTCCTAGCAGGCACCTTGCCTCCCAAGAAATAGTGCTTTGATTTCATAATAGCCATGAAAATAAACGTCAGTATCCAATTTGATTTATCAGGCAAGGTTAGGTAGAAAGCTTCTAGATTGAAATGGTCCATGTGGTCATTGCCCTGCAAACTATAATAAAGAAATAAAACTGTAGAATGTTGCTAGTAAATTACACATGTAATAGCCTTTGAAACAAACAATCGTATAAAAAAAATCACATTTCTTTAAAAAATAAAGCTGGAAAATGTCAAACTTTGAACAAATTCTCTCCCAGTTAAAATAATGTTGAAATAACAATTGTTACTCTCTCTAAAATGTACGATAGGTCTGTTTTTCTCTCAAACACAGTTTTGCTCTGAGTGGGAGTGAACAGTTAGAATTTTGGCCCTTGACTCCTTAGGTTTCTTTTACTGCTTCTTGCTTCCTTCTATCAGCATCAGTAGTTGAGGAGGAAGCAATAAGAGACTGATTCTCCCACCCACATACGCTCCTTGTGACTGGAATCTTTCTCAGCTACACACAGAGACACAGACCTGCCTTCCATTGTGTCCATTTCAACAACTCTACACTCGCTACTAATTAAGACTGCATTTAAGGTACACGCAAGTGGGTATGCAGAGAAAAAATGACTAATGCTATGGTCAGCATTGTTAAAATATGATGTAACATAAATATATTTTTTAAAATGGTATGGAAAAGTGATCCACACATATAAAAGATAAAGTTAGCTTGTTAGCCCTGTAATTATATCATAAAATCAGTTAATCAACTCATCAAACGTGTCAACACATTTCAAAGCTTCAACAAGCCTATCGGTTCCTCTCTTTTCCCTTTAAGCTTGATAGTCAGGTCATGATCATGGAAGGTGTGAGGGTTTGACTGATAAAGAACTTTCTTCTTGGCTTGTGTCTGCTGCGTGTTCACTGTGAACAGGAAGGCAATGGGTTGGCCGTTAGCACAGGCTGCACAAAGCACACTTGTTTCTGTCTAATTGAATGTAATGGGGTTGTGGACAGGCCCATTCAGCCACACTGGCACAGGACAAGTGCTGTCAGACACATTGCATGAAGGACTTCTATTTAGACCATCTTTTTTGACTGTCACACATCAAAGGATCAAGAGTTTGGCCCACATTTCAACAAATCTAACTCTGTTTGGTTTAAATGATTAGCTGACTAGAATGTGAAGGTCAAACAAATAGCAATAAATGTAATTTATTTCTATCAGTAATAAGTATTATATATAATTATATATAATTATTATGATTATTTTAATAGAAATATTATAGAGAAATATTATAGGAGAGTTACATTCATTATTACTTGTTTGACCCTTGTAGTCTAACTGTCACAATCCCGTTCAGAAGAACACGAAGAAAAACGTTCAAACAGGTTTCCACAAACAAAGGTTTCTCTAATAAAACAAACTCAGGTAATCCAAATACGAGAAGGCAACGGCATGTCCACAAACAATACCAGACAACAACTGAATGAAAAGGAGGAACTTAAATATACAGGGTGATAGAACTCAAATGAAGAACAGGTGATGACTCGTTAATTAGAAACCATAATAACAAACAAGGAGTGGGAAACTTGAACAAAGGAAAACAGGCCATAGTTAAAAACAAATGAAAACTAAACCAAAACAGGCAGTTTGTGACACTAACCATATATTCTAATAATATATTTATAACAACTGAATGAAAAGGAGGAGCTTAAATATACAGGGTGATAGAACTCAAATGAAGAACAGGTGATGACTCGTTAATTAGAAACCATAGTAACAAACAAGGAGTGGGAAACTTGAACAAAGGAAAACAGGCCATAGTTAAAAACAAATGAAAACTAAACCAAAACAGGCAGTTTGTGACACTAACCATATATTCTAATAATATATTTATATTATATTCTAACCATATTCTTCTTATTATTATTGATGTTATTATTAGTCTTAACAGTCTTATGTACCTATGAAGTTGATGTTGTTATGTGTTGTCACATAACGTATTTTATTGTTGTCACGTGACGTATTTTGCTATAGTGGGAGCATGAGATGCATGTGGCATTTCATCTCAAACAAAGAGAGAGAAAGAAGATAATCTTGAGACACTGTTGTGTTCTTCTGTCTGTTATTCATTATAGACTGCAGTAAATCTGTGAAGATCCCCCTGCCACCGACTCATTGCATCATAGTGTGGGAACCGAGTGGCCCATTTCTGCCCTTTTGCGTACTTCCCCCTCTCTCCCACTCAACTGGACATCTCCAAAGGAAAACACCCCACTCTGCTAACCTCTTGATGAAAATCTCCAGAGAACAGGTTAAAGAGACTATTTTACAATCTAGTAATGTCTTCATTTTACATCTAAGTGGCTTTTCATCAGCCATTTGCACTCCAGATTTCTTTCAGAAGTTATTCTAATATGTTGATTTGGTGCTCAAAAACATTTCTTCTTATTTTTCAGTATTGAAAACCGTTCTGCTTAATATTTTTATGAAATACTGTGATGCATTTTTACTGGTTTGTTTGATCAACTAAATGTATCCTTGCTAGATAAAAGTATTAAAATCTTCAAAAAAAAATTAACTTATAAAACTTAAGTTAAACTTAAATCCATGCAGAAATGTGATGGTGGCACTAGAATAATAATAAGAATAATAATAATAACAAAAAAGACATTTTCAGTTAAATGATTGTCATACGTACTGCAATAATAAATACCTTACATTAAATGTCTGCAAAAAAAAAACTAAAAAAACTCAAATTGAAGGACTACAATTGGAAAGAAAAACAGAGCAGAGTTTCACTTTGCCCATCGATGGGGTTGTTTCTCTGTGGGCCAGAACAAAACGGCAGGGAAGGAGGGCCAGCTGTGGTTAGGCTACAGTCAGGGAAAGACTTACAGCTTTACTGTTCTTCTGATGTGGTCAGCTAAAGCGATTCTGTGCTCTGGATAGCCACTCGGTTCTGGAGCTTTCTTGTAATATAATTCTATCAGTTTGTAAAACACTGCTGCACATTCATTCATGTGAATATTAGAGTAACCACTGTGGCTGAATATATATATATAAAATAGACCACATTATTTTATGATGGAGTGATTCATACAATACGTTCTACATATTTTTATTTCATTTTCCAGCTTCTATCTGGAAAATACTAGCAATTTTTTTTTAACAAGCTTTCTTTTTTTCAACAAGAATGACTCAAGAATAAAACTACTCAACCAAGCTTCACAAACGGACAACCACAATGGAAAACGAGATTTCGTGGCAGATATCAAAGCCACTATAAATCAGATGATTTAATTCCACACTACAGGTGCCAAAACCTTTCCTGGTGTTTGGTTGCTTTTCCCCAAATTATGGCTGAGCACACAAATGGAATCTGAAACTGAGCATTATACACAAAACCTGCAATAACACCAGAGTCAAATGTGATCCCTCACAGAATAAACGCTGGAAGCTCTCATAAGAATGCATGAAAATATATCATTCTTTAACAGAAATGTCACTTTTATGACATGAATGATGTAAATATCACATATATGCATCTGTGTAAGCACTAATAAATGTAGGTTTTGATTTCATCTGAAATAGTAAGATAAATATATGATCTGCACAGATAAGTGAGGAGATTAAACCACTGAAAAACTATTTCTGCTTTTCCTACAGGAGAATTGGTTGTCACAATTTTTACTGCATTTTTCAAGGTAGGATTCATTCATTCACAATTTCTAAGTATACACACACCTTGAATGTTTGACTACAAAAAAAAAATTAAAATAAAATATCGTCATTGTTGCCTAGGAGAGATACAATTCATTGAATACACACTGACTTTAGTAGCCGGGAATGTTGTCATATTATAGGGGGTAAGTTGTCACAATGGAACATGCCATTATTAAAAAGACAATTATAGGCTTCTTAGCTAGATTTAAACAAATAATGAAACAGTAAAAGTGTGATTTTGATTGAAAACCTATATTTTTCATGAGATGCTGCCCTTGTGACAACTCACGGGTGTGACAACTAACCCCAGTCTCCTTTATACACTATATGCCGTTTCAGCCACACAATTCATTTAAAGACACATTTTGTTGATTCATATTTCATCTTTAACTTGTGCTCTTTACTTGTATGAATCAATCTACTGTGCACACATTTTGAAATGAAGCAAAAATGTCGTCACTGTGCACGAGGTCCCAATATTTGGACCCAATCTACAAATCGTGTGGTGCTCATTTCCGCCAACCCTCGATTTTTGTGATCTTTGGAGCCCCATTGCTGATGTTCTGTGGCTAAAACCCCACCGAGCCCCTCCAGTGGCTTCTGGGATATGATCAGCATCCCACCATCTCTGAACTCCAAGTCTGCCATTTAAGCTGCCATTGTGGTAAGTGGTGAACTCTCATCTAGAGAAATACTCTTGTAGAGAAAAACTTGTATTTACCCGAATATTTGTTTTTGCAGGCTGGCACAAACATTGCCAGTGTTCATTAGAAGGTAGGTTCATCAAACAGCTGTGACCTCAGATTAAAAAGTATAGTAACCACTTGGTCACAGCCATATACAGTAGGAATTGTTTATTTTTGTTATGGATACACTGTGTAAAATACTGATGTCATATGGCTTATGTTAACATTAAACCAATTTTACATTATTACATTAAGTTAAACCAAACATTTACACCATTCCTATACCATAAAGACAATCATTACCATAAAGTCATTTATAATGTTACCAAAGATTTCTATTTCAAATAAATGCTGTTCTCTTGAAATTTCTATTCATAAAAAAAAATCCTGTACAACAAAGTAATGCTGTTGTAATAATAATAATAATAATAAAAAACAGTTAAGCAGCACAACTGTTTTCAATATTGATAACAATACAAAAAAATCTCTTAAACACCAAATCAGCACATCAGAATGATTTCCAAAGTACTGTGTGACACTGAAATCTAATGGCTGCTAAAAATTCGGCATTGCCAATACAGGAATATTTCACAATATACGTTCTTTTTTTGTGTTAATAACAGCCTTGATGAGCATGAGAGACTTCTTTCAAAAACACAAAAATAATCTTACTGAGAAACTTTTGAACAGTGGTGTGGTGTTGTTTTTAATTCAATAGCACATTCTAGAGAGGCAATATAATGTGTGCCCAGCATGATTAGATCTTGCTTCCTTGCTGTTGATTTCAAGCAATTTTTATACTTTGTTTTTATCGTACAGGGTTTTCCACAAGCATTTCCTTCAATTCTTTGGGCACACCGGATGCAGGTAAATGAAACACAAGCAAGAAAAATGTGTGAAAACTCAGAACAGACCTCCTTCTTTCAGTAGTGGTCAGGCACTGGCAAACGGCAGTAGATCAAAGGTAGTGAAGGAAAACAGAGGAGGATGTTTCTTTCATCGTCTATGTTCCTCATTCCCCAAAGAAAAACGACTGGTATTGCCTGCAAATCATTCCTACAAAGGTCTCCAAAGAAGTCAAAAGCCTCTTTAAAGCGTCTTACAGTATATGTGACTTGCATATTAATTTAGGTAAATGCTACTCATTCTGGTGGACTTCTTTACTTTCTCAAGATAGGGTGGGATGTTATGCAATTGAGAATATACATGCATGGTAGGGGTGCGTGGTGGATGTTATGCAATTGTGTACATATGGGTTGGGTGCATATGTGTGTATGTTAGTGGGGAGGTGTGAGGAGAGGTGAATTATTGACATATGGCGTGGTTACTAAAAAGATTGCTTTTATGGACTTAATATACTTTTGAAATACTATATTTTATATTATATATGTAATATTGAAATATAATATGAAAAATACATAATATTTAATGTATTATTATTATTATATATTTAATGTGTATCATAAAATGTTATATTGTAGAATGCAAGAATAGATGTGTGTGTGTGTGTGTGTGTGTGTGTGTGTGTGTGTGTGTGTGTGTGTGTGTGACCCTGGACCACAAAACCAGTCATAAGAAGCACGGGTATATTTGTTGCAATAGCCAAAAATACATTGTATAGATCAAAATTATCAATTTGTTTTATGCCAAAACTCATTAGGATATTAAGTAAAGATCATGTTCTATGAAGATATATTGTAAATTTCCTACCGTAAATATATCAAAACTTATTTTTTGTTTAATAATATGCATTGCAAAGAACTTAATTTGGACAGCTTTAAAGGTGATTTTCTCAATATTTAGATTTTTTTTTTTGCGCCCTCAGATTACAGATTTTCAAATAGTTGTATAAATATTTTCCTTTCCTAACAAACCACACATCAACGGAAAGCTTATTTATTCTGCTTTCAGATGCAAAAAATTGACCCTTATGACTGGTTTTGTGGTCTAGGGTCACATATTAGATCTGTGCTGAAAGATCAAAGACAATTTTTAATATAACTCCGACTGGATTCGTCTGAAAGAAGAAAGTCTTATACACCTAGGATTTTATTTAAGTAATTTATGGGCTAATTTTCATTTTTGGGTGAACTAACCCTTTAAGATGCAATAACCTCTATGTCCATCTGAGGTTTTTCTTTTACATGAGGATGTTTATCAGGCTCCTATGACAATAACATTGGACATTTTAGAAAATAAGGCATTCAATAACTGACTAATAATCTTTTCATTGCCATTAAGGAGAAATTACTGAACCTAATTATAGGAGCCTGATAAAAATGCTAATTTAAAAGAAAAAAAATCTCTGACGAATTTAGAGAATTTTGCATCTGAAGTCTTAATATATATATATATATATAAATATATATATATATATATATATATATAGCCAACTTACCAAAAATATTGGTTATATAATTTCTCTAAATGTGTGGGCTAATTTAAATAGCAGACAACAACTAAGGAAAAAACTCTCAGCCTTTGGCATCAAGTGTGTTGTATACCTGCCAACAATTCTGCTGAAGTACTAGGAAATAAAATTCCATATACTCATAGTGAAACCACTTGCAAGCCCCATTTACACATAGTCAAACTATGGAATGAAAAACAATCGCATGCAAATAACACTATGCACAATGATGGGTTTGTGCAATAATCAAACTGTCAAGACAAGGGAGGGCCCACATTTTCTTTTGGCTAGACAGCCACCAAAACTGCACTTGACAAGTGTACTTGATTTATGCTGTCAGTTAGCACACAGAAAGCTTTTTTTAAACACAAACAAGTTTTATAGGTGTAGAGATGCTTTAATGGTTAGCGCTGCAGAGTAAGGTACACTGCATTGAACTAACAAAGCACATTTAACACACAGGGTTAGCCGCTACGCTAACTAAGCAAGAATCTGTCATTTGGAACCCATTAGCTGATTTAACATCCTGCTGTGCTGAGGAATGTCGTATTTACCACCAAAATTGGCAATGCAAATGCTTTAAAAACAAGTTAAGTTCAACATAAAGCTGAATGTTTGTTTTTCAGATGAACTATCTGCCACTGAAGGCTCGCAAGATGGTTCTATTTAAACATTTAGCATTTTCTCACTATTTCTTATATGCTGCTCATTTCATGAGACCACTCAAATAAATATGAATAGGAGAAATCATAATGTTTAATATGGCTGAATGAAAGAGCCAATTGATTAGTTTGAGGCAGTTTGTTTACTCTGAATATGCATATGCATTTTTTTTTTTTTTTTGAGATTTGCGTAAAATGTATAACATATATTATTGTAAAGTTAATATAGAAACAGTTTTGGCTCTTTGTATCTGTAACATAAAAAACAGTATTCCAATATCTATACAATTTAAACCTGGAAATGAACAGAATTTTTAATTTTGAGAATTATTTTTTCTCACTTTTAATTCAAAATGCCATATACATATGTAAGGGATAATCAACGGCTAGCCGTGCATTAAAGGATTTTAAATGCACGACGTGGAGGCAAAGAACCATCCCTCCGTGAAGTGCATTTAAAATCCTTTAATGCACGGCTAGCCGTTGCTTATCCCGCTTATTCCATGGTCATTTGCCAAGTTATAGACAAGTTAAAACTAGTATTGCTCTTTGCAGCACAATATTTGACCGAATGGGTAAAAATGACGTTAGCGCTAGCAGGGGCGGATTTAGTGAATTGGGGGCCCCAGGCAAAATATAGGAATGGGGCCCTATACATTTTCACACATTTTCCTAGATCAACCTTGAGGTTCCTTTTTTGTTGTGATGCTTGCTGCTGCACAATGGTGCCCCATAGTTGTGTTGTGGGGTAGGGGTGGGTGGCAAATGATCAGTGAGCGCAGAACGAATGTGTCACACGTTTTAAACTCAACAAAATGGTCAAATACATATATCAAGAGCATGCTCACAGATGAGAACAAAACAGCGTTGGATGAAGTGGATTAGAGCCCTGCACGGGTCTCAAATAGGCCTAAAGTAAATTTAGAAAAACGTTTGGAGCATTTTTTGTTTGTTAATGTAGGCTAAGTTTTTTTAAGTAATGGCCAGCTGCAGACAGTGAATTGATCATAGCCTATATGTTTGGTCAATTTAGCCTTCTCAAATCATCACGACTTGCCTAAAATAAAATCTATAGATATAAAACAGGTCAAGCATATCACAATGTTAGTTTAAGTGTTTAACCTATATAAATGCGCGCTGTTAGACGCATATCTAGTCGTTTGTGCGGAGACTGGAAGCTGAAGCGCGCTAGACAGCACATGGAGGCGCCAGCGCGATCACTTGCATTTTTTTCTAACTGTGGAAGCAACTTAATACGCAGTCATTTTTGCTCATAAAGGTAAGAATAATGCATCATTCCAAACTGTAAAGGGACTAGTTTTATTTGTGTGCACTCCCACTATCAACAAAACGTTGTGCTTTTATAAAATAAACAAACGCTGCTGTCTGGGGCTTGAACAGGAACGCTTCACAATGATGAACCTAAACTCAGCGAATTACCTCACAGACATGATACAAAAATATATAGAAAGCTTTAAATTACTACTTTAAAACGAAATAATTCAAATCGAAAATAGAAACTCTTTCATTATGTTATCCCTGCATTTCTCTCTAAAGGCACGTCCGATGAGGAGATGGCGAGTCATTTTTTTCATCACCATAATTGATGGATATCTAAAATATAAAAATAAGGAAAAGCCCAAAACAGGCCCGATTATAATTTGCCTTTTATTTTATAATTCCGTACAATTAAAAAATAAAACACAAATTATAATGGCATATGTGTAAAACTTTGTCCTATAATTGTATAGCTGCTTTTTCTGATTTTTATGTTGCTCTGTTCTGAATACCTGAAAATGTCAATAATTTGCTGCAACGCAATTTTGTATGATATGTGAATTCTTTATATTTTTACCCATGCAGCAAATGCTTTAAAAACAGCTTTAAAACTACTTTATTGCATTCCAGACGCTTTTATAGTAGCCTACTTTTCACTATACATTTTACGGGTAGCTTGAATGTAAACATTGTCATGAATTCGTTGTAGCCTATTCCCATTTGTAAAATAGCCAACAAATTAATTGTTGTTCAGATCGGCTAACCCGATCTCATGAAAGTGCGTAGTATAGCACGATTTTCTGCTTCTATTTGGCGTAATATTTCTATGCAGAAATTGACTTTGGCATGCAAAATACTGATAAATTCATAATTAACGGCATGGGTTCAGTCGACAGAAATATGGGACACACAGGCCTATAATAACTGCTGAAATGTTTGCGGGGCAAATCTAAGGGCAGTCTGAGCGCTCATGGTACTCACAGTGCCGTACACCTGCAGGCGTCCCTGACTCGGACGGTTGTCGTGGTAATAAACACCGTAAACAGCAACCGTTCGCGTGTCAGCGCTTAATGCGCATATCCTATATGAAAAGCATTTTAGGGGGCCCTTGGCTTTTGGGTGCCCAAGGCGGTCGCCTACCTTTGCCTAATGGGTAAGTCCGCCCCTGAGCGCTAGCATTCTACCCGCTTCAAATCATACACGGAGATTAAATAGTGCGGTAAGACCACATTTATTTGAATGAATTATAGCATGTATTTCAATTAATTATCGATCGATCGTTTGAGAGAGAGAGAGAGAGAGAGAGATGACAGTTGTGTGTAGGCTACCTGCGTGCTGCGTCTGCACATCTCTCTGTACAAACAATTACTTCAAAAACTTTTACCACCTGGTTGCTGGGGAATATAATGTAGCGATCTAGTATCTAGGCTATTTATTAATGAAAATCACGGGGAAGCGTTGACAACAAGTTTGTGTGTGTGTGTGCGTGCAGCGCAATCAGCGATCTTTGACCTCTCTCTGTGTGTGTGTGTGTGTGTGTGTGTGCGATGCGTGTTGGTAGTGTGCATCAGTTAAAGCAGCGCATTAATATAGAACGGTGATTAAACTGACTTGGAACTACCTGTGCATTAAACGGGTTTACTGCATACCTGCCAGCCAATCAGAATCCAGTATTCAGACAGACCATGGAATAAATACATATAACTGCCCAGGAATGCAATACATCTTGCTTCTTCTTATGCAGCTATGCAGGTTATCCAAAATCTAATTTAAATGTGGAAATAAATAGATATTGGAAAATTATTTTGTACTTTTACCCACTTTTCATTCAAAATCCTATTAATTTGTACAAACTGTACTATATTAGAAAATCCTACATTTTAAGCAAAGCATTTTGACTAGTGGTCTGAGTTTTGGACCCCACTGTATAATACTTGTTTGCCTCTCATCTGATCTCACATATGCCAGCATGTGATTCAGGACTGCTACCGTTTCCATTTATATTTTTTATTTCATCTCTCTCCAACCAATCCATTTGTCATTTTTTTAAGTACCTGCTCCCTTCACTTTGATCATCTTCACCATCTCACTCAAATATCTTCACCTATTCCTGCCATAATCCAGTTGTTCACACAGTGGCTTCTGGGATTTGTCCTGTCTCCATTTCCCAGACTCTAAACAAGTGACACACACACACACACACAAATTACACACGTATTCAGTAGTCATGGAAACCCTGTCCTAGAAGCACAGGAATTATTAACTAAGAGTGGGTGTTTGAGGAAAGAGAAAGTCTGAGTTTAGTTACTGTTATAATACAGTGCTCTTTTTCTGAACAAAAATAGATGAATGCATAAATACAGTACAGTGTTTTATTACATAACACACTATATGTTAAACCGCAGAATACTGATAGTACTTTCAGTTCTTCCATTAGACCAAAACAAAAAATTACATCAATGCAGTTCTTTTGGCATACAAAACATAGGCAATGCAAGATTATATCCAGTACTAACACTGTGACTAGTCAGTTACACCACATATAGAACTTGATTAATTGGTAAAAGTTAGTCATCTGAACAACTTTAAATTAAAAGTGCACTTTAGGTGCTACATTTTTAAATAACAAGAGAAGACATCACAAATGCAAAGATCACAGCACAACCACTGGTCTCCATGCGTTTGTATGCAGTGGAATAAGCTATATGACATCCTTAATTTCCTGTTCATGTTTTTCAAGCTCATTTAATTCGGTGATCTAATAGAACCAGTAATAATTGGTACTTCAAAACAGGATCCTATTTAAAGCTAACCCACAGTTTACCTGATTAGATTGACAATACAGCATTTTTACTGATTGATTACATAAGCATTCTGACAGACAAAGAGTAAACCACAAGCAGTTTTCAAATAAACATTTATATATTTGTTGTATAATTAATTGTCAAAGGCAACTCGAGTGTGTTGCTGATTCTGGACTTCGGGTCAAATTGTAACAGATGGGAACATGCTTGGTATTTAGAATGGATTTATTCTTTGACCTTTAGATGTTAACTCAGAGGAACACACTGTGAGGTGATTTAAGACTTTGGTAGTAAAATGAAGCATGATTTAAACATTCCTACAGTTTAAGAGCAAATGCTGCACTTTATTTTGTCCATATTATAATCAGTAGAAAGGTCAAACAAAATGGTCAGACACAGCATAAAAAAAATTATTCAATCTGATTTTGTAACAAAATAAGTTGCTGTGTTTAAGCTTTTAGATTGTTTTAGCTAAATAAACTCTGGTCCACTTTAAAATATTAAAGAAATGTAAAATGTGAGCATTTGTGCACTCTTACACACTGTGAGGTGATTTAAGACTTTGGTAGTAAAATTAAGCATGATTTAAACATTCCCTACAGTTTAAGAGCAAATGCTGCACTTTATTTTGTCCATATTATAATCAGTAGAAAGGTCAAACAAAATGGTCAGACACAGCATAAAAAAAATTATTCAATCTGATTTTGTAACAAAATAAGTTGCTGTGTTTAAGCTTTTAGATTGTTTTAGCTAAATAAACTCTGGTCCACTTTAAAATATTAAAGAAATGTAAAATGTGAGCATTTGTGCACTCTTTTGAAAGAAATTAAGTAGATGTTACAAATGATTTCAATTTCAAATAAATGCTGCATTTTTTTTCTAATATTCATTTTGATGACTTTTATTTAAAGAATCCTGAAAAAAAAAACTTATTACAGTTCCCACAAAAATGTTAAGCATTAATATTAAACTTCAGCATTGCCATCACATAAATACTTTTTAAAATATATTGAAATAGAAAACAGTTACTATAAATTGTAATATTTCACAATATCACTGCTTTTAATGTATTTTGATCAAATAAATGCAGCCTTTGTGAGCATAAGAACCCCAAACCTTTAAATGGTAGTATGCAAAAAAACCTTTATGAATCTTTCTGAGAACTGTTTTAAAATAACCTAAGCACATAGGATTGAAACCGCATCATTTAAATGAAATGTATATACTGACATATTCAATAAAGTCCTGAATTACTGACTTAATAAATAGTTGTGTTGAATCAATAGATGCCATTACATAAAAGGTTATGATCTCATATGAAATGCACATTTGAAACATGCGTCCATAAACATCTACACAACCTGACAAAGAGTATATAATGTCATCAATTCAGGATTTTTAAACTCTGACCTCCCACAGGTCTAAGCTTCTTTCCATTCCTTATTCTTTTCCGTTGCTGACCTCTTAACCGCTGTCATTTCAGGAGATCTGAGAAGCTGGCCTCAAATTAATCAAAGATCCAAGTGTACAAACAAAAGCTCAGTGGTGAATAGAGAAGCAGAGCAGTCTCCCATCAACACCTTTGGCTTGATCATGCATATATTATCACAAAAAAGTCACATCATCCTGCGACTGCACCCAACGCCAGTGTGCGTCATACTCCAGTTGAACTTTGCCATTCATTTTGCAGCTCTCCAACTCAACTTTGCCATTCTTGTAGGGTTTCATTTTAGGGCTCAGATTCTTCCCCAGCTTCTCAGCGAGACAAGCCCTGGGCGAATCTGGTCTGACCATTTGCTTCACTGCTTTGTCCAGGATTCCATTTGTCTTGCTGGGCTGGTACGGTCTCGATGTATCAGACGGCGCTTTATTCCAAACCTGAGCTTCTTCTTTAGGGGCATCGGACTTGACTTGTGGAGATCGGGTTCCAGATCCAGTGGAACTTCCCACTCCTCCTCCAGTACCTCTGGAGCCATCTGTCCCCATGGGGGTGGCACAGAGTATTGAATCAGTCCCACTAGAGGGGCAGTAGTCATCCAGGTCATCAGCTAATGTGTCCAGATAGCTGCCAATGGAAATGTTGTCCAGTTTGTCATGGGGGTCCTGCAGACTGCTCCAGCTGCCCCTCCAGGAGGTGTCGGGACCCTCGCCTAAGCTGTACTGGCTGCTGGTCAGGCTGCTGCAGCGGCTGGTGAGCGCACCACGCTCTTCCAGGAGCCATTTCACTGCCTCGATGCCCTCGTGAAGTGCTAGCAACTGGTTCAAGATCTTGACGTCTGCTGCTCGTAGATAAGCCTGGGCAGAGGAAATACACATGGACATCAAGACATTTTTCAACAATCATAACTAGTTAAACAAAAGTACACACTACACTTTTTAAAATAAAGGTTCTTCATTGGAATCTATAGTGGCTTTTGCACCTGAGGAACCTTTTTATAGTTCCTAGAACTATTTGCAGAAGTATCCGCTTTTTGGCATGTCCGCACCACAAGAACTAGGAATGTATTTAGTTCTAGGAACTTTGTTTGTTTGTTTGTTGTTCTATAGGAACTATCAGTGATGTAAGTCTATACTGATTGGCCAAACGCATACGAAACAACATACGAAAAAGCCATGTAAAAATATTTACTCTAGCGATAACGACATTAAGCTACCTGTTGTCTGCAGCATTGTGTTCTTTTCTCAGCCTTAATGATATGTAACACTGCAAGTTGTCATAGATTAAGTCAGATTTTCATGCTCTTTCAATCGCGTAAATTGTGCATTTACATTCCGCCTCCGTTATCATGAAACCCACGACACACAACAGCTCAGATCACAGCATCCTCCATTCACCCGTTGTTGACGTTTGTAAATGCCGCAAATAAAGACATCACTTCTGGCCGCTTCACAGTTCCTGCTGCTGGTGCAAATGCAACCAGGAAAACAGCCTGAGGGGGCAATTGTTTCTCTAGGAACCACCATGCTGGCTAGTTCCTAGAACTACACAGTGTGAAAGGCCCTTATGGTTCTATGAAGAACCTTTAACATGGTTCTTTGAAGAACTGTTCACTGAAACGATCTTTGTGGAACCCAAAATGGTTCTTCTATTGCATCGCAATGAAAACCCTCTTTTGGAACTTTAATTCTTAAAAATGTATAAAGGAATAGTACACCCAAAAAATTGACATTTTTGTCATTTCATGCATATTTGCATATCTTGAAATGTGCTCAATTTCAATATTAAAATAATGTGAATAAGATTTGATTTGCTAGAGCAAATGAGTTCTTTGGTTTGTTCCTTACACAAAGCTATTGAATGTCTCTAAAAGACTTGGAATATAGCGCATTGTTGTATGGTCCACTTTATGGTGCTTTTTTTGTCATTTAGGAAGTGTGACAACTTTAATAAATGCTCTAAATGCATTCTGATTAGTGCTGATTGTTGTATTAAGTCTGAGGCTCACAAGCATGACTGGAGTCCTATGCTGACTGCAGAGCCGGAGGTCCATTACTGTAAATGCTGTTGAGATTTATAGATCTTCCTGACAATATCCATTTCTGTCAAGCACTCTTCTCTTCCTGTTTCCCACAGCAAATGGGCCAAGCAATTTTCATCTGACACATCTAAACTTGATGTCTAAATAAAAGTAAAACCTTAGCAAAAGAATTAAAGGACTTCTAAGGGCAATGAATATTAATAACTATAATCTGCTTGAAATAAAAATGAAATCAAACAAAGTAAATGAAGTATCCATCCACCTAAATGTATATACAGTATATACAGTATATATATAGACAGACAGACAGACAGACAGATAGATAGATAGATAGATAGATAGATGTTGTAGATGTTGTTGCTTGAAATAAAAATGAAATCAAACAAAGTAAATGAAGTATCCATCCACCTAAATGTATATACAGTATATACAGTATATATATAGACAGACAGACAGACAGACAGATAGATAGATAGATAGATAGATAGATAGATGTTGTTATACATATGCTCATCATCATTCACCTCACTAGCTTCCTCTTGGACTTCCTGGGGCAAATCAACAGAGAGTAAAAATGGATGCTATTGATTCTTTAGTTGGTCTTTTGACTTAAAGCAATATATATTAGATCCTTCCTTCATCATTAGATCCTGCTTTTGGAATGTATTCTCATTTTATGAGGTATATCTGTCAAGCATTTCCTTTAGAAGTATGTTGTGAAGCTTCCTTTGGCAGCAGATAAACATTTTTGTCAGGAAGTTAGACATTTACCACATGTAATATGATATACAAAGCCCTGAACTCTTCTGACTGACTGAACGGCTCTCTAGCCCATAAAACAGTGCTCATCAAATAGTCAGTGCTTCCTATGAAAGCCACAGTGCTTTGGCTCCCACAATCCCTGACGGATACTGCCCTGTCTGCACCCCATCAGCTACGGTCACACAGCGATTCTTAAAGGAACAGTTCACCCAAAAAGGAAAATTCTGTCATCATTTACTTACCCTCAAGTCGTTTCCGAACCCAAATGACTTACTTCTGTGGAACACATTGGAAACTGACAGTCTCAGTCACCATTCATTTTCACGGCATCTTTTTTCCATACAGTGAAAGTAAATGATGACTGAGGCTGATTCTGACTTCTGTGTTCCACAAAACAAAAAAGAAACTCACACTGGTTTAGAACAACATGATGGTGGAAAATTATATTTAATTAACCTTCTGACACATATTGTGACCATTTTTGATTAAAAGGAAGATGTTTAAATGTGGATAATGTGCAAAATGCCAATAGATTCAGGACCAGCTTGAGACCAGGATGAGATAAATCAGTTTAAGTGCACTGAGCCTGCCATAAATGGACAGTATCCTATACATCCAGGCTTCTGTGTAATTTAAAGGCCATAGTGCACTGCTGACGTCAACCACACTAATTACAGTACAAAAAAACAAAAGAGAACATTTCGGCAAAAGAGAGCATGGGATACAAAAAGAACAAATGAGGCAGTGAGGGGGGAGGGGAAATAAAGCTGAATTTAGAAGGCAAAGACAAACAAGCATTTTTACAGCAAATAGGGAAAGATGTAAATACATAAGCTAAAAGATGAGAGAGATTGAGAGAACAGATTGTAACAACTCTGCTCTGGTGTGGGTTGGGTTCATGTCGGCACCCCAGTCTGAGTTGCTGAGACTAATGAACACACTCGTAAATATTCTCCCTGTCTCAGCACTGATGTGGTGAGCGCTGATCTGGCTGTGCCCAACTCCAGTCTGTCTGCATCTAGTATATATGCATTAGGACCCGGATGAATTAAACATACACTTCTGTTCAAAAGTTTGGAGTCGGGCTGGGATTCTTTTAATGTTTTCGTTTCATATGTTCACCTAGGCTGTATGTATTTATTTGACCAAAAATACAGTAAAATACTATGAAAGATTATTACAATTTAAAATAACTGTTTTCTTATTTTAAAATGCATTCCTGTGGTGGCAAAGCTGAATTTTCAGCAGCCATTACTCTAATCTTCAGTGTCACATGATTTTTCAGAAATCTTTCTAATATGCTGATGTGGTGCTGAAGAAACAAGAAATTTAAAAACAGATGTGTTAATATTTTTTTGTGGAAACCTTGAAAACTTTTCTGGATTCTTTGAATATAAAGTTCAAAACAACAGCAACAATTTTGTAACACTGCACATGTATTAATGGCACTTTTGATTAATTTAATGCATCCTTGCTGAATAAATTAATTTATTAAAAAACTGTGAACAGTTGTGTACAGTGTCGGGTACCTTTAGATATCAGTTCAAATTCTAAGTTTAACTTAAATACCTCTGCTGCCTTGAGGCTGTAGTATTTTGTTTGTCCAAATAAGTTCAAGTGACAACAATGTTAAAGGTACAGTTTACTTAAAAATCTAAATTTTGTCATTATGCCATCCCAAACCCATGTGACCTTTTTCATTTTTTTCATGAAACACAAAAGGAGAAATTCTAAAATACATACTGGTTGCTTATTGACAACTGACTGGAGCTTCCAAGCTTTGAAAAGGACACAAAAGCACTTCAAAATTATTACACATACACAAGTTGTCCAATATCTTTGAAACCCCAGCTTTGATAGCTCAGATCATTATTGTCATTGTTCACTGACAATATTCCATTCCAGGGATCTGGACAGGATCATTGAGTTGAACTCGAAAATTGGATCAGTCCAATTTGTGAACAAATAATTCAGACCGTTTGTATGAACTGAATCAGCCAATCCTTTTTAAAGCTTGAAACCTCCAGTCCCCATTCATAGTAATTGCACAGATTCTTCTAAATGTACCCCGGTTTTCCACAAATAAAGAAAGCCATATGGGCTTGGAGCGACATGAGTGTGAGTAAATAATGACTGAATTATCAGACATATATCTGGGTGAACTATTTCTTAAATAGGCCTCATAAAATGCTAAATAAATGAAAACAATATCATTGTAACCCCATGCAATACAGTGCAGTGTTGCTGCAATAATAGTATGTAGCTTCCGTTCTTCCACATGAGCCACACAGTGACCCACAGACTCTCCTTAGGGAGAACATTCCACAGTGTCTGAGGCTCACACTGGAGATTCTCAAAGCCAGAAGAATTCCATTTTCCCACTCCTTAAAACTATAGCTTATACGTCCTGTTTTCTAATCCCTGGAATTCTGGAGAGCTCATTTTCCATGCTGTGGTGTCCTGCTCTGTTAAGTATCACACCACACCACGTAGCTCTGTGTGCGTGTTAAAATGAAAAGGCCTATATTATAACTCAGTGGTGGATTTACAATAGGCACAGCTATATTATAACATTAGTTATAACAGTTGATTGTGATGAGGAGGGTTTTAAGCATACACTCAGGTATGTGAAGAATGTTGACGTTGCTATTTTTGGCCATTCCATTGTGAAATACTGTAAT
Source organism: Sinocyclocheilus anshuiensis (assembly GCF_001515605.1). Classification (NCBI taxonomy): domain Eukaryota; kingdom Metazoa; phylum Chordata; class Actinopteri; order Cypriniformes; family Cyprinidae; genus Sinocyclocheilus; species Sinocyclocheilus anshuiensis. The sequence goes on from NW_015549606.1 coordinate 1,113,250, forward strand.
AAGTAAAGCTGCTGCATAAAAAAAAAAATAGACAAACTACCAGTTATCTCTAACAAATAAGTTAAAGTAGTAGTTCCCCCAAAAACTATGTTGAATATGTTCAAGTACACACAAATTGTGTGTATTCATATACTTGCCGTATCACACATCTATCATATGGATAGGCATAGTAATATGGACTATGATTGTGGTGCTCGTTTCACAGTCAGGGTTAGAAATTAAAAGTGCAGGGGACAAAACTGCACCAGATATTCATGTGTTATTAGTGTTTTTTTATTATAGTCTATTCTAGTTATGCACCTCTGTAGAGTCACACGGTCACAACTGGATAGAGAGGCAGTCAATGGAAGATTGATTCCGAGCTTCATTATTGCCATAAACTGAAGGTAGGTTCAACAACGGAATGTTCAAACATAAAAAGGCAAAAGGCTCATAAACTGAGAAATCACTGTCCTTATCTTAAATCCTTCTTGGAATGCCAACAGGAGAGAGAGACGCGGAGCCACTGAGATTCAGGCAGGTAAGTGGAGAGATCGGAGAAGGTGTGCAACCTTGAGACCAGTCGACAAGGGAATGAGGTGAGAAGCTTGATAAAGGGTATGGTAAGTGGAATCAGGTGTCCGTAATCAGTAATCTAGTGATTGTGATCTGGTGTAGGTGGCTGGTGTGGCAGGTGTGGCTGGTGAATCCTGGCGCCCTTAACCGACGGCAAGGACGACCGTGCAGCCTAGGAGCAGGACAATCTGGGTGAGATTGATGGAACAGAGCACACAGAGAATGGTGTTAATCCAGTTGTCTCCTGTCGTAATGAATTTTGAGCATACTCAGCCCAGGGGAGATACTGGCTCCAATTGTCCTGATGTTCATGGCAGTAGGCTCTGAGATATCGTCCGATCTCCTGGATCCTGTGTTCGGTCTGGCCGTTGGTTTGAAGGTGATAACCTGAAGATAGACTGACAGAGACACCCAGCAGACGGAAGAAGCCACGCCAGACCCTGGATATAAACTGTGGCCCTCTATCGGAAACAATATTCTCTGGGATACCAAAATTTCAAAAGACGTGATGGAAGAGAGTTTCAGCCGCTCCTAAGGCAGTAGGTAACCCTCGTAAGGGGATTAGCTTGCAGGCTTTGGAGAATCTGTCCACAACCACGAAGATGGTAGTGTATCCACTGGAAGGTGGAAGATCTGTAGTGAAATCCACCCCGATATGGGACCAGGGTCAGCGTGGGATGGATAGTGGAACCAACTTGCCTTCTGGTAGGCGGCGTGGAGTGGATGTGATGGCACAGACCGTACAACTCTTGACATAGAGGACGACATCCTGAGCCATGCTGGGCCACCAATAACAGCTCCGGAGGAGCGAGAGGGTTCATTGGCTGCCTGGGTGACCCGATCCCGGAGATGTGTGGATGGAGTCCAGAAGGGCGAGGCGCAGAGTGGTAGGTACATAACTTTTCCCTTCCGGACCTCCCGGCGGAGCGAGTTCCGTCAGAGTGGCGGCACGAATTTGATCTTCGAGTGCCCATTCTATAGGGCACATGAACAAGGTGGGTGAGAGAATGGGTTCCAGGCTTTCCGGAGACAGATCAGGATGGTGAAGGCGAGAAAGAGCATCTGCTTTGAGGTTCTTATGACCTGGACGGTAGGATATGGTGAATTTGAAGCGAGTCAAGAACAAGGCCCATCTTGCTTGTCGTGGATTGAGGCGCTTAGCCTCACAAAGGTATTGGAGGTTCTTATGGTCAGTTATCACCTAGAAAGGGTGCTGAGCTCCTTCCAACCAGTGCCGCCACTCCTCCAGTGCGAGCTTGATGGCAAGTAACTCGCGGTTCCCAATGTCATAAATCTGCTCCGCCGGGGACATCTTCTTGGAGATCCACTGTCCTTATCTTAAATTCTTCTTGGAATGCCAACGAGAGAGAGAGAGAGAGAGAGAGAGAGAGAGAGAGAGAGAGAGAGAGAGAGACAGAGCGCGA
>NW_015549606.1:1115254-1129811 GCF_001515605.1 Sinocyclocheilus anshuiensis
AGAGAGAGAGAGAGAGATCCAGAGATCCAGAGATCCAGGCAGGTAAGTGGAGAGATCGGAGAAGGTGTGCAACCTTGAGACCAGTCGACGAGGGAATGAGGTGAGAAGCTTGATAAAGGGTATGGTAAGTGGCTGGTGAATCTGTGACAAACACTACCAAACATACAGTAGAGAGCTGCATAATCTTACACAGTAACCGGTCAATTATTTCAAATCTGGCAGAATATTTATTGTGCTATAATTTTTTTTCATTATTTAAAGCTATTTTACTGTATTTAATGTTAAACTGATACAAGTTATAATTAACACCCATAATTGTTCTGATTTAGAATTGTATTCAGTTGAATGAAATGAACTTCACCATAAACGGTAAAAAAAATGCTCTTGAAAATTAATTTATGGGACAAGTAAATTATTTTTCATGTGCACTACTGTTCAGTTAGGGGTTGGTAAGATTATCTAATGTTTTTAAAATAAGTGTCTCATAATCACCAAGGCTGCATTTACCACACACACACACACACACACACACATATATATCTCTTTTTCAGCAACCATTACACAAGTCGTCAGTGTATCATGATCCTTCAGAAATCATTCTAATATCTTTTGGTGCCAAAGAAACATTTCCTATTATTAGCAATATTTAAAAGAGTTATGCTGCTTAATATTTTTGTGGCATTTATTTTGTAACACTTAACACTTTTAATCAGTTTAATGAATCCTAGATTAATAAAAGTAATGATTTAAAAAAAAAAAAAAAAAAATCTTACTGACTCAAAACTTTCAAACTGTAATGTATGTGTGCATAATGAAACAGTAACACATTTCCATGGCACAGTTTACACACTTTCTGTACTCATTTAACTGCAGCTGACACACAGCAACACTGACAGGATTGACAGCATCTCTTATATTCCAATACGTCACTGCTCTCTCTCTCATCTAGCACCACACATGCACTCTATCTCTCTGCATTCCTTCCTAACCTCTACGTCCTCCCACTCTCCCTTTCAACCTTACTCCTTTTCTCTCTCTCTCCCTCCCTCATTTCCCTTCTCTTCTCGTTCTATCAGACTGGAAGAGTCATCTCCCTTTCCTCCATCTGTCAGCACACCATCCCCTGTGTTTCCCATCTGTGTCAGGCAGGGAGACAGAGTTGCATTCACCGGGGGCCAAGATGCTCAAAGTCATCAAGTACATCTCTCTCTCTCTCTCTTGCTATCTTCACACAGATCACAGGTGACATAAACAACAAGCTGTTTGATTTCCTAATTACTGCCAGTGTTTTAAAGTCAGAAGTGATAATCATTTTGTAGTGATATGAAAGTCATTTATTTCTGTACGTTTTTTCTCAAAAAGCCTACACTGTCTCACATTATACTGGTGCGTGTGAATGAATCGAGTTTGTGTTTGTGTGTGTGTGTGTGTGTGTGTGTGTGTCACTAGACTGCAGCAGTCCAGGTCACAATGTCACAGTGTGAGGTTAAAGTTCAATGACAGCTGGCTTGCTGTAGCTCATGACTATTTGGGAACAGTGTGAAATTGCATCAGGAGAACACTAAAACACTAAATCAATTCTCTAACACTCCCTCTACTCTAGAATTGAGTGCTATTTGTAAAATTACCTGGAAGCCACTATAGCCAGTGTTTTAACACAACTACAAATGTTTTATTGGCAGGAATTTTCAAACTTTTCGATGCTATGTACTCTCCCTAATATGATGATCCCCTTATGAGGGATTCCTTTCCACACATATAAAAGTGGCTATAGATATTTTAATATATGAAGACCTATGTTTAAAAAATATTGGGCATAGGCCTATTCAGTTTGTATTTCTAACTGCTAAAAACAGAGCTGTCAATAGAATAAAAACACTTCCATTTAAGTGTATTGGCCTGTAAAATGTTTTAATATTCTTGAAGTTGTCAGGATTCTGGACTGTCTGTGTCATGTTTTGCCCGTTTCTGTTCCTGTTTGTCCTTATTTGGTCATGTTCCTGTCCTCATTTAGTTTGATTATTAGTTGATTCCCCGTACCTGTCTATCCCTTGTCAAGTCTAGTATATAATGTGTAGTTTGCCTCATGTTTCTTTGTCGAGTCTATTATGTTGTGTTTGTGTGTTTTCTCCAGTTCCCTGTGTTTTTGGATTTATTAAAGACTATTTCGATTATCCACGGCTCCGTGTTACTTTGGCAGCGATCGTGACAGAAGACCCGACCAAAACAGTTACCTCCGTGTGCCCCCTCCATTTTTGTTTCTCGTTTTACCCAGTGTCTTTTTGTTTCCGTTGTGTTCTCCCCATGGATCCCCTTGCCCGCCCTGAGTACCTCCTCCTCCTGCTGGAGCAGGGGGAGCGTTCGCTCGAGGACCATACCAGACTGTTTCTGGCCATCTCAGACGGCCAAGCGTTCCCAGCATTCGCTCGAGGATCATACCAGACTGTTTCTGGCTGTCGCCGAACTCACCACCTAACTGGATGACGCGCTCTGCGCGTTCTATGACGCAAGCCTGAACCCCGCGTGCAGAGCACCGTCGTCCGAAGATGGTCTTCGAGCGGATCTCGCCGAGTACCTCCTCCGCATGGAGCGACAGAGCAATGAATCGCTGCGGAGCCGAAGCTGCAAATGACGTCAGTCAAGGTGCGAGAGCCGGCAACAAAGCCCGCCACAAGGTAGAATGCTGTGGACCGAGAGAGAGCGGAGTGGAGCTTCGCCCACTGCACCACGGCTGAGGGTGAGCTGATTATACATCTGGGACTACTGGACTTCGAGGAGAACCTCATAGACTGGGAAACAGAGCTGGAACCCGACTTGACCCCTCTCCTCTCTCTTTCGTCCCCGCTGGTCCCGTCCAGCCCTGAGTGGGCTCCTGTTTCCCAGTACAGTAAAGAGAGGGCTCCAGTCCCCGAGTTTAGCCCAGAGAAAGTTCCTGTTCCCATGTCTAGTCCAGAGAAGGCTCCTGTTCCCATGTCCAGCCCTGAGAGGGCTCCTGGTCCCAAATTAAGCCCGGAGGCTCACAAATGCCCGTCCACCCACCTGCTGCTGCCTCCTCCACCGCTGTCGTCTGGCAGCCCCTCTGCTCGCCCTCAGCCCACCATCAGCATGGTGCGAGCTCCGCGGGACTGCCATCCTCCAGCGTCGCCGTGGCTGGAGTTTCCCTTGACTCTGCCTCCAGTCTCTAAGCCCCGGACTCCGCCTCCGCCTCCACCCGTCGGCTCCACCATGTCTCCTAGCTCCCTCCTCTCCGCTGTGGCCCAGCAGTCCACTAGCTCCGCCGGGCTCCCTCGTCCCTCCGGCTCCGCCTTGGTCTGGCATCGACCATCCTGCGCCTCGGGACTCCACTCCTCCGGCTGCGCCTCATCCCTTCGTCCCTCCGGCTCCGTCATCCCTTCGGCTCCTCCTCAGTCCTCTGTCGTTCCGGCTCCACTGCGGCCTTTCGGATCCACGCCTCCGTGTCAGTCGCCGGCGACATCTGCTCTGCTTTGGCCCTCCAGATCCTCCCCATCGCCCTGGCTCTTCGGCTCTCCGTCTCCACCTCGGGCTCCTCCGCCACCTGCTCCGCCGCCGTTGGTCGGCCCCCTGGAGTCGGCGGCCATTCCTCCATGGCTCCTCCCTCCGTCGGCTCCACCGTGGGTCGCTGTCATGGCTGTGGCCTGGGTCCTGCTTGGCCCCTCCTGTCTCCTCCCTCCTTCATCACCTCCCTGGACTCTGTCTGCCGGCCCCCTCCCGGGAGTTCGTCCTGCTTCTGAGCCGCCTCCCCATGTAGTTTCTACGGCACAGACACGGCTCCGTGTTCCTTCCGGCAGCGAACGTGACAGAAGTCTGTTATGATCAGCAAGGCTGCATTTTTTTTTTGTTCCGTAAAAATCATATCATTACAATTTAAAATAACTGTCTTCTATTTTAATATATTTCAAAATGTAATTTAATCCTGCTGTGAAGCTGTTTTTTCAGTAGCTATTACTTCAGTCTTCAGTGTCAAATGATCCTTCAGAATTGTTAATGTTGAAAACAGTTGTGCCACTTAATATTTTTGTGAAAACCATGATACATTTTTTTCTTTGAATAGAAAGTTCAAAAGAACAGCATTTATTTGGATTAGATTTTTTTTTGTAACAATGTCTTTAATGTCATGTTTAATCAATTTAATGCATCTTTTTTATAAAAGTATTCATTTTCTAAAAAGAAAATGACTCCAAACATTTAAACAGTAGTTTATATAATATTTAAAAAAATTATAATAAAACTTGATCCACGCAGTCTTTAGAAATTTGATTGAAATCATAATAATGTCAAATGCAGTGCATGTGCTAAATTGTGTTAATCATATTTAATTCATTTCAAAAGTTAGCAAGTTAACTATTACAGCCCTAAAAAATATTATTTGTTTTTGTAAGATAATCTTTTTTCTCTTAAAATTTCTGTGGATCATCTTGTGATCTCCAGTTTGAAAACCTTCTAATTTCTGTTTTAAGCCTGTAAACCACATGTACACTTTAGTTCTAGATACACAAAGAGCACAATTAATTGTTTTGTTGTACTACAGTTTTCCAAAGCATACCGATAATAAACACATATTTGGACAAAAATGTCAAGACATTGCTTTTAGCACCCTTCACCTTTTTTATCTGAAACCACATACAGGCTTGTCTACACACAGATATGGGCTGATGCAGTAAACCACTGACATGTTAAGATCACAGACGTATCTGCAGCAAATTCATAACCCTGCCTTCCAAAAATCAGAAATGCAACTGGCAGTAGCATAATCCATGACAGCTTTGGGGCCTTTTACAAAAGTCTCCCACTCAGTAAAGAGCACCATAGCAACAACATCAGGGTCCATTTGCTTAATGGCACTGCATTCCACAGGGAAACAAGCTCATTTCCCTAACTACAACAATTCTTTATACAACCGAGGGCGTATCAGCCCCAAGCGTTTGAACTTACAGTATGAAGCATGAACATTGAAAACAGCAGCAAATATTTTACCAAAACTCAAGCCACTCCTTCACATCAATATCATCACAGATATGTGGCCGCCAGCAATTCATCCGTTCATTAAAAATATTACTGCCTGTATGACAGTTTTGGGTCATGTTTCAACACACTATTTACTGTTTGGCAATGCGGTGAGAAATTCTTTTGCTTCTGGTTGATTTAGTTTGTGGAATGTGGTTTGGGACCCTTCAAAATGAGAAAACAACAACAACATGCTGCAGGCTTCTTCTTGGGAGTTATGTTATGAAAAGATACAATCATAGTCAGTATATAAGAGCTTTACACTGTAATTTTTCTATGGATATGTGACAAAAAAAACAAGCAATCATAAAAAAGGAGAAACAAATTCACCCTGTAGCATATCTGCTATGAGAGTCATCCACACACATTTATAAAACTAGCACATATTATACACATTTTTTTGACTCTCTGTTGTCACCCTTTATTCATTTTATGCTTGAGATAGAGTATAAATGTGGTTGAGGTTAAATACAATACAGTTTATAAATTGATAATAGATTTGATGGAAGTAAATGAAATTAGTTGATTTATTAGTTTAATAGCTATAGATATGTAGAATTGGCTCTTACCATCTCCATTTTAAGTTTTCGGATCTTCTCATCCAGGCCCTTCTTCTCTGTCTCATTATTGTCTGTCTGTTGATGAGAGATCATTTTGTGCTCTTCTCTCATCCACTTCAGGAGCCCCTCTGGGGTCTTTCTCCCCACTTTCAACTCCAGATCCTTTAAATCTGGTACTGATTCACAGGTATTGCTCTCCTCCATGATTATAAAAAGGATCTATTTAAAAGAAAAGAGGGGAAAAGGAAAGCCAATTGCTTTGGATTAAAAAAAATTTAGCTCCTTGACTAAGTTATGGAGCATCCCACTGATATACAGTATTACGCCTAAAAAAATCTCACGCAACACCCTGTGATTATTTGTAAACATATAACAGTCATTCAGTATTATTGCTGAAATCCGCTTATGTCTGGTCCAAAAAAACAAAACAAAATACACACGTCACATGCGTCAACTGAGCTGAACGCATCATCACACACGAGAGTGTCATACCTGATTAATATTCTAAACATTCACACGACTGTTTTCTGTCCCAAACGCAGCCTGTGTGATCTCCTTCAGTGGGAAAGACAGACCACCTGAGCATGATGCGAGTCTCTCTGAAGATCGTCGTTCAAATGTATCCGATCTGCGTGCTGTTCAAACTCCTCGGCTGTGCTGATGATGCCATGACTGTGATGAGGTAAATTGTGGATGTGATGCTCGGAGATGAAGTCAGGTTTGGAGAGGAGCTCTCTTCAAACTGAATGTCTATCCTGATGTGCTTGAATCACACGGCTGCTGGACTGAATTCCACCTGCATGACAGCGAGCGGAGCGCAGAAGTTCACTGCCGTATACAACGGAGTAAACGCGACCGTAGAAATTCACTCCCACAAGTTAACCTGGTAATAGGCCTGCTTTATAAAATAGTCCTTTGTTATACCTATATACAGGTGCATCTCAATAAATTAGAATGTCGTGGAAAAGTTAATTTATTGCAATTGTAATTAATCACAGTTACACTTCATTTAAAGTGTTCTTGTTACAGTGTAATTATACATTTAAGTAGGCCTACTGAGTAATATTAATTGACAACATGTAGGCCTACTTGGTTAGGGTTAGTTAGTTGCATGTAATTATGGATAATTTGCTGTTATTGATATACAGTACATGTAACAAGGACACTGTAAAATGAAGTGTTACCTTAATCACTATAATAGCTAGCTAATAACAATAAGTAGGCTAATGACAAACAGCTTTACAAAATGTATTTAATCCAAATATTTTGAATATGAATATGTATTTTAACTATAAACTATATTTAAGATCTAGCCATATTTCCATGAAAATTTCCTTCATGTGAATCTGAATTTGATATGTGCCCTGGAAACACATGAAAACGAGAAACTAAACTGTCATATTCTTAAGCAAAAAGATGAAAAACTAACTGTACAGAACACAATGTCTGCATTAAATAATGTATGTGCAAAATGATTATTTTGAGAAGTTTCTCTTCAGACTGGAACTGTTGAATATCAAGCACCACACTGTCTGCTAAACACATCTTAGACTGACATTTAATATGTTTCCACTAAAATCCTATCCGTAATCTGCTTGCCAACCAAGTCAGAACAGTAAATGGTGAGTTGACAGTATGTTTCCATATAATGAAAAAAGTTGTGGCCTGTACTGCACATTACCACATGGCTGATATGCATGGTCTGTTTTTTGTGTAGTTACATATAGAAATTAAACGCAGATTTAGACAAGAAGTATGAGTCCTTATTCTATCCTGTGTCACGCTTATGTTCTCTCAGGGCCAAGACTATGTCAAGATGACATCATTAAACATCTGCTGGCTGCACAATGAGGATCCCACTGTTATAGTCATCAGAGACAAAACAGAACAGGAGTGTGATGAGAACAACCTCACACAACAGACCCATATCTCCAGTCTGAGGTAATAATAAAAGTGTCACTGTTCATTCATTTACTTTAAAATGGGAGCTTAATATATAGGCCTAGCATTGAAATTTCTCTTGTCACGAAGGGGACCTATTACCAGCCAGATGGTATTATGAAAATATTAAAAATATAAATAAGATATTCATGCATATTAATTGACAACATGTAGGCCTACTTGGTTAGGGTTAGTTAGTTGCATGTAATTATGGATAATTTGCTGTTATTGATATACAGTACATGTAACAAGGACACTGTAAAATGAAGTGTTACCTTAATCACTATAATAGCTAGCTAATAACAATAAGTAGGCTAATGACAAACAGCTTTACAAAATGTATTTAATCCAAATATTTTGAATATGAATATGTATTTTAACTATAAACTATATTTAAGATCTAGCCATATTTCCATGAAAATTTCCTTCATGTGAATCTGAATTTGATATGTGCCCTGGAAACACATGAAAACGAGAAACTAAACTGTCATATTCTTAAGCAAAAAGATGAAAAACTAACTGTACAGAACACAATGTCTGCATTAAATAATGTATGTGCAAAATGATTATTTTGAGAAGTTTCTCTTCAGACTGGAACTGTTGAATATCAAGCACCACACTGTCTGCTAAACACATCTTAGACTGACATTTAATATGTTTCCACTAAAATCCTATCCGTAATCTGCTTGCCAACCAAGTCAGAACAGTAAATGGTGAGTTGACAGTATGTTTCCATATAATGAAAAAAGTTGTGGCCTGTACTGCACATTACCACATGGCTGATATGCATGGTCTGTTTTTTGTGTAGTTACATATAGAAATTAAACGCAGATTTAGACAAGAAGTATGAGTCCTTATTCTATCCTGTGTCACGCTTATGTTCTCTCAGGGCCAAGACTATGTCAAGATGACATCATTAAACATCTGCTGGCTGCACAATGAGGATCCCACTGTTATAGTCATCAGAGACAAAACAGAACAGGAGTGTGATGAGAACAACCTCACACAACAGACCCATATCTCCAGTCTGAGGTAATCATAAAAGTGTCACTGTTCATTCATTTACTTTAAAATGGGAGCTTAATATATAGGCCTAGCATTGAAATTTCTCTTGTCACGAAGGGGACCTATTACCAGCCAGATGGTATTATGAAAATATTAAAAATATAAATAAGATATTCATGCATACTCCTCCAATTGATATTTTTGAAATGATGAGCAACACTGAGAATTTCAGACATTCAGAAGATTTGTATCAACCTGAAACTGTTTTCATGTAATTTAAGACCCACAGTTCCTGTGTGCATCATGTCACTTGTTTTTTGTATGCTCTCCATATTAAGAGAAAGGATTCATTCTAGTGGTCATAATGGAAATTACATCTAAAATGGAAATTATGAACTGACTCTGTAAAACTTTTATGTAGAATTGTGTTGGTTGAAAAGATCAAGGTGATTATTTCATATAGGCTACCGTATCTGAATATTTTAGAAGTTATATGTAGAAGTTTTTTAAAGCACAAAGTCATCATTTACTCACTGCATGTGACATTAAAAAATAAATCTAAAGCATCAATAACTAATACATATTATATATATATATATATATATATATATAAAGCTCAGTTGGTTGTACAAGTCATTTCAACTAGAATTACATTAAACCAGCTTTAAAAATCAAGATGAATTTCACATAACTTTTTAAACAAACAAACAAACAAAAAATCCTCAACTTATTCTGATGAGTTAGAGTAATGTAAAAACAAAAGTTTGAATGACTTACTGATAATATAATTTTTATATATCCATTTTTGGGTAAACAACCCTCTTAAGGTCAGGAAGAGTTAAAGTAATAATTATCTGATAATAATTATCTATATTCAAGAGCACTCAAACCAGTTCAGATTACTCAGGACTCAAGAGAATAATAATAAAGGAAATCTGTATCAAAATACTCATCAGAACACATGAACTTCCTCACGTCTGGTGACATTTATCTCACTCTAAATAACTTTTTTTTCACACACACACAGATCAAAAAGCTGTGATATAGAAATAGCACTACACAATGCATTTTACTTGTTATTTTACATGCAGAGGATTGCATTTCTATCACAACTGGCAGTATTTAAAGTGGTGTTCTGTTTGGCCGATTCATGGCTAATGGCAAACCCTATATGACACCAAGGTGTGCCACTCAAATTCAGAAAGCAAGACTCATTCTTTACACAGCTCCTGACGCAAACGCCCATGTTGTCCTTTGAAATTAACATAGTTAATGTAAAAACCACAATGTTGGGGTGGAGAAACCTGTTACAGGAAGCAAGAAAGCACATGTTTAACATCTTTCCTTACTCATGTCTCATTTATCCTTCTCTTCAAACCTGTATTTCCTGTCCCCCATATAAGTTGTTCTGTCTTAGTCAGGCATTGTCAGTAAGTGTGTGGGAGACAATGGAGGACAGCACAGAAGAAGACATCGAGTCTCTGATTGAGGGGATGGCCTACATCCCTGGCCACTTTCATTTGGAGCTCAATCTGAACGGTGAACCCAACGGACCAGTCAGCCTTCGGCACCGGGACACCCAGCTTAAGCGCGAGAGCCTCAGGGCTGAGCTTGAAGCTGAGACGGGATGACTGCAGTATGCTGTGCGCAATATGATGGGCCTGCTGGCCTTTCATGTAGATGAACTGGAGACGGCAGAAGAGGCCTTCCACAGCATCTGCCAAGAGGATCCAGAAAACCTTAATGCCTGGGCCAACCTGGGTTACGTATATGAACGCCTAGGTCATGAGCTGGAGGAGGGGGAGTGTGTTGAGCGTGTGGCTGCCCTTATGGGCCCAGAGATGGGGGAGAACCAGACAGACTGCAGGCTCAGGGTAGCATGGTGCTTGGCTGAACAGGCATACGCACATCCTCATGATGTGGAGCTGGAGAGGGACGAAGATTTACAGGAGAAACTGACATCCGCTCTGATGTTATACAACCGCGCACTCGGATAACGGAGAGGAACTGGTGAGCACTTCACAAATTCTTATGTACAGGAAGATAGTTCATACAGTACATATCATTATGTTTTGGGGGAGTTATACCATGTGATATTTTATAATTAAACTAGGCTTGTTATAAAAAGGTCAAATTTTCTGAAATTTTGAGGCTTATTGACTTTGATATCTGGTCATGAGGGTCCGCTGGGGTCTTTTTTTTTAAACTAAAAGTTTTTCAAATATTAATAACCAGTGAAGTACTTTTATTACAATATTATTATAGCAAACAACTTTTTTACACCTTTTCTACGTTGATATCAGCTTTTGACATTTTTGACACCCGAAACATTTTGGAATAATTTTTTATTCAAGTCATCGTTTTTATTTGTCAGTTTATATGAATTGCATTTTTTTTGTGTTTTTGAATGAGTTATGAATTAGTAGATATAAATAACCATATTTCGTTAAGTTTAAACTTTAGTTGACGCATTTCCTTTAACCCTCAAACAAAACACAATACAATGCAAAATTCAAAATACGAGGAAAACACCTGTAATAACAAGGAAAGGAAAATCCCTTCGTATTAAAACAGTGCATTGTTGTGTTATGTTGATTTATTTCTTACAGATACCAATAGAGGAAAAAAGAAGTTGGTATTTCAAAATGGCAACAATTTACATAAGGTATTTACATAAGTATTTTTCACACTTACCTGTTCATCTTAATTTTTAACACATCATCAAACATCTGACTACCTATCTAAACATTTGAATAAGCCATTACTTATCATAAACCAAAACAATAATAGGTTGATCTTAACCTTTGTTTGTTTTAATAGGTTAGATGGAATTGTAAGGGATTCAAAAGACACTGACCTCACAAGACTGAACTATTTCAATAAGGGCCTCAAGCTTCTCACAGAGACTCTAAAATCTGACAACACACATCTCAAAGCTAATTTTTATAAAGAAGACATGATAAAGATTTTTAATAAAGCAATACACACAGTCTGCTTATGTTCATAGATAATACCATAAATCAAGGACCAATTATGGTCCTCAGAGGCCTTCAGTTGCGAGATGTAATGTACAAATACAGCAAATGTGTGCCATATATTGGATATGAAGTTACAAATGCAATATATGTGTTTATTTTCATGATTGCATTTTTGCAATTTTGCAGTGGTGGACGAAGTACACAAATCAAGTACTTGAGTAAAAGTACAGATCCATATAATAAAATATTACTCCAGTAAAAGTAAAAGTACTCAGTTTTCAATTTTACTCGAGTGAAAGTACAAAAGTACTTGATTTTTTATGTACTTAAGTAAAAAGTACCGATAGATGAATGTTTATTTTGCAGTTTTATATAGGCTACTTTTATCATTTAATTTTATATTAGCATATATTTTTTATAATCCTACTGCTCAAAATACCTGGGATTTTCCCAAAATAACCAATAAGGAAATAATGAATATAATAAGGAAAATATAATTATATTTTCAAGTAAAAGTTACTCAAAATAAAACTACTCCAGTAAAGTACAGATACTTGAAAAATGTACTTAAGTACAGTAACGAAGTAAAACTACTTCGTTTCTGTCCACCACTGCAATTTTGTATAATGCAAAAGTATGAAGCCCCGCAAATGACATGCTGAATAAAAAGACTTTGTGGCCACAAATGTGACCCTGGACCACAAAACCAGTCATAAGGGTCAATTTCCCGAAATTGAGATTTATACATCTTCTGAAAGCTGAATAAATAAACTTTCCATTGCTGTATGGTTTGTTAGGATAGGACAATATTTGGCCGAGATACAACTATTTGAAAATCTGGAATCTGACGGTGCAAAAAAAATCAAAATACTTTGAAAATCGCCTTTAAAGTTGTCCAAATGAAGTTCTTAGCAATGCATACAACCTAAGTCTATTTCACATTGAAAAATACTCACTGGCACACATTCAAGTGCTTTTTGTCTGTCTATAATATTGTTACATTTACTTTACTCTCACCTTGAGGGCCCTGACAACCAAAGGCCCCAATGGATAAGTGAAAAGTTCCACAGACCAGCCTTTCCAGTTTTATGTTGTCACATGTCATGCTTGGCTCTTTAATGACCTCTTATCAGCGTCTTCTAGCAGATCTTAGTGGAATCATTAAGACAATGTCTTTGTAACTCTCATTACTCTTTAGCCCTGGCCTGGTGTTACATTGGTCTCATGCTGGAGCGGACGGAGGAGTTCTCCACTGTGCCAATGTCAGTTCATGACTGTGGTTTCTCCGGATCTGACCCTTTGACGTGTTACGGTTCGGTACTGTATGTCAGCCCAGATAAAATTTAGAACTTCTTATCATGGTCAAACTAATAGATAAGATTCCAGTCTTGAGATTATTTGCACACATTTCCTCTGTAGCCACAACATGTATGGGTGTGACGTGTTGTTTCTTGACACAGGTGTTAGAAAGATGTGCTTAGGCTTATGTTTGATATGATTAAACATAAGCTGATAAATTGACATGTTGATGCATTAAAGCTAACAATACTATGACTATGTGAATAATAATGAAGGGTAAAAGACTCTAAATGATTAGATTTGTTCTCACTGCTGATTTCCACAGGCCATTAAGCTCGCTACGGATGATGCATTCACACTCAACAGACTAGCAAACGTGTTCTTCCTGTCAGGCAAACTAGAGATGGCCACAGGTATCTGTAACATGGCCCTGAGTGTCCTGACTGATGCAGAACTCAATTGGCAGGCTTACTGCACTCGGGCCAAGGTAAGCAAAATACTTGATTACCACCCACTTTTTAATATGTATTTCTGTTTTATACCACAGGATAAACTAGGATGACAAAAACAAATGCTTCTGCAAAGACAAAGAAACACCCACTTTGTGACTCATGATAAAAAGTGCTCCAAAATGTTTGGACACAATGTTATTGCATCTAAAAAACCAATTATGTTAGAACTACTCCCTTTAATTGGCCCAAATTTTAGTGGATTAAATCAGTGCAGTAAAGGGAAATGGTGAGAGAGAAAAAATATTTATTTCAAAGCTTTTGCATTCTCTTATAAATCATAAATGTATTGCACTTCCTGAGAAACTTTATGTCCACTTGCAAAACGTTTGTGATGGAACTAATATAAGATTTTTTCTGCATTTTCAGTGCATTTGCAAACAAATACTTTTTGCGAGAGCGCAAAATAATTGTGAGTGAACACAAAAGCATTGAAATATAACTTTCTTTTTTTTTAAATCACCAAGTTCCCTTAAAGGGTTATTTCACCCAAAAATGTAAATTCTGTCATTAATTAGCCTACTCACCCTCTCGTTCCAAATCCGCAAGACCTTTGTTCATCTTCGGAACACAAATTAAGATATTTTTGATGAAATCTGAGAGCTCTCAGACCCTGCAGCAATGCAAATGTAATGTTCCCAGTCCCAGAAATGTAGCAAGGACATCGCTAAAACAGTCCATGTGACATCAGTGGCTCAACTTCAATTTTGCGAAGCTACGAGAATACTTCATGTGCGCAAAGAAAACAAAAATAACAATTTATTTAACAATTCTTCTCCCAGAAATGCATCGCTAAAACAGTCCATGTGACATCAGTGGCTCAACTTCAATTTTGCGAAGCTACGAGAGCTACGAGAGGGCGCAAAGAAAACAAAAATAACGACTTTATTCAACAATTATTCTCCCCCGAGTGTCCTCCGCCATTTTAGAGAGTATCACAACGCATACGCACACTTTACCCTAAGCGTAAACAACGCTGATTACGCCAATTACGTTCATGTGCGCGCTTACCCTCCTGAACGTAAACAACGCTGATTACGTTGATTACGTTCTTGGTTACTCTCCAAAATGGCGGAAGACGTAACTCGGGGGAGAACACTTGTTAAAGGGGTCATGATGCAATTTCAAATTTTCCTTTCATTTTTGGAGTGTTACAAGCTGTTCATGCATAGATAAGATCCCTAAAGTTGCAAAGACTAAAGTCTCAAACCCAAAGAGATATTCTTTATAAAAGTTAAGA
>NW_015549606.1:1131088-1140143 GCF_001515605.1 Sinocyclocheilus anshuiensis
TAAATTCTGTCATTAATTAGCCTACTCACCCTCTCGTTCCAAATCCGCAAGACCTTTGTTCATCTTCGGAACACAAATTAAGATATTTTTGATGAAATCTGAGAGCTCTCAGACCCTGCAGCAATGCAAATGTAATGTTCCCAGTCCCAGAAATGTAGCAAGGACATCGCTAAAACAGTCCATGTGACATCAGTGGCTCAACTTCAATTTTGCGAAGCTACGAGAATACTTCATGTGCGCAAAGAAAACAAAAATAACAATTTATTTAACAATTCTTCTCCCTGAGTTACCGTCTTGTGCTCTTTGCGCACAAAAAGTATTTCTGTAGCCTCGCAAAAATGAAGTTTAGAACAACATGAGGGCGAGTAATTAATGACAGAATTTTCATGTTGGGGTGATCCCTTTAAGGGCTCTGTACATTTACACAGGTGTCTTTCCTAACAGAGTTACTACAGGTGTAGTTCATCACATTAACATTATCCAATAATGTTTGATAACCAGAAAATTAAATTTGAACTGTATTCATTTGAAACAAACATGCACTTTTTTAATGGCATCCAAATAATTTTTGGGTCTGCTGTATGTTGTTCATTTCTGCCCACTATCTGTTTCCCTGTCTAATCTTGTTTTTATAGTTTTAATGCACCTCAAAATATGTTACTGCAACGTTTTCTCCAGCTTAGTGTCACCACATATGCAAAGGATCTTGATAAAGCCAAGTGTGGCCAAGGTGGCATCCCCGACCGTCAGATTCTGAAAGAGGCCCATGCTGATCTGGAACGTGTTCTGGCTGTGCGACCCTGTTTGAGGACTCATTTGGAATTGGGTCAGGTAGTTATGAGAACATAAAACATAGACTATGGTCAAACATTTGGACTAAGTTCCTTATGCTCCCTAAGGCTACTGACTTCACTATCACTTTTGATCAATAATACTTAAAAGAATAAATTTTCTTGTTTCTTGAGCACCAAATCAGCACATTAGAACGCATTTTACAATAGTACTGTTTTTACTGCATTTATCAAAAAAATGCCGCCTTGTATAAGAGACTTCAAAAACATAAAAAAAAATGTTTGACTGGTAGCTTAACTACTTATATTGTTAATAGTTTAAGAGCCTAATATATCCATCTCTCTCCCCTTCTCTCAGGTTTACTACTACATGGGTGTGGACGCTCTGCAGGAGAGCCTGTTGGTCGATGAGATGGCGATAAACCAGGCCCTGGTCAGTCTATCTAAAGCTCTGCAGTGTCCTCTGGGCTCTACAATCTCTAAACTACAGCTCCTGCGGGGCCGCTGCTTGCTGCTGAAAGGAGAGGAGCAGAACGCCATTGACTGTTTTAGGAAAGCGCTTGAACTGGAACCTCCCAGTGTCCAAGACACGGCAGTCCTGCGCTGCTTGCTACAGGCTATTCTAGTGAGCTTCACCCAGAGCGGGAACGACACGGGTCAAGTTATAATCCAATTAGAGGAATGTTTAAAGCAGGCAGAAGAGCGATACGGTGCAAACATTGTTCAGACTGAGTTGAAGGCACTGTGCCAAGCACACACGGATGAGGTGACGGAGCTCTCAAAAGATCTGGTGAGGAAGGGGAGGTTGGAAGTGGTTAGAAAGTTGCTGAAGAGCGTACAGCCACAAGGGAAAAAGTTCTCACTGGGAAGGTCCATGTCTATTTGAAAGAGTGTGGAAAATGGGAAGGGACTCCAGATAATGTTCTGATGGGCAATTATGTGATGTCCATGAGTTGTGCATGTTAAGACAGGAATTTGACAATAATGTTGCAACTCATTTCAAACTAGAGGTATTGGTAATGCTGAGTGATGGACAAGGGAAATGTGTTCTAAAATTATTACTATGGTGTTAAAGTCCAAAAGGTTATTTTGGAATGTCTTTATGGCAATTCTTTCCTCCAGCACATGCCACAAAGCATGAAGAGCCAGTTAAACAAGAAATAAGTGTTTAAACCTGGAGATGTACTATGGGGTTCACAAGTCTCAGACCTCATTGAAAATCTGGGATTTTAAAAATAATAAAAGAAAAACTCTTGATTAAAATATTAAATACTATACTATTTCTGGATCACTGATAAAATAAGCAAGTTTGTGAAACCGATCATGTGAACCTCTTGGGAACATTCTCAAATCATGCTGGACAACATGTTTTACACAAATGTGTGGTTCATGCCAGCTGGAGTGCTGCTGTCATTAAAGCAAAAGAGGAATATAATAAAGTCCTCATTTAAATTATGCTAATATCACTTGTAATAAAAAATGTCATTATAAAATTCATAAAAGCATGGCTTATTGGAACCATATGGCATTTCATTTTCATCATGAATCCGTTTTTTATTTAAATGATAGATAGAGGTCTGCATTAAACAATAAACACTAAATCAGTCCAGCACTGGTTAATGTTGTCTAAAAGGCTCCAACATCGTTGAGTCTAATTTATTTGATCCAGAAACAGTTTTAAAGCAATACTCCACCCATAAATGAGTTCTGTCATCATTTATTCACTCTCATGACATTCCAAAACTGTATGACTTGCTTTCTTTTGTGGAACATAAGAGATATTTTAAGAAATGTCTCATTGCTTTCTGTCAATACAAATGGAAGTCAAAAGGCTCCAATGTTAATATTTTCTTGTGTATTCTGCTGAAAAAAAAAAAAGTCATACTGGTTTGGAACAATATGAGCAATGATAAAAATGCAGAGTTAAATATCGAAATATCTAAAAATAATCAGTTTTATATCTGTATTTTACATCTTTAATGTTTCATATCTCAAACTGCACATGAAAGAAATTTTTCCCCCACCAAAATGGATGGGGGTTGGGATGGTACATGCTTTTAAGGTGAATCATTGATGTTGCCGCAAAAGAAATCCACTTCAAAGTTCTGCCTTAATCTCTAGAGTTTTCTCAAGGGGTGGGGTGAGCAGAAACGCCCTTAATAGCAGGAGGGTGATTTATAGCCAAGGCGTTTAAAGTTTTTAAGGTCCAAACAGAACATCATTTCAATCTCTGGACCTTTTTTCCTGATAAAAACTGCTTAGAGAATGGAGAGCCTGATACCAGCACAATGAAACTAGGTGTCCCTGCCTTCACTGAGCACCTGGAAAGAACAAAATAGAGAGGAACAACATCAGAGACATATTCAAGCAGTGATAAAACTACTTAGAGGAAATTCCTCTGAAATACCTTTGGTGCTGAAGAACGTTAAGAAGTGACTTTTCAAGTTCAACTTGATAAAGGTTTCCTTTTTCAGGATCCTCAAAAAACAGCTGAAAAAAATGTTGAGGTTAAAAAAATATTTTGGTATCTTATTATCTCCTCTAATTTAAATGCTAGCATCAGAAGATGGGTATGGATCAAAAAGGTGTCCACCAGTGGTGTCTCTTGGCAGATCTCTTTGTATACCGACCTGTAGATTTTGTGGCTGATATTTTCTTTCTGAATCCCAGGGGGGAAGCTCTTCGCCAAACATAACTGCCAAATGGTCCATGAAGCTGAACAACCCAAAATGAGTTATAAAAATCAAATCTATATTTTCAGATTTTCAATTTAAAGAATAAATCAAATTCCAGCAGTAATTTAATATTTAAGCCTCCCTTCCTCATAAGGATACACATTTTGACTTTGTAACAAACCTGGAGTTTTCGCAGAAAGCAGATATGAAGTCCGTCTGGCTGTGCTCAGGGTAGAGGAGCAGCACTGGCCAGTAAAGGACTCCCTGCTCATCCATATAAACACGAGCTCCTGTGACCTCCTGAGAGCTGATTCCATCAAGCTCCAGATCGGCCACGGCTCTAGACGCACCTCCATCACCATCCTCACTGTCCGAACCCCTGTGTCGAGAAGGCTTGGTCTTCAGAAGTTTAATGCCACGCTCCTAAGTAAAAAAAAAAAACAGTCATTAAAGATTTTGCTCTCTTGACTCAGTTTAAAAAAATACTTTTATAAATAAACTCTGTATCTGCAGTACCTTAATGGCAGCTAACAATGCTTCTTTCTCATTCTGCTCCTTCTTCGCTTTAATTTTCACCTTTCTGGCATCTCTGTCAGCTTCCCTCTACAATAAAAAAATACACTAAACACAGGAGCAAACACAGCAAAGAAAATTGGAACATTATAAACAAAAAAGTGCAGTTGGGTAGTGTGAGAATATAATAGGTAAAAATGCAAATAATAAGATGGCAATGTTCAATTACAAACAAATAAAATGAAGAGTTTAATTGTAATAACTAGAATTTAATATTAATAGATTTATATTAGGATCACTAATTCTGTAAATCCTTAAACCTTAAAAGCTTTAAAGGAACAGTTAACCCAAAAATGATAATTTACCTAAATTTTACTTTCAGGCCATCTTACATTTTGCTTTACTGGAACAGATTTGAAGAAATTTTGATCTATATCACTTACCCACCAATGGATCCTCTGCAGTGAATGGGTGCCGTCAGAAAGAGTTCAAAGAGGTGATAAAAGCATCACAATAACTAAAAAGTAATCCACACAACTCCACTCCATCAATTAATGTCTTGTAAAGTAAAAAGCTGTGTTTGCAATAAACAAATCTATCCTTGAGAAGTTTTTAATTTCAAACCATTTCTTCTGTGAATATATACATATATACATATACATATATATATATAAAATATATACACACACATTATATCCATAATATTGCATTCTTCAGTGAAAAGCTGGAGAGAAATAAACAAAACGAAAAACAAAACAGTTCTAAACAAATACGTCGGTGGATTTTGGTATGAGAGGATAACAGGGGATGGACTTTTTCACTGGAGGAAGTGTTATTATGGATTATGAACTGATAGGTTGGCCAGAAGTTACGGTTTAAAGTTAAAACTCCTTAGTTATGGATTTGTTTTTCTTTTTACAAACACACACTTCACAAGACTGATGCTCTGTGGTGTGGATCATATGTGTCTTATTGTGATGTTTTTATCAGCAGTTTGGACTCATTCTGACGGCACCCATTCACTGCAGAGGATCAACTGGTGGATGCAATGCTAAATTTCTCCAAACATCTTCTCATGAGGAAACAAACTCATCTACATCTTGGCATATTCTCAGCAAATTTTCATTTTTTTCTTCCTGTCAGGACTTTCTACCTTCTGTTTATCTGCTGTGGCTCTCAGCTCCTGTAGTTTCTTGTCGGTGGGAATCAGTCTGAGACCTTCATCACACCACTGCGATGCTCCTGCATAATTACGCAGCTCCACTGAGCACTGTGCACCTAAATACATACACACAAATTATACATATGTACTTTGAACAATTATTTTCTGTACACAAAACAATTGCTTTCGTGAAGCAACTAAGAACTATAGACAACTCACCTCTGATTATAGCTTTAATGTGGTCTGGCTTCAGTTTCTTTGCAGCTGTGGCATCATTCAAAGCCGAACGCATATTTCCTGGAGGAAAAGATAATTGCATACACGAAAGAGGAAAAGCTTAATTATGATGACACATTTGCAAGGCAAAATCTAACTTTATAACATAGACCTGTGTGTGTGTGTGTGCTTGGGGGAATACTGACTGTACCTAAATGGAAATGTGCAGCTGCACGGTTGGTGAACAAAATTGCATTGAGTTCAATATCCATGCAGTTCTTTTTCAATCCTTCTGTGTAAGACACTATAGCGTTCTTATAATTCTTCTCCTTAAAGTACTCATTCCCCTCATCCTTTAGACCTCTGGCTTTCTCTGAGGAAAAAGAAAAAGGTTCAGTTGCAATGTATTCAATTGCCATTTAAAGGAGGTACACTGACTGCTTACATGAAGAAACAATCAATACAAAGAGAAAGTAAGAAATAAAGAGCTTCGCACACCTTCAGGTGTTCTGTGATCATCATGGATAATAGACTGAACGCAGGCGAGATCAGGGTGTTTCTCTGGGTCAATGTTTTCTGGGGCTGTCTTCATAAACATGGGCACCTTATCAAACTCCTGCAAGATTTAAAACTAGTATTTATATATAATAACAAGCTGTGACAGTCAAATGCAATGTTATAGCACACTGCTTGAACTTCAGTAACGTCATGTTCATGTTCAACAGTAGTGACATATTGTAACTAGTGTAGTTTACTAATGTGACAGTTCTTACCTCCTCCCAGTTGCTTTCATTAAACGCATTTTTGTATTTCTGTGTTTTAAATTTCTCCATAAATTCATCCATGTTATCGTCACCGTCTTCGCCTTGCGCTAGTGCAGCCATCGTTTTACTTATTAAATGAATTCTGTGCTATATTCCACTTAAACAAATGTGGTACTGGATGTATCTTAATTCGTCACAGTGTTCAAAGAGTATCCGCGAGCTAAACATAAACCCTCAAATTGCGATAAAACTGTAAATAAATTATAGCAAAGAACCACATGGCCTCAGCAAGCAAGATGTTCCTGTGCGGCTTGACAGACACACACACACACACATCAGAGACGCATTACCGCCACCAGCTGGTCTGGAGTGAAACAAAAAAACTGTTTTCTGTCAATGATACCAAGGATATCTTATAACGTCAAGTGTCATATTGTATCAAATATTTAATTGACCACGTATTTAAATCAAGGTTGCATCATTTATTTATCTTAGAAAGGCATGAAATATTGGCCTCTGCACCAAAAGTACACCAAGAGTTATAATGACATAACTCTCCCACATAAAAATGAAAACTTATCTCACAAGAATAAAGAAGGTAATGGAAATATTAGCAAAATGCCTAAAACTTTTTTTTTTTACATGGCCATTTTTAAGTGCGCATACTGGTTGGAAAATCAGTGTCATCTTTGATGACGCATTAAATATGCTTATTAGCATAAGCTTTAAATTACACTAAATTATACTTAGTGAATCTTCATGGCTCTATTATGACAAGAACAAAATGACAAAAATATAACAAACAGACCCATTTTATTATCAATATTTCCTTGTTATAACATTACAGAGATTTCTACATCACATACTTTTATTACAGACACAAGCAATTCTTGAACTCTCTTGAACACTTAGCCTGTAAAATGTAGGCAAAAATGTTATAAAACAATATTAGATAGTTTCAACTTTACTTAAAAGATCCACTAGCCCCTGTTTACTAAGGAACATGGTCTCTCCACTCTGCTGACAAATCACCTCAAAGCTGGGCAGATCCTCTAGAGCTTTCTGTCCTACCACCACCACATATGGATACCCTAAAATTTTAGCATCCTTCAGTCGTTTACCAATGGTCATCTGAACCCTGTCATCCAGTACCACCTCTCCTCTCAAGTTTGGTAGACTGTTTCCCAAGCGTTGAGCCAGTTCCTCAGCCACTTGTGTGGCTTCATTTGCTTTGCTGCCCTTTTTAGGTGGCAGGACACAGACTTGATAAGGAGCGATCAACCCAGGCCAGCAAATAGCATCCTCGGATGACATCACCTCTATGGAAGCAGCAAGTATCCGAGTGACGCCAAGTCCAAAACACCCCATCTCAGCCACTGCAGGCACATTGGATGCATTAACGAACAAGGCCTTAAACGCCTGTGAATATTTTGTGCCGAGGTAAAAAGTGTGCCCCACTTCGATGCCTTTGGATTCAGTCAGTGTGCCCGTTTGGCACTGTGAGCACTCAGTCTGCCCTGGTTCCATGGTTTCAATGTTGGCAGAGAAGCCACAGTTTCCACAAACAAGTAACTGGTCTTCGCCAATGTCTGCTGGCAGCTGAAACTCATGGGAAAGTGTGCCTCCTATGTTGCCGGTGGCAGCCTGTACCTGCACCCACTTCAAGCCCAGTCGGTCAAATATCCGTCCATAAGATTGACACACAGAGTGGTATGTATGAAGAGCTGCCTCTTCATCAATGTCAAATGAATACATGTCTTTCATGTAGAATTCCCGGCCACGTAGGAGCCCAAACTTTGGCTTCTGTTCATCACAGAACTTGCGTGTTACCTGCAAGATATAACCATGTTATTTACTTACATACATAACAGACTTACATGAAATCATCTCTAAAACATTAGTTAGGGCTTGACAATAAGAAAGACACTTTTGGGCTTGACAATAAGGAAGACACGATTGGGCCATGGCCACATTGTCACAAAAGTTTACCCAGACACCCAGTCATCCAGACAGCATGCCAATACCGAATTGAGTTGCGCTTGAATGGGCAAATACACACTAAATTTTTGTCAAAATGCCCATCTTGGCAAGTATCCTCGCAAACACAGTCAGTTATGTCTTAAGTTAATGTAAACAACTGAAAAAGAAAATGAATGTATATTATAGCAGGTCTTCAAACAACAAAAGGCAGAAAATCACTCACTTGCTCTGGTAAAAATAACATTTAACTTTCATAATGATTACTCTATTTAATTTATTGAGTCAAGAACTATGCAATATTTATTTTTTAATTTAAAGGGGTCATATGATGCGATTTCAATTTTTCCTTTCTCTTTGAAGTGTTACAAGCTCTTGGTGCATAAAGAAGATCTGTAAAGTTGCAAAGACTAAAGTCTCAAATCCAAAGAGATATTCTTTATAAAAGTTAAGAGTCAACCACGCCTACCTAAAACGCCTCGTTCTAACACGCCCCCACATACAGGTGCATCTCAATAAATTAGAATGTCGTGGAAAAGTTCATTTATTTCAGTAATTCAACTCAAATTGTGAAACTCGTGTATTAAATAAATTCAATGCACACAGACTGAAGTAGTTTAAGTCTTTGGTTCTTTTAATTGTGATGATTTTGGCTCACATTTAACAAAAACCCACCAATTCACTATCTCAACCAATTAGAATACTTCATAAAACCAATAAAAAAAACATTTTTAGTGAATTGTTGGCCTTCTGGAAAGTATGTTCATTTACTGTACATGTACTCAATACTTGGTAGGGGCTCCTTTTGCTTTAATTACTGCCTCAATTCGGCGTGGCATGGAGGTGATCAGTTTGTGGCACTGCTGAGGTGTTATGGAAGCCCAGGTTTCTTTGACAGTGGCCTTCAGCTCATCTGCATTTTTTGGTCTCTTGTTTCTCATTTTCCTCTTGACAATA
>NW_015549606.1:1141089-1169842 GCF_001515605.1 Sinocyclocheilus anshuiensis
AAACTACTTTGTTTGGCCTTCCAAAAGAGGACACGATTAGAAATCAGTGGTTAAGTTGTATTTACAACACTTGTTCCAGAACAGTTTAACCCAAATATTCAGATGTGTGCAGCGCATTTTATGGAGGACTGTTTCCTGATCCTGGTAGAGTAGACTACAATGCCGGCTGTTCTGACTCACAGACTGTAAGTACGTTTTTTATATTTAAAGGATTTACCACTGATGATACAAACGCGAGTTTTGAGCAGTGTAGAGTAGCGCTTGTTTTTTGTCATTTCTCTGATCACAAATGCAGACATGGTTTTATGTTTACGCGGCGCGATGCAACGCAACGCGTAAAAAGACAGTATAAGTCATTATAATCCATAATTATGTCCCCACTGGATGCAACAAATGCCTCGTTTATAATGGGTTTTAATGTTTTTGTCTCGTCGCTCCGGCCGAACAGGGCATCACAGTATGGTAAGGGGCGTAACATTTCCGTCACACGCTTGAGGTATTCGGCCAATCACAACGCACTGGATAGCTGGCCAATCAGAGCACACCTCGCTTTTCAGAGCGGTGAGCTTTGTAAAAATCTACACGTTTCAGAAAGGCGGGGCATAGAGGAGAAACAATAATGTACAGTATGTGGAAAATAATGTGTTTTTTTAACCTTAAACCGCATTAACATTTCATTACACCAAATACACAAAATAACGTTATTTTTAGCAACATCATATGGCCTCTTTAATTGCGTACCTGATTACTATTGTTTGACCTACTTGAGACACTTAAATGATTTTTATTCCTCCATTTGTATCTTGGTTCTACAGTCTTTATTTGTGCTATTGCTCGGAATTTGTTTATTTGTTTTTACTTTATTACTGACTGTTTACTTGTTTTTATTAGTTTTTATTAACTTAATATTAGTTAGGTTTGTAGTTTTTTTGGAATTGAGAATATTGAAATTTAATGGTATCTAAAATGTTGGTGTCATAACCTTATTTATTAGAATATAAGGTTACATGGGTCAAAAAACAACAAAAACAATAGACCTAACAATTTTTTCATTCATTCATTCACTCATTCATTTTATTTAAATTTTATTTTGTAATTTTATTTTATTGCCAGTGACAATTTTGGCTAGGCAAGTAAAAATTTCAACTTAAATCTGAAAAATTCTTAGCGTTGAGCCCTATTTAAAAAAAAAAATCATTAGAGAAGATACCTGGTACAGCAGAAGTGGCAGCTTCTTGTAAGATATCGTCGTCTGGGAAGCAAAAAGCTCTGTGACTGCTTCTTCATGAGTCGGCCCGAGGCAATATTCAGCATTGTGCCGATCCAGTAACCTGAACATCTCTTTCCCCATAAGCTCCCAGCGGCCACTCTTCTTCCAGAGTTCTGCACTGCACAGTGCCGGCATGTCAACTTTCTGCCCACCGATCGCATGCATCTCTTCATCAATGAGCCGAACCAGCTTCTCCATGGACCTCAGAGCGACCGGTAAGTAATAGAAGCAGCCAGGGTTGGAGGGATGGATAAGCCCTGTCTGCAGCATCAGTCTCTGGCTGCGGCATGTCAAGTCTCCTGCCTCCTGACCCTCCCGGAGGTTGGACGGCTGGAAGAGGCGAGACACAAGTGGTGGTGGGATGGTTGGTTTGGAAGGGATAGAGACAAGGGGAGAAGTGTGGATGGCACATTTGATGTGGCTTCTTTTTAATGCTTTGAAGAGCGTCCTGGACAGGAGGGCTGGGAGCTTGCGATAACAGTGATGCATAAACACCTCCATTTTTTTGACAGCTTAAATTCTGTGAGACTTTTAATGAAGAAACAAACAGAGAACACCATGAACAAACAAAGGTATGGTTTACAGTGGACAATCAATTATTACACACAGCGTATGCACCTGCAGAAAAGCTTATGGAGAAATAAAATGTCTATTATTCATAAAATATACGAGTTTTTTTACACTGTATAAACATTTCAAAGATATAGTCAAAAAAATTTAATATTTATCTACTATATGCTTTGCTGATTCGTAAAAAATGTGGAACACTAAGGTATCCTCGTGCATTTACGTAACATTTAAAAAAAAAAACATATTTAAATACGTTTATATGTCAGAGAGAGAGAGAGACTTCTAGTTGTGAAATATTCTTTATATTTTAATCATTGTCACTGAGTATGTTAACATGCCAAAAAGAACACTCTGCTGTACATTTTAGGCAAGAGAACTACAAACAAATGTATTCAAAACTCCAACTTCAGAATTTGATACTTTTGCTCTGATTTACCTGCGGTCAATGCGACGACTGGCTAGAAGCGAACAGACCATAGACTGTATAAAAACAACAGACATGCACATTGTATCACAGAACAAACGACAAAATGTCAGACTTACCGTGTTTTGTGTCCTGCTTATATCTATAAACTCGTGTCAGATCAATCTGAGATCATGAATTGGAAACTGATGATTGTACACGTCAATAAAAAAACTAAACTCAAATTCTCCATATGACAGAATGATGACCTTCTTCTTCTGGTAAATCGCGCACCGTACAAGTGCAGCACACCGCCGCCTGCTGCATGGAAGTAGAAAAGCGCACTGTAATGGTCTAGTAGGAGGAGTCTGTTTCTATGGAAATTTCAAACAAGAAGCCTCAGCACCGGTTTGTTTTCCTGCATGTAACTTCAAACCATCAAGCTAACCGCTTCTGTATTATTTTTCGCTCTTAAAAGTGTGAAACATGTCTAACACAACAGTCAAACAGAAGAGAACCGCTCTGAAAGTCGTCAAGTAAGTTCATACATAAAAGAGCAAGCGTGTCACCAGTACATACATCAATGTATGTATGTATATGAGTTTTAAAGTAGTATCCTAAGATTTGACAAGCCATTCTACTACTAAAACTATTTTAAAACAGCATATTTAGTCCTTTACGATTTATTATGTTGGCTTGAATTGGTTTGTTTACGTCTCCTCCTTATTGGCTAAAGCAGGTTTTCTTTCTTCCAGGTCATCCAAAACACTGAATGTATCTTCTGGAGTATTTCGTGTGAATCAAAGCATTACCAAGACCATCAACCCTTCGATCAGTGGAAAAAGCTTCAGCTCAGCAAGTGACAGCAAAGTTCTGGACAAGAGCTTGGCCCAAACACCAAAACACACTGTACAGGTAATGGGTGTTTTATTATGAATATCATATGTATATGGTACTGTATTCCCTATATGATTTTTTTTTTTGTGATAAAATAAAAAAATAATTTCTACATTTTTGTACTTACTTCGCCAGGTGTTTGATGAACATGGGCAGGACGTCACTCCTCACCCATTATATAATCCAGATCCTGGGGTATTACAACCTAAACAAGGAAAAATATTCCCTGCACATGATACGTCATGGACTACCATGACAGATTTTCCCTCGGTAGCCTTCCAGACCACCAATGCAAGCTTTACTGGTCCATTTACAAAGTAATTGAGGGGAAATGTCAAAATATTACTTCTTTGCAGCACTTGGAGTGAACATAAATCTGTACCACACAGAACTATCCCACTTTTGCTGCTATAGTAACAAAAAAGTGATCTCTGCTGTCATGTCAGGTCTTTTTTCGGGAGTGTTTCAGCATCCAGAACAAGCCAGACAACAGAATCAGTGACTGATGAAACTAAAGAATTGTTAGTGAAACCAGACTTGTCCAGCAGTCTTTCAGGTTTTATTTCCATTCATATTTTTATTTGCCAAGTTTCCTCATTATCCAGTGAATTAAGTGTAGCATTCTGGTATCCCAAAAATGTTGGTGTTTTTGCTCCATACAGATGTTCAGGCTCGCAGAGAGGAGGTGAAAGAACAGGTCAGGGAGGACATAATGGACAGGGTGGTGGATTCTTACCTGACTGAGACAGAGACCATCTGGCTGCTGGACATTCCTGCAGTGTCTGTGTCAGAAGATTCAGGGGACGCTGAAGCAGTCAAGTGAGTCACATTTATTATAATTTTTCCCAGTAATAAAGATTTAGTTAATTCTGTTAACTAGGCTGACATTTGACTTGTCAGACATTCAATTTATTAGTATTGCTTTTGACTAGCTCTAGCCACACTCAGTCACTTTTTCTGTGGTACGAATCTGGCTGTTTGTTGTTTTTGCGTTTTAAAGGGAAAGAAACAACGCTTACACAGAACT
The DNA here is from genome assembly GCF_001515605.1 of Sinocyclocheilus anshuiensis. NCBI lineage: Eukaryota > Metazoa > Chordata > Actinopteri > Cypriniformes > Cyprinidae > Sinocyclocheilus > Sinocyclocheilus anshuiensis. Next base: position 1,145,257 of record NW_015549606.1, read on the forward strand.
GTGCAAAAACAGACATGGCAATGATAAGTATGTGGAGCGATCAATGCAAACATTCAATGATGCACCAAAGACGAAGGAGGTCCAAAGTGATAGCATTACAATGGTAGACAAAGGTAAAATGTCAATACAAAGTATATTTACTGTATAAGCTGCTCTTAAAATAAAAGAGACTTCATTATTTAAATGCAAATGTCTCTACCCAGCTGTCATGTCCACCACCTGGGACATGTATGATTCATTCTGCAATAAAGGTGATGTCAGTGAAAACACTGTGGTGTCTGCTGAAGGGAATAAGGCGACTGTCCCAGACTCCTCCTCAATGAGTCACCTCCTGAACCCTAGTGGTCCTGACCAGAGCATGTCTGTGTTCAGCACCACCAGTACAGGTAATTATTTTTTACAAATAAATGTTAGAGTAATGGTTCCCAACTGGTGGATGTATGATCATATAATTATGCATAGTTAGGTTAAGAAAATAAACAGCTTCTGCATCCAGTCATACTGTGTGCTATTATGGTGCAAAATATTTATCTGTCATTCGGGAGAAGCTAAACAAATAAAAAGACATCAACACTGACAGGTTAAATTATGATATTATTATATATTATCATAATATTAAATTGTATATATTTGTATGTATGCCAATAATGCATTCTTCTTTCCTCTTCCTTTTGTTTCATATTTGGCTCTTTAAAACAAGCAATTCAGTTATTTCACATTCAATTAGGAAAATGGTTAAAAATACATACATTTTTATCCTTTTAATTCAGTCAGTGGCTCAAGCGCTCGTCTTGAAAAGATGACTTGTGTGCTTCCGGTGGAAGAAGAGCCAGACCTTGAGCTGATCTTACAGTCGGACAAATTCAAGCAGGATCTGGCCGTGATGGAAAGAGTGGTTCTGGCCAATATCTTCCAGCCCAAGCTTGCTGCATACAGACAGCTGCCTGTAATAGAGGGTGATGATTTTGTATAGCATCTTAGATACGAGAAAAGATCAGAAGTTAAATGTAGCAGTAGTCTTTTGTCACTGAATTTAAACATTTGCTAGAATGTGTATACTGCTGTGTTGAACAGACCCAGACTGTGTGCAGACACAAATAGAGGAGGAAAGCTGGACAGAGCAGTCTAAAAACTCCCTCAGCCCATTCCTTGAGCATCTCTGGGTCTTCAAGTGTGAACTCACAAAGGGACGAAATGTTAGCAGTATGACCTGGAACAAGAAAAACCCAGTACTATCCATCTTACCAACACATTTCAGTCACAATTTTTTTGTTCAGTTGTTTTTTAAAATCTTCGCTGAACAACATGTGATTCCTTGCAGGATCTTCTTGCTGTGGGATATGGACAGCTTGATTTCAAAGATCAGAAACCTGGACTTGTGTGCTGCTGGTCTTTGAAGAACCCCACGGTATTCTGCACACTTTAGAACAAAGATAAATATCAGATGTAGCCAGTGCAACAGTGTTTATTAAGTATTTTACTTTTACAGAGTTGTTCATTGAAATATAGTGTTCATCAACAGTGGCCCTAAAAATAATATGTGGACATGCAAAAGCCACTGTATTTTTTACCTTGTTTGTATGCCTTAGCATGTCATATGATCTTGTGTTTCTGTGAATATTCTTTGTTCATATGTTTCAGTGGCCTGATCGAATCTTTCATTGTGAGAGTGGAGTCACTGCACTGGATTTCTCAGCTTGTAATGCCAATCAGTTGTCAGTAGGATTGTATGATGGCACCATTGCCATCTATAATGTGCAGACCACAGAACAGACACCCATCATTGACAGCAGGTGGGGCTGTGAGCATTCCTTCTTTTGATCAGCAACAGGAAGTTACAGGTTGCAACTTAGTTACAATAGGTTTCTCAGTGGTTCTCAATTGGTGGTTTGCGACCCAAATAACATCCAAAATTATGTGCATATAGTTCGGGTAACAATGTAAATAGACTTCAAAGACATCAAAGGTTATACATTCAATCGAACTCTGTAATTTGCTTGGTAATTTTATCTAAAATCTAGCCAATTATTTATTCCTCCTTATATTCAGAGGATTAATTTATGAGGCTGATAAATCACACTTCTTTCTGCATGTCATTTTGCATATTGCATTTGCTATGGAGTTCATGATCATTTGATCTTTTGATAATTTTTTTTTGTTTACTTTTGCATGATAAATAATCTTGGTACTATGTTGACACTTGATGAAAAAAAAAAAACATACATACACACATACATACAGTACATACATAATTAAAACCAGTTGAGAATTGCTGATCTATATAACCTGAAAGTCATATGGTGCCTATATGGAGTGCATGCATATCAAAACTGTATTTTTTAACAAATTCATAAATATTACAAATTGCCGCTTTAAGTCAAGTCTCTTAAGAACTAGTATGACCAACTAGTAGTTAGCCAAGGAACTATGCCTCTTATCTTTTGGTATTCAAATTAGACCATTCTACATTTTTATGTAACAGACTTTAAAAAAATGATGATGAAAAATGAGATGACAAACTTGTAAGACTAGTCTAAGCATTTATATACCGGCCACAGATCTTACCTTTATTTTTTTAGTGCTCGTAATGCTGCTGATTTTGAATTTGACAGTAGTGAAGTCAACGCAATATCGGGACACTGTTTGTGTACACAATGCTATGTCATCTTCTAACAGTGACTGCACCAACATGCACGCATGTCCGGTGTGGCAGCTCAGATGGGTTGATCATGACACAGGTCTGGCTGGAGAGGATAAAGGGGAAATGCTCATCTCTGTATCAGGTGATGGAAGAATCAGCAAATGGATCCACTACAAAGGACTGGAATGTGTTGGTATGTTCAAATGGAAAAAATCATTTAATCGCCTTCTTATTTTTCCATTTTTCAATCTAACACAATACAAGAACATAAAAACACCTTTACATTTCATATTTAAGTCATATTTGTATTAAGGAGCAATCATGTTTATCTATGCTCTGTGAAATTTTGCAGGCAAAATCCAGTCACTTTAATAGGAATCTGTGTGATTGGGAGTTTTTTCATAAGGGCAGAAAAGTTCCCATGCAGATGTGACTACTCCTTAATACTGTACAAACAGGGGCTAAAACTAATATTTTGCCACAACTGGTGACTTGAGAAAATTTACTGGCCATTTTTACAGACCATGAAATGGTTTGTGCATTATTTTTGTTGTTATTATTATTATTGCTATTATTATTATTTTATATAACAAAAGTACAATTACAGTACTCATATTTATGGTTGTATTTTCTCTGCGTTCAAATATTATGGAGGACCAAACCTGCAGAAATTAAAAATAAAATAAAACAAATATATAGATAAATAAATAAATGTAATAATAGGAAAATAAATAAAGAAATAAATGACTTGATGACACAAATACATTTAATTTGTAATTCAATCAATCCTTTTAAATATTAATTTAATATTTTTATTACTTTTTTCCTTTATGTATTATTTTCTGTACTTAATTTTACATTTATTTTTATTCTTTTTAACTTAGTTACTTATTCTTTCATTGATTTTTTAGATTTATTTAATTTATTCATTCATTTATTTATTTATTTTTACATCCTTTAGCAAACTTTGAGGTCTAGCACTAATTTAATCTGATGCTTCTGCGTGAGCTCTCGACCAGTGTTTCGCCAGAGCTCCACAAGGACCGCCTCCCTCATTTCCATGTTGCACACGGAAAAGTAAAAAATACATAAATCTGGAAATAAATACATGTGGGAATAAATAAATACAGAAAATAATACATAAAAGAAAAAAATTATAAAAAATTAATTCAGGATTAAATTTGATTACAAATGTACTATATTTGTTTTTATAAAGTCATTAATTTCTTTCTTTATTTTCCTGGTATTACATCTCTCTCTCTCTCTCTCTCTCTCTCTCTATCTCTCTCTCTCTATCTATCATATATCTATCTATATCTATCTATCTATAATAAATCATAGAGCTTTTATTTTGGAGTAGTATTTACTGTGAATCGAGTGACTCAGAGATAATGAAAATACTGTTATCATGAGCGGCTCACATGAAAAGAAACATGCAGCACATCTGATTACATATTTATATAATTAAAACTTTTGCAATTTTATAATCAGACTAAACCATATGCCGTTTTCAGGCATACTTAGAATTAACAACAAAAAAGTTACCGGCCACCTGCCGAGTAACACTGTTTTATACTGGCTAACACTGATTTTTACTCTGATTCGGAGCTTGGCGAATGTAAATTTTAGGCCCTGTGTACAAATATATATCACGAGGATACATGAAACTATATGAATGAATGAATGAATGAAAACTATAGCAAAATACTGACAAGTTTAGTTGTTTTTAGTTGAAATAGCCTCATTTCTGAATGTTTGAGCCATGTGTTGCCCAATTTGTAATTTGTCTGAGTTAGATCTGATGAAACTAAAGTCGCCTAACATGATAGTCAACAACCAGCGATGGAACCCGAAGATCTTATCCCTGGCTCCGGGACTGTGCTTCGATTTTCATCCTAATGTGAGGCCTACCTTGAAAATAGTAGTACATCTCACATATGCACACATTTCAGAAAGCTGTGAAAGAGCCGTATTAGCTCATGCTGTTATTTTGCAGGATTCAAAAATCTACCTGGCTGGAACAGAGGAAGGTCATATTCACAAGTGCTCTTATTCATATAACGAGCAATTCTTGGAAACTTACAAAGCCCACACAGTATGTAGAAATGTTTGTCTGGTTTTTAAAGCACCTTCATGCATCTTTAAACACTTACACTTACTTTTTTTCTATTCACTCTGCACCTTTCCTTAGGGTCCGGTATATAAGGTTACATGGTCACCGTTCTGTCCAGACGTTTTCCTAAGCTGTTCTTCAGATTGGACTATTTATCTGTGGAGGCAGGAACTTTCGAAACCTGTGCTGGGTTTCACCTCTGGTCAGAAGGTTGTGTTTGATATCATGTGGTCCCCACACTGTGCTACTGTCTTTGGAGCTGTCCGTGAGGGCAAGGTGGAGATCTGGGACCTGAGAGTCAGCAGGTAAGGTCTTGCATTCTATTCAATAACATTTATCGTTTTGAATAATAACAATTTTAACATCCTTTTTGGTGCTCAGTCTTCCTATCCAGCAATTTACAGTGCACTCCGTTTTGTTTAACAGTCTGGACCCGACGATTGTGAGCGCGAGCAGTCCGGGAGTGAATCCGACGGCTCTGCTCTTCACCCCTGAGACAGACTGTGTTCTGGTGGGGGACAGTGAGGGGCAGGTCACTGTGTACAAGCTGAAGAACCTCCCTGCTGGAGACAGCACACAGGTCAGGCCTTATCTGTTAATTTCCATGATGTTCAATCTGTGCCATACTCAACCCATTTTCTCAAATATCGAAATCATTTATATCTCTTGTGTAGGTGGAGGTGTTGGAGGATGTAATTCAGACCACACTGTCCAGTCAACACACATTAGGAAAGACTGACAGAGATGCATAGGAGGGTCAGGCTGTTTGTCTTTACCACTCCATCATCATCATCATTTATATTCTCTGGCAGACTGAGCGACTCCATTTTACATAACAATGGGATTACAGCACACTGCCTGTTTGTGCTTCTTTGTAGGAATAAAAATACTCTTACAAAACAATGAGCAATCTTTTTGGGTAAATGTCTAAAAACCTAAATTATAACAAAATTATAGTATGGTGAATTATTTGTAATTTGGATTAGGTGAATGTATTTGTTAAGCCTTTGGCCATTATGGGTAGTATAACAACATCGCTTTGTAAACTATTTAACAAAAAGTATAAAATATGTATTGTAAAAAAAGAAACCAAAGAATTTTGGAGATAGCAGGCTTGTATTTCAAACAATATTTTGAAAGCATTTTTGCATTCAGGCATTGATTGGTAAATAACACTTTTTTTTCCCCCAGTCATAAAGTACTATACTGTATTGTCATACGATATTGTTTTTTTCCCCTTCTTTTTTCGTGGGAATCACAGACAGAATGTAAGTGTTTGTTCTATGGTAATGGACAGACAGTTTTATTAGCACTTGGCCGCCACACATTACAGCTTATCTACAACATGAGGACCACATCATACTTTTAGAAATGACTCATTACTGAACTGTTTTTCTCTCTTACATCGGTGAAAAATCTATCATCTGAGCTTTTTAGTACAAATCAAACAATTTAGCCAAGAAGATGCAACTCAGCTTATATAAGAGCTTTTAAAAAGAACAGCTGTGACATTATGACAGGAAATGGATCCTGCTTGTTTACTAATGTATATGGGACTTTTATTCCATATGGCATATGGCCATTTATACATTTTAAACACTTTCCCAAATATTATATTATATTTAAGTATATTACTGTAAGTATATTATATTAAGTATGCTTTCTGAATTAAAAATTCAATTAAGAGACATTTGGAATAATATAATATAATATAATATAGTTTCCCTGCCTTTGGCCTGAGACGCTGGGTTAGGCTCCAGCATTCCCGGTTTGGTGGATAATAAAATAATCAAAACAATGTTTCTGAATGTCAACTCTCACTTGCATCTTATTATATTATATTACCTTCACTACCTTTTGCAGTCATTTTTAATTTAATATAGCATAAAATGAAAGGTAAAAACTGAAAAAAATGCGACATTTACTATGCTTTCTAAAATGTAATTAACAGACATTTGATATATAATGTAATATAATATAATAATATTTATTTACAAAGCAATATTTATGTCAGCTTTTACTTGTAAGATTATGATAGCTTAAAGGTGACATACAGTGGGTACGGAAAGTATTCAGACCCCCTTCAATTTTTCACTCTCATGAATGTCCTTCAACACAAAATTTCAAATATTATTTATATTATATTATATAATATACCAAATGTATGTTAATGAAATTGCAATTGAATCCAGGAAACAAGCTATCATTTCCTTTCAGTCGGTCACGTTTGACGTACGTCGGAACTGACTGACGAATTGGGGATCGCTTTGGGAGACCAATCTACTTTGAGTGTAAGAAAACGAGCCAATGCACATTGGCATGCAATAATTGCCACAGCTGCTCTGCGCTGCAGCACGAGTATTTAATGAGCAGCCGGTGCGTCGCATATTTGCTTTTCGCTTCGGAGCCGAACACATGTGCTGTTCCTGCGCGCGTGTTTTCTTTGGAAAGTGGTGGAAGACGAGCTGCTCGTTGGGAAGGAGCCTCTGCGTGTCTGGTGCGGGTGTTACAGCGCTGAAAGTGTTGGTCGCAATCTCACGAGAGAGCAAAAACAGCTGTTCTCACAGCTTGCTGGAGAGTGCGCCTTCAACGAGTGTGAGTGCTCACAACAGGCTTGCACTATTGTACTGTTGTGTAGCCATGGCCATTTCCCTGTGCGTTTCTGAGATCGCTGTTTATACAGCTGAGAACTGCGTCTTCAGCGAGAGTGTGAGTGCTCACAACAGGCTTGCACTATTGTACTGTTGTGTAGCCATGGCCATTTCCCTGTGCGTTTCAGCACCAGTAGAGAGCGAATTCCTAAAAGAGCACACACAGTTTGACCCTGCGTCTTTTTCAAGATGTCATTCAGACCGTGTGCTACTGGATGCAGTCGCTACCTGGCCCCTGGTGATGGTCATGATTACTATCTCGGTGTTAAGGTCGAGACTCCAGTATCTTGAAGAGACTGGAGCCCCTTCGTATATTCCCTGATCTAGTCCTTCTTCTGGGCCAGCTCAGAGGAAGCCTACTTCGGTTAATAACCTAGGTGACCTGAGGATTACAGTGAGGAATACCCCGCCGAGTCAAACTCCTCGGGCTCCTCACTCCTCCATGACACTGCAACCAGTGGAGCTTCCAAGAGGGCGTGCTGATCCGCCTCGTGCGGCACCAGTCGTCACTTTTGGGGATCCCCCAGAGGACCAGATGTCGGTCGCTGCGTCGGAGGGTGAGTGTATGTCCTCCGGGGATGAAGATTCGGCTGCGCTGCCCCCTTTGGGTGTGGCAGTGTTGCCCGAGTCAGACCCAGAGATGGCTGCTATGCTTTCCCGGGCCGCCGCAAGTGTCGGGCTCGAGTGGAACCCTCCACCGTGTCCCGTAGCCTCGCGGCTGGAAGATTGGTTTCTTGGGGTGGCCCGTGCTGTTTCTCAGCGCTCTGCTCCAGTACCTTTCTTTCCGGAGGTGCATGAAGAGGTGACTAAATCGTGGATGGCACCTTTTTCTGCCCGAAGCCGGTCTGGTCCTTCTTCCTCCCTCACTACCCTCGATGGCGAGGCAGCAGGCAGCAGTGTGTGGGCCGAGGACGCCACCAGGACTTCTCTCACACCCTCTGCCCTGCCCTGGAACCAGGTAAGTGTTTGCGCAGCACACGCAGACTCCACTTCGGGCCACCTCAGTGCCTCCCGAATCGAGTGCCTGTGTTCCTCCTGTGATCCTCGCTGCCCCACCCCGGGTACATCTATGGTTCCGTTGGTCCCACTTGTACGCTGTCTGGGAGCCTGGCTAGCGCTCCCCAGCCCGTCTCGCTGGTTCATCCGTACCATCAGACTTGGCTATGCGATTCAGTTCGCCTGGCGTCCCCCCCAAGTTCAGGGGCATCCACTTCACCATGCCCCTGTCTTACGGACAGAGATCGACGTCCTACTGGTGAAGAACGCGATCGAGCCGGTCCCTCCAGCCGATACGAAGGCAGGGTTTTACAGCCCCTACTTCATTGTGCCCAAGAAAGGTGGTGGGTTATGGCCAATCTTGGACCTGCAAACCTTGAACCGGGCCCTGCACAAGCTCCCGTTCAAGATGTTAATGCAAAAACGCATTTTCGAGTGCATCCGTCCCCGAGATTGGTTTGTAGCAATCAACCTGAAGGACGCGTACTTTCATGTCTCGATTCTCCCTCGACACAGGCCGTTCCTACGGTTTGCGTTCGAGGGTCGAGCTTATCAGTACAAGGTCCTACCCTTCGGGCTGTCCCTGTCGCCTCGCGTCTTTACGAAGGTCGCGGAGGCAGCCATTGTTCCACTCAGAGAATGCGGTGTTCGCATTCTCAACTATCTCGACGACTGGCTGATACTGGCACAGTCTCAGGACCAGTTGTGCGAACACAGGGACATGGTGCACCGTCACCTCAGCCAGTTGACTTCGGGTCAACTGGGAAAAGAGCAAACTCTTCCCTCTGCAGAGGATCTCTTTTCTCGGTATGGAGTTGAACTCGGTCAACCAGACAGCGCGACTCACAGAAGAGCGCGTACAGTCAGTGTTGGAACTGCTTGAATTCGTTCAGAGGCAGGACAGCGGTCCCACTGAAACTTTTTCAGAGGCTCCTGGGGCATATGGCATCCGCGGCCACAGTAACGCCGCTCAGGTTGCTTCATATGAGGCCGCTTCAGCACTGGCTTCACGGCCGAGTCCCGAGATGGGCATGGCAGAGCGGCACGCAACGGGTGTCTATCACCCCGTACTGTCGCCAAACCTTCAGCCCGTGGTCAGACCCTTCGTATCTACGGTCGGGAGTCCCCCTAGAACAAGTGTCCAGGCATGCTGTGGTGTTCACGGATGCCTCGGCCACGGGCTGGGGGGCCACATACAACGGGCATGCAGTGTCGGGTCGGGTCACATCAACTGCCTCGAGTTGCTAGCAGTACGTCTTTGCGCTGGGCCACCGCAAAGGGCTGCTACATGGCAAGCACGTGCTGGTCCGTATGGACAATACTGTGACCATTGCATACCTCAACCGCCAGGGTAATCTACACTCCCGCCGCATGTCGCAACTCGCCCGCCATTTCCTCCTCTGGAGTCAGAAGCATCTGAGGTCGCTTTGGGACATTCACATCCCTGGCGTGCTCAAACGTGCAGCCGACGAGCTCTCACGACAGCCTGCGCTTCCGGGAGAGTGGCGGCTCCATCCCCAGGTGGTCCAGCTGATTTGGGACCTCTTCGAAGCCGCACAGGTAGACCTGTTTTCCTCTCCGGACTCGACCCATTGCCAGCTGTTTTATTCCCTGACCGAGGGCACCCTCGGCACGGATGCGCTGGCGCACAGCTGGCCCCAGGGCCTTCGAAAATATGCGTTTCCCCCAGTGAGCCTTCTCACACAGACACTGTGCAAAGTCAGGGAGGACGAGGAGCAGGTTTCGCTCATTGCGCCCTAATGGCCCAACCAGACTTGGTTCTCAGAACTGATGCTACTTGTGACAGCCCCCCCTGGATGGGGCACCCTGTGGCACCAACGTCTGGATCTCTGGGAACTCCATGTCTGGTCCCTGGACGGGACATGGAGCTGTGCAAAGTCAGGGAGGATGAGGAGCAGGTCCTGGTAGTTGTGCCATACTGGCCCAACCGGACTTGGTTCTCGGAACTTATGCTCCTCACGACAGCCCCTCCTTGGCCCATTCCTCTGAGGAAGGATCTGCTTTCTCAGAGATGGGGCACCCTATGGCACCCTCGTCCAGACCTCTGGAAACTTCATGTCTGGTCCCTGGACAGGACGCGGAGGTTCTAGGTGACCTTCCCCAAGAGGTAGTTGACACCATCACTTCGGTGAGAGCACCATCTACGAGACACGCTTACGCCTTGAAGTGGAACCTGTTCGTCGAGTGGTGTTCTTATCACCGAGAAGACCCCCGGAGATGCCTGATCAGGGTCGTGCTTTCCTTTTTGCAGCAATCTAGGTGACTTACCCCAATCAGTGGTAGACACCATCACTTCCACTAGAGCTCCCTCTACGAGGCGCCTCTATGCTTTGAATTGGAACCTGTTCGTTGATTGGCGTTCTTCCCACCAGGTTGAACCCTCCTCGTCCTACCTCGGTACCCTCTTGGGACCTGTCTCTGATGCTCATGGCACTGCAGAGACCTCCCTTTGAACCTTTGCAGTCAGCTGAGTTGAAAATTCTGTCACAAAAGACAGTTCTCCTGACTGCATTGGCTTCCATCAAGAGGGCAGGGGACCTGCAGGCATTTTCGGTCGACAAATCGTGCCTAGAATTCAAGCTGGCCAACTCTCATGTTGTCCTGAGACCCCGGCCTGGATATGTGCCCAAGGTTCCTACCACTCCTTTCAGGGACCAGGTAGTGAGCCTGCAATCACTGCCCTTGGAGGAGGCAGACCCAGCCCTAGCTTTTCTCTGTCCTGTTCGTGCTCTGCGGCTGTACGTGGACAGAACACAAAGCTTCAGGACCTCAGACTAGCTCTTTGTCTGTTACGGAGGCCTGCAGAAGGGAAAGGCTGTCTCCAAGCAGAGGTTAGCCCACTGGATAGTGGATGCTATTGTCTTGGCGTACCAATCCCAAGCCGTGCCTTGCCCGTTCGGGTTGCGAGCACACTCAACTAGAAGTGTTGCTTCCTCCTGGGCACTGGCTCAAGGCGCCTCGCTGACAGATATTTGTAGAGCTGCGGGCTGGGCGACACCTAACACATTTGCTAGATTCTATAGCCTTCGTGTAGAGCCGGTATCTTCCCGTGTACTCGCCCCCAGTGGCCAGTAGCGCGAAGGACCCGTTCTAAGTGTTGGCTTGCAACGCCACTCCCGCCCACTGGGCCGGATACATGCGTCTATTGCTCCAGTAGAGTTCCCCAGAAATGGCTAACCCTGTGAGTTCCTCCATCACCCCCCGGCATACAGACGTGGCAGAGCGTCTGACGCCAGGCCTACACTCGTATGCGTTGTGGAAGTTGTGTTAGGCTGGGTGTCCATATGTAGTGGTCCCTGCGGCGATTCCATATGTGTATTCTTCCACGGTAAGGCTACCCAGTCCGGCTAGCCTGTGTCTTCCCTTGACAGAGCCCGCTCTGTCATCTCTGCTGGTGTTCTTTCCCCCCTAGAACTAGACTGGAACCACCCCAGAGACTTCCATATGTTGTACTAACCTAACTGGCTAGTCCATAGGTGTAACCGCCAAATTTTACTTTCCTACGGGCAGGATGTGGCCTCCGCAGCATCCCCTTCCCTTCTAGGGCACGCTTTCCCAGCGTTATCCAAATAGTCACACTGAGTGGGTCTTGCGAAACAGCAGTGACTGACCTTCTCTGCTTCGAGCCCTGACTCCCGCTCCTACAGTTGGGGGCGGTCCAGGAGTCTCAAGCAGAGCGCTGGAAGGGCCAGCGACAGTTGGTAGATATCCCCAATTCGTCGGTCAAATTCCGACGTACGTCGAACATGACCGACTGAAAGGGAATGTCTCGGTTACGTATGTAACCCTCGTTACCTGAAGGAGGGAACGGAGACGTCACGTCGGTGACCGACGAATTGGGATCTCGCCCCTGACTCCCGCTCCTACAGTTGGGGGCGGTCCAGGAGTCTCAAGCAGAGCGCTGGAAGGGCCAGCGACAGTTGGTAGATATCCCCAATTCGTCGGTCAAATTCCGACGTACGTCGAACATGACCGACTGAAAGGGAATGTCTCGGTTACGTATGTAACCCTCGTTCCCTGAAGGAGGGAACGGAGACGTACATCCCTTCGCCACAGTCGTTGTACCTCTGTTGTATGGCCGAGTCACTAGCTCGGCTCCTCAGCGGAAAAGCAAATATGCGACGCACCGGCTGCTCATTAAATACTCGCGCTGCAGCGCAGAGCAGCTGTGGCAATTATCGCATGCCAATGTGCATTGGCTCGTTTTCTTACACTCGAAGTAGGTTGGTCTCCCAAAGCGATCCCCAATTCGTCTGTCAGTTCCGACGTACGTCTCTTTTCACTCCTTCAGGGAACGAGGGTTACATACGTAACCAAGATGTTTTCTTTCTTTCTTTCTATATTTTGAAGCAAATATAATGTAATAGTTTGATACCAATTACATTTGGTTTTGATGAAACACTTTTTGCTTAATATTCTTCCTTTATTATGTGTCCTTGTATTGACCACAGACTTTTATGTTATTTTGTCAGTAGAGATCATACTGTTAATCATCTCATGGGGCCCAGCATCAGCCATAAAACCATAATGCCTGGGATTATAGCCATATTGCTCATTTGCACTACTTTTTTTCATAGACCAACTAGGTTTAAGGTAAGAGAATTTCACGGTCACATCAGCAGATATTGGACATCTGTTTTGCTCGGGGAGTAGCATTGGTCTTTATGTGACTAGATTATCCATTCATTAAGGAGAATAGAACTGCAATGAGACCATTAAACTGGAGATGTTAAGAGACAACAGCTTGTCCCTAAGGATGTAATTTCATTCCAGATTGGGGCAGTAAAGCACCTAAATACCTGCTGGCCTTTGTTTTCCGATCAAAGTTGTTTGACTTGAGGGGATCGAGTAAGTGTTGGGTGGGGTTTGGACAGGATGGAACAGTCCAGCGTGAGCCGTCCAACATGCCACCATAAATTGGGGTCACGTCTCATGAGCTAATCAGACGTTCGCTAGACCTGAGAGAGGTTAACAGAAGATACAGAGGACCTTAGAGAGACAGAAGGAAAACATAAGGGCAGAAGAGAAGGAGCCGCACTCACTGAAGCCACTATGAGAGGTTTTTACTGTCCTGCTCTGCTGCTGCTGCTGTGGGCTGTGTGTAGCGTGTCAGACGTGCAGGCTGACGTGAGGACAGTCAAGCTGTGCGGCCGAGAGTTCATCCGTGCCGTCGTCTACACATGTGGCGGCTCTAGGTGGAGGAGGTTCAGCAGTCCGCAGGATATGGAAGGTGAGTTTGCTATAGCAGAGATTCATGCTAATTATGAAAACATAATGTATCAAATGCTGGTGTCAGTGTTGGGCTTTAGAGCAAATCTAGTTAGTTTATAGTATATGAAATAAAGTTGTTTTCTACCCTTTTAAAATGTATTACATTAATAATATGAATACATTTACATTTAGTCATTTAGCAGATGCTTTTATCCAAAGCGACTTACAAATGAGGACAATGGAAGCAATCCAAATCAACAAAAGAGCAATATGCAAGTGCTATGACAAGTCTCAAATCAGTAGAACTTTTTTATATGTTAATTGTTCTAAAATAATAATTGTTGTATGTGCATGTGAGTACTGTATATTTATACTGATATATTATTTATTTTGCCAACAGCCCTGTCATCCTCTAGAAGTTCTGTTGATTCATTATTAATAGAATCTAGATTAAGAAGTTTAAAACAATTAAAAAATTTAGCAATTAAGACTATATAAAAAAAGAGAGACGGAAAGTATTTAAAAATACTGAATAATATATAAATATATTACAATACACCATATATATATATATATATATATATATATCATAAACTGTTATATCTACACACACACACACACACACACACACACATATATATATATGGAAAATAAAATATAAAACAATGAGAAAATACGTTCTCGTTTGAACAAGCATGACCAACTAGAATGTTTTTTTTCTGTTTTTGTTTTCACTGTTTATTTGACATTTACATTTATATTTTTTTCTCTAAACACTGTTCTATAAGTTGCTATGAAACAAAAGTTTTTGCAAATAACCTACACTGTAAAAAAAATTCCGTAAAATTTACGGTAAAAAACCGGCAGCTGTGGTTTCCAGAATACAGTTTTTCACCGTATATAGTATTTAACAGGTTTTTACTGTAGCATTTTTACAGTCTTTTACAGTTAAATTCACGGTCATTTTTTACAGTGTATGATTGTATAAATATCTGTGTACCTCTTACTCTTTCTTACCCTTCAAGTCTGATGATATTCAACAGAGCACTGCTTTAATTATATCTGTGAGAACAAGTCTCCTCCAGTCAACAGATAAACAACGTCTGGTGATATTACATTCCCATTAGACTGACACAAGTTGAGTTTAAGCAGAAAAACTCCTGTTATTTTCTCCTGCCATCACATCACTTCAGACCTGATTATATGCGTTATAGACTTCAAAATATTAGTACAAATGTTAACTTTGTATTTTGTGTTTGTCATTGCACAGGGTTTTTTAACGGAGATCTAAGCAGTGCTGAGGATCTTAGCGAGAGTCTGGGATCTGACCTGGCCAGGCGAGACCTGAACAATGTTTGTTGTCAGTTTGGCTGCAAGAAAAGTGACCTCACGTTGCTCTGCTGAGAAATGAAGCTGTGTTTTTCTATTTGTCTCACCATGTTTTCTTCCACATCGAGTCCAAATGAATATGAACACTTCTCAAGTGTACTCTAAGTGTACAGTCAGTTGTAATTCATTTAACAGCTTAATTTGCCAGTAGATGATGCTAATTTACATAAAAAGCATGTCTAATTTGGGATTA
This sequence comes from Sinocyclocheilus anshuiensis, assembly GCF_001515605.1. NCBI lineage: Eukaryota > Metazoa > Chordata > Actinopteri > Cypriniformes > Cyprinidae > Sinocyclocheilus > Sinocyclocheilus anshuiensis. Next base: position 1,160,472 of record NW_015549606.1, read on the forward strand.
GATAATTGTGCTACACTTGTACTCTAAGATGCACCATGTAAGAGGGTAAATATCAAGTCACCAACAGCAGTGAAACGGCATAATGAAGTGCACAGCAGTGATCATGCATTTAAAGTGTTTCATTCTTACTCGTATTTTGCAAACTTTGTCAATAAACATTATTGCACATGCATCAAAGGTGTTTATTTTCTCCCATAAATGCTGTTAAACCAATTTGGACCAAACTGAGTAATAATATATAATTATATTAAAATATTCTATATTCAATGATTAATTAAATAATATTATTACATAATACAGACGAGCATTTCAGGCATAATATTTTAGAATAATATGAATTGATAAACTTTAAACATAACACAATACATCCACTTATCAGGCTTATATGTTTTATTGTTTTGGAAAGAGCAAAGTAACCTCTCAGATCTTTCTTAACATTTTTTGTACAAACACAGCTTGCACGTTGCTGGGAAGAGATGATTTAGTTACCAGACAGCACACATACACACACACACACTCGTACACACACACTCACAAACTCTCTTACACACACACACACACACACACACACACACACACACTCGTACAAGCACACTCACAAACTCTCTCTCTTACACACACACACACACACTAATGCAATTCAACATTCACACACAGCTCCACTTACATCTAAACTGACGTGAGTTTTCTCATTTCTATTGCGCATCTGAGTGACGTTTCACTTTAGACCATAGACATACTGATTAAGCACTACACAGAATTAAATTCATAGTTTTCTTTTCCTTTCAGCTGACAGACTCCAAATTGTTCTTCGAAAAAACCCTTTAGCTACAGTGCTCAGAAAATACGCAATGCAGTGTTAACGGATGGCGACGCTCATCCATAACGTTAAATGTGGATGGAAACCTATGAATCACAAAGCACCAATATATTCTTCTCCAAACCATAACGACGTCTACATCAGACACTCAAAGATGTAACCAAAAATGTTTGTTCTTGACATTGAACATCTGGGAAGTTAAACACAGTGGTTTTTTTTTTCCTTTTCATTTTTTTTTTCCACAAGAAACAATATTTTTCACTTTATTCATAGATTTAAACATTTAAAAAATATGCAGCTTATTTTCTCTTAAATGACAATTCTGGAGATACACGTACAAACGAAAAGAAAAGAAAAAGCGATTTGGTCATTTAACCACTCAAGAACCTCGTCATCTCACAGAGACCGTTACATTTGCAAAATAAAGATGTTCTGAAGCGCAGGGGCTCATGCTCAGGACACTCAATAACATGTGCTGCGGGGGAGTGGCTGGATACAAACACATCTGCGTGAATGATAAAAAAAATTACAATGTCCAAAAGCTGACAATCCATGTTGAACTAATTAGTGCTGCTATACATAACACTGTAATAACATTAAGCGTGACGCATCTAGGTAGATACAGTTTCGTTTTCTCTTTTAAATGTCACCCCCGACCCATATATAGCATCAGTTTTCTGTTGCACTTGAGTTAAAAAAATTATATCTGAAATAAATGTAAAAATTATACCTCAGCATTATACTGTACACAGCTTACCCAACTACACAGATAACAAATGTCCAAAACTTCAAGGATCCTAAATTATGATACCATTCAAAGTCTATTCATATACAGTGTAACTTGTTTCGTTTTTTTATATATATATACAACAAATCATGAATAAATAAAAATAGACTGATATACTCTGATGTCTAACACGGTTCCTTCAGGAACAACAGAAAGGCTATTTAACAATACAAGAAAACACCAAACGGCCTTCCAAGATATATATTATCAATTGAAAACGACTTTTCTGTTCTTTTGTGAGTCTATTGCAAGCAGGAGTCTATTTTTCAAGCTGTGGCTTTCTAAAAACATAATTTCTATCGTTGTGCAATTAATGAACCTGACTGCACTGTGTAAATTAAACTGAGATATTCCTGAATACGCTTTTTAAAATACGCTTGAGCAACACCCAAATCCGATGCAGACCTCATACTACATGCAACAGTATAGCGCCATCTTGTGGCAGAGGCTCAGTCCTCTTATAGACCGTACTAATTTGCTACCTTGTTCGAAAATGTGATACTTTTGACAAACTGAATGCATAGAGTAATAAAAACATCACATGTTCAGTATCCCTTTTAGAGAAGGATACAGAGATTTCAGGTTCAGGTAGGCACAGCCAATAACACGGGGGATATAACCTTACGAACAAACCCAGGCCGTAATACAGATGTTGCAAAGTGAATACAGTTCACAAATATAAGAAGTACACCCTAAAACGGTCCACATTTTATAATGCAACTCATATAATACTGCTGGAGTGTGTGTGAGGTCCACCTGTATTGCACATCTACAAAGGTTTATCCATAAGGTCAGGCAGGGTTCATGTCCTGTGTTTTAAATATTCAGAATTGGTCCAAAATATGCAGACTTGCATGGTGTTGTTTAGTTGTCTGCCATGTATTTTCCTATGATAAAAGCACAAATACAATTTTATGTTTTGAATAAATGCAGCGTAAAGATTTCTAGGCCATTACTGATCAAAACAGATGTTGCTTGCATAACTCACCTGCTGCAAACCTCTTCTTGACGAGGGAAAAACGATATCCAAGGCCAACCAGCTCAATGTCACAGCCTGACAGAGTGCTGCCCTCACTGGTGAACTGCACTGCCACCGGAGCGGGTTTACTGGGACCCTCTGATAGCTGGAAACGGGCCAGCAGAGATCCCACACCTGAAGACAGAGGGAAAAAAAGGGTGGATGAAATAAAGAGAAGCAATTAATTTATTACTAATTATTATAAGTGAATTATTATAAGTGTATATATACACACAAGAATGAACCATGAATCTGACCTCCATTCTCAGACTTCTGAGAAATATCTGGAATCTTCCATAAGATTCTCTGCTGTTCTGCATTCCTATAAGCAGAGCAAAAAAAAAAATTATATTATCTAGAAAGAAAGTAAAGAATGTTCAAATGCTCTTCTTCCACGTCTAGTACTATTCATAGTATATTTTTTCAAATTCCCAAACTAAAGTACAATCATAATGCTTCATTCTCACAATGACAGTCTGATTTTTGTAGACTAGTAGTCCATTAATAGAAGAATCTAGTTCATCTCTCACCAGGCAGCTGGGGGAAGCACAGCCTGCAGTTTGCTGACGCCTCCGTCCACAGGGATGAGGAACTGAACATTGTTGAGGGCGACAGGAGTGGTCATGGCACCACCGTTGTATTTGTAGTCTATCCTCAGATCAGTACTGGTGGGCTCACACCTCCAGCTCACTGCTAGATTTAGAGGAGTGGACTGTAGACCCTTCGGTAACACCTGAGGCAAATTTGATAATGAAGTGTTAATGACATGGCCTCGTTCTCATCAATCTCAAAAACAAGACTATGATTTAAATTAAATTCTAAAATTAATTCAATTAAGAATAACATTCAATTAATAATGATTAATAAATTAATTATTAATTTATGAAATATGAAATCAATAATAGATAATTTAAAATAATTTAATAATATAAAAATAAAAGAATTATTTTTACATTAAATTATAAATAATTAATACATTATTTAATAGATATTAAATTAATAATAAATAATTTCAAATCAATAAATTACGATTATTAATAAATTATGAATAAATAAACGTGTTTTAATTTAAATTAAAATATATAATTACTAATGATTAAAACATGAATTATTAATCATTTAATAAATTAAATGCTCATTTTATTATTAATAAAAAATATAAATCTTAATAAATAAAATAATACTTTGTTTTAAAGGGCATTTTTATTTACTCATATTAACCATTTCAGACCTTTACTAGGTCCCGTAGCTAAACCAACTAAGAACTACTTGCGTAAAATATGAAGCAAATACTAGATATAGATTTTCTAAAATCCAATGACTACAAGTGCACTTATGTCTCTGTGGTCAGTGTTGCTTTGAGGTTCTCACCTGATATTTCAGCATGTCTACATTGTAGTAAGTTGCTTGTGGTTTCTGTTCCGCCACCTTCTTTAAATGGGTCATCAGGTTTGGCATATTCACCCAGAACTCCTTTGAGTTGGGATTGGGCTGTGTGGTGTCACTGTAGGAAATTTGAAAGCGCATTCAATCTGCAAATCATACTCAAATAAAATAAAGAATTAGGCATTATCTGTTCTTCCTGTATCAACATGTACACCATTCAAAAGTTTGGGGTTAATATGTTTTTCTAATTACTTTATTCAGCAATTATGCACTAAATAAGAAATACTTCTTAAGCAGCAAATCAACCTATTAGAATGATTTCTGGAGCGTGAGGCACTGAAGAAGGAGTAATGGCTGCTAAAACTCCTCAGAAGTGATTCTGAAGTGAAATCTCACACTGAGATAATGCACTAAGCTATACTGAAGTATTACCATAAGTTACAAATTCTCCATCCTTTACTAATCACTTTCATTACTAATTAGTCCATAAGAATTGATTCATAATACATTTCAGGCTAATGCATTATTTGTGTGACTAATAAAGAAATGTATACTTATCACTAGTTGTAACGCCAAGCCAGCAGAGGGAGCCCTCGCCCGAGTACTGACCGTGCTCCACTCCCTCTGCTTCCTCTGCTTCCATTTCCTGTTTGACTCTCATATAAACTGAGACCAGTCCATGTGCTGGTCGCGAAGTATTGCCAGTTCATCTGCCTTACCAAGCGTTATAGTTCCTCTGTTCCTGATTGATTCCTGTGTATGATTCTGCCTGACTTCTTGACTCACGGTATTTGTACTCTGCCCCTTCTGTTCTGACGCCTGATTGGACTGATGTTTGTGTTTGGACTCATTGCCTGCCTTTCCACTATTGTCTCTGCCTCTGCCCCTGTGTATGACGAACGATCTGCCTGCTGCTCTGGCTTTGACCCTCTGCCTGATTATCGACATCTGTTTAAAGCCTTGACCTTTAATAAACTTCCACTCATGGATTCTAACCAAACTCCAGCGTCTCTGTTACACTAGTCAATAAATATGATGAGGTCTATGTGAAGGTGCTGTTGCAGTCGATGTTAGATGAATGTTATTACCAGCACAGTAACTGAGGGTTAGGAAGGACGTGTTCCAGACGACTGTAGTTGGTTATGCTGAAGGTTAGCACAGCAGGCGAGGGGTTATTTGCAAAATGCCGTGTGATGCCTGCTGGGAAGGACAACACCATCTCTCCGGTGATCTTCACCACACACCTTAGAAAGTGACATTATTAGACACATACAGAAGTAAAGGTCTGGTGTGTAAAACAGTGTCAGAAACAAAGTGATCAATTAAACAAATTCATGGGGGCCTGTGCGGCCACAGAACAAGTTTTTTATAATAAACCTTACATAACTGAAGAGATCAAAGACTGTATTAACAGGAAGAAACTGGCTTTTCGCAGTCATGATTGTCTTGGAGTAAGAGCTGTTCAGAAGGAGTTGAATGGAATACTAAGAGATGCCAGGAAGAAACATAAAGAACTCCTGGAGAACAGGCTGAGTATGTCTAATCCTAAACAGCTGTGGGACTCTATGAAATCTATAACTAATATGCAGTCTTTCAGAAATACTGTTTCTATTTTTGATGACTTACAGAAAGTGAATGATTTAAATGATTTTTTATCTAAGATTTGAGAAGCATGGGCATATCTCTGGGAATAGTATTGGTGTAAGGGATTTTTCTCCAGATATCATCAAAGATAAGTTATTGATTCATCCAAAACAGATTAATTTATATTTTAAACATATCTGTTCAAAGAAATCGGCAGGCCCGGATGGAATTTCTCCCTATATTGTTAAGTGTTGTGCAGATGAATTGACTCCAGCTTGGCTTCCAATATTTCAACAATCTTTGGATTCAGGTATTGTTCCCAGTTTGTGGAAAAGAACATTGATTATACCTGTTCCTAAGATAGCTAGGCCTTTAGAGAACAATGATTTTAGACCGGTTGCATTAACATCTGTGATTATGAAATGTTTTGAAAAGTGTGTTGTATCTATGTTGAAAGCAGAGGTTGCTAGTAATCTAGATCCCTTACAGTTTGCCTATAGACAAGGGAGAGGAACTGAAGATGCTATTAACAGCATTATGCACTTGATTTTGAAGCATTTAGAAGATCCTAAATTCGGTTACTATTTGTTGATTTTAGCTCTGCTTTTAACACGATTCAACCTAATTTGTTAATTGATAAGATGAAGCAGCTGAGTGTAAACCCATGTATTATTAAGTGGTACTATTCTTTTTTAATACATAGAACTCAATGTGTAAAGGTAAACAATCTTCTTTCATATCAAAAGAGCAGTAGTACAGGTGTTCCACAAGGCTGCGTCAGTTCACCCATTCTTTTTTACAAATGAATGCTTAAGTAGGCATTCACAAAATTGTATTTTTAAATATTCAGATGACACAGCCATACTAAGTCTACTCTATGTGCATGACAATATTAGCACTATTTACCAGTCAGAAATAAGTCAGTTTGTTGACTGGTGTGATAAAAATGAGCTAATAATAAATACAAAGAAAACGGAAGAGATGGTATTTGATCCAAAATGTATAGATGACCATCGCCAAGTGGTTATACATGATCATAATATTATTCAGTCACAGACCTATAAGTATTTGGGCGTTTACATAGATAGTTCACTTACATGGAAAACACACATTGAATGGGTTCGCACTCGACTACAACAGAGATTGTATTTCTTATGTAGGTTACGTCTCTATGGAGTAAACAAGAATCTTATGCTGCTGTTTTATAAAGCTGTTTTAGAAAGTATTGTTAGGTATGGTATCACAGTGTGGTTCGGTAACCTATCAGTACAGTTTAAATCTAAGTTGATGCACCTGTTATTGACAGCATGGAGAATTGTTGGGCATGATGAACATTTTAACCTTCAAGATTTATATGAGGAATGTGTTCTTAATCAGGTAGAGAGGATTCTTGGTGATCAAACTCATTTCTTGTATTTACAATATGAACTACTTCCCTCTGGTAGAAGATATAGAATCCCAATGTGTAAGTTAAATCGATATAAGAATTCCTTTGTACCTGTATCGGTGCGGTTGTATAACAAGAGTTCATCTTGATTTTATTTTCGTGATTTTACTTAATTTTGTTTTTATTTGTTTATTGTATGTCTGCAGCAACATGTAGTCCATAACAATTTTCCTCTTGAGGACAATAAAGTATACTACTACTACTACTATCAGCAAATAAGACAGAAAAACAGATGTATAGACAGCAGAGATTAATAGAGAGAGGGAGAGAGATGACAGGTAAATAAGGTTTCAAATTAAGAACCTGTCTGAAACAGCTGTGAAACATTCAAGTATTTACATACTTTATGAGGCTTACATTGCAAAGTCATAAGAGTACTTATACTTAATGTACATCATATACTTGTACATTAATTTAAATTAAGTCATATACTTGTACATTAATTTAACTTAATATAATTTGAATGTGGTGTGTGTATATATGTATGTGTATATATATATATACTGTATATGTATGTATGTATGTATGTATATATATACACACACACACACTGTATGAATGAATTTAGAAAAAAATGCAAATATTTTATGCTTATTTCTCTGTAGAAATTGAATCATAGCATAATAAATTTAAATATAAAACATCAAAAAAATTTAATGTTATATTAATATAAAATATTATTATTATACAATAATATAAAATATGTTATGTATTATTTATTTATTATTACTTATCAATTGTGAAATATCACAGGCAGCTAAGGGTACATCTGTGCTGCATTCAAAATTCCACCAGATGGAGGGATTTCAATGATGGGATGTTATGCAAATATTGGATTCAGATGTGCTTCAAATGAGGAATAATTTTAGGTTTTGAAAACAGACTAAGACCGTTTCTTTGAATGCCTTAGAACTTGGTAAACAGCCTAAAATGATTATAGATTATGATGATTATGGTTATTCTAGCAGGGTGAGAACCAGAAGGGCGTAAGTGACATTTAACTAACTTTACAGGAAAGCCAAAACAAAAACTGACCATAGTTTGATCAGATTTTGTGTACTGATTTCAATCTTTTATAATAAAAATGTGTACACAACATGGATGACAGGATACTTATTGAAAAAAAAAAGTCCCTTGCGCCTTTTTGGCACCAATGTTTTATTCAATTTGTGTATAAAAACACGGGCGCATCTGCTGACAATATGAACAAAACATTACATTAATGAGTTTAAAAGAAATAACAATCCATTGTGATAAAATAAAATATCACATAAAAAGCCCTTACATCAAATTAGTTAATTGAATGTGGTTAATTTTACTGAAATAGTAATCTCAGCCACTTTACAATATGGTCAAATGGTCGATAGAAAAGCCTTTACAGATGCCTTCCCTATAGTGAAAAATAAATATACTGTACAAAAATGTTTATGAAATACATTTCATGCTATTCTACAAATACATTTACATATTATTCACATATCACTAAACTGGTAGACTTAAAGTCTGCTACATTGGAACAACTAATTTTGTACTTTAATTGTAAGAATGTGCTGAAGTCTAACTAAAGATATACTGAAATATATTTGATTGTGCTAAAAGTGGAAGTATTGCAAGTATAATTTAGGTACACTTTAAATATCTTGCATTTAAAGACTGATATTATTCAAAGATCATACAATCCTCATCAATAGAAATGTGCATTGTGCACAAGTAGTACTCCAAATAAAGTTTAATTATAATTTTTATATCAGTAAGTATCGAGTGATATGTCAGTAAATAGACAATAAATAAAGGAAATAAAATGTTAATAGATTTTAACTAGTATGAATGTGTGTCATAAAGAACGTTTCAGAATTGTGAATTGTACATGAAATAGTAGCCTACTCTGACTGGCTGACTTGTAAAGCTTGGTAGAAGTCCACATAAGACTGTGGGATACCGCCATTTGTGCAAGTAAGTCTTTCTTTTTCACATCAGTGATCCAAGGTGGACTTCTGTATAACGTTTTACTCACTGCATTTCTTGCATCCTTTCCTCAGTCATCTCCTTTCTCTATGTCTGTCTGTCCCTTCTCTGCATTCTCTCTCTTGTGGCTAAGAAGTAACTGAGTGCCTATATAATAACACCCATAGTAACAAAAAAGTCATATATTTAAAATACATTTATTTCCATACTAAGTATAATTCAAATCTATTAATATATTTACTGACATACTGCTCAAGACTTACTGATATAAAAATTATAATTAACTTTATTTGGACTACTACTTATGCACATTTCTCAATATTAAGCCTAAAATGTGTTTTAATGTCACTGTTGATGAGGATTG
>NW_015549606.1:1169983-1192240 GCF_001515605.1 Sinocyclocheilus anshuiensis
ATAGCTGGCCAATCAGAGCACACCTTGCTTTTCAGACCGATGAGCTTTGTAAAAATCGACGCGTTTAAACAATAATGTACAGTATGTGGAAAATAATGTGTTTTTTGAACCTTAAAACCGCATAAACACATTTCATTACACCAAATAATGTTCTTTTTAGCAACATCATATGACCCCTTTAACGTGTACTTGAAGTATACTTGAAATAGTTTCACTTTAGCACAATCAAATATACTTAGTATATCTTTAGTTGGACTTCAGCACTACTTTCTTACAATTAAAGTGCATTAAGCACAAAATTTAAAATTGTTCCAATTTAGCAGACTTTAAGTCTACCAGTTCTCAAGCCCACCGGCCGTCGCTCACTCAGCACACCGTGTGAAACTACTTTGTTTGGCCTTCCAAAAGAGGACACGACTAGAAAATTTAAAATTGTTCCAATTTAGCAGACTTTAAGTCTACCAGTTTAGTATAGGCTACTAAAAGTACAATTGCAAAGCATTTTATTAAGCACATAAATATGTAAATGTATTTGCAGTATACTTAGCATGAAATAAATGTATTTCAAATACATTTTAGTTTATTTATCTTTCACTTGGGACATACCATCAGAATGTAAGTTATTGGTTACTACCCACTAGCTAGCTACACCTTGCTGGCAATGAATTCTGGATACTTCATTTTCTCCCTCATCATCCAGCTCTTTGTCACAAAATAAGATTGTGAAGTATTTTTGCGAAGTTTCTGTATTAATAATACATCTCCAGCAGTAAAAAACTTGTGTACTTTTGGTAGTAGAAAGAGCTCATCGAGAGCTTTCATTTGATATATGTGACCCTAGACCACAAAACCAGTCATAAGTCGCTGGGGTATATTTGTAGCAATAGCCAAAAATACACTGTATGGGTCAAAATTATCGATTTTTCTTTTATGCCAAAAATCATTAGGATATTATGTAAAGATCATGCTCCATGAAGATATTTTGTAAATTTCCTACTGTAAATATATCAAAACTTCATTTTTGATTAGTAATATGCATTGCTAAAGACTTCATTTGGACAACTTTAAAGGAGATTTTCTCAATATTTTAATTTTTTTGCACCCTCAGATTCCAGATTTTCAAATAGTTGTATCTCGGCCAAATATTGTCCTATCCTAACAACAGAAATGGAAAGCCAATTTGTTCAGCTTTCAGATGATGTATAAATCTCAATTTTAAAAAATTGACACTTATGTTTTGTGGTCCAGGGTCACATATACATCTCCATTTCACCCAAAATGTCACTTACGCCCTTCTGGTTCTCACCCCTCAATATATTTACATTTACATTTAGTCATTTAGCAGATATATAAAAGATATAAATATAATATATATAAAATATATAAATAAATCTATATAAAAGCTAACATGGTTCTGAATCTGAGATGTGAATATTGTCACATACTTATCGGGGTCAGCTCCTTTGAAGTAGGCACTGACTGTCTCTGTGAAAGCTGCAGCCACAGGCAGTGTGTCCTGGGCCCCCATGGTGAGGGGGCTGGGCCCTCGAGAACAGCCTGAGAGAACAAAAACACACACGTGGAGTTACAACGTGTTTACAGACAAAACGCAATTTCGGTCAGTCACTGAGATAAAACACAGAGGCAAATATATGGGTGACAAAGAATGGGAAAAATGGAAATACAAACAAATAGACAAACAAAACATCTCACAGTTTATGAGACAATCAGCGGCTGACAAGACTAACTTCTTCATTTGTATTTTAGCACTGCACTTGAACCCAGACCTAAAATCTAGAACAATGCCTTCTTCAGATGGACTCTATTTTCGGTTTACGTTCCTTGACCACATTGTAAGGACTTATCATTTATTTAATGTTTATTGTCTTGTTTTAAGCAAGCTTGATCAAACTGAATGTTAAATAGGCTAATCATGATTAGATTTCACCTCAAGCATGAGTTTTCAAAGCATGAGTTCACTAACTGGGCATACAAATGGATGCCCATACTGAAGTTGCAACACACTCTTGTCTTGTTTTAAGAATATTAAACAAAAGAAGAAGAAGAAGCAGCTCACACGTGATTTTTAACTAAAGTAAAATCATGCAGTTATTTATATGGCTGAATTTGATAAACTGAGCAGCAAAGACACTTGTAAATAAAGTGCCATTAAAACCATTAAGTATATCTGTATTAATACACATATTACACATAATATTCAATGTTTTTATTGATTCTAAGGAATATTAAATCTGGTTTTGTGCGAGTGGGATGAGAATTACAAGGAAGTTAATGATTCTAATGAGGATTCCAATTTCAATGCTTTTGGTTCCTTAATGATTATTTAAGTAATCCATAATAATAAATTGGGAACAATTTGTAACCATGAAATCTAAAAATTACACTATAACAGGTCTAGTGCCATTTTCATCAGATCTTTTATTCAGAAAATTTTAAGTGTGCCTTAAGATTTCAAAAGTGTCTAATCATTAGTAAGTATACTGTACCGTGGTACTCTATGTAATATGGCATTTTAATCACTGGAAACAATCACATAATCACAAGCTGATTTTGAGTACAGCTGGACATCATTAAAACCATAATTTCTTGTTAAATGCAGTTTAATGCTTTTCAACGTGAAGAATTTTCTAGTCTTTTTTAATTTTATTTTAAATTTTAATTCAATTGCATTCATTTGGATTCATAAGAACAACCAAGGATAAGTGTAATATATAGAAAAAAGATGGAAGAGAAAAGAATGGAAGAGAAAAAGTAAGGAAGCTGAAACAGAAAACACTCAGCTTCAATGGCATGCACCTGAAGCTGAAACAGTGATCCAAGACCAAAGTCAAAATGAAGAGATCAAAGCAGATGAGCCACAAAACAACAAGAACGAGAAAACATACAGTATTAGTGACGAAGGTAAAAATATGATGATCCTTTAAAGAAAAGAAAACCTGCCAGTGACTGTAAGATGAACAGTTATATGGCAAAGCAGAAATACAGAGCAAAGCAGATGTGTGGAGGACAAGCAAATGCGTCACAGTTGGTTTTGATGAAGGGACGAATGCGTGAGAAAAAGGGGGAAGTCAGATGTCAGATGAGACTTGAGTGTGCACGCGCTACGTCCTTAGATATTAACCCCAACTTACCTTCAAAGGTTAAATAAAACTTGCCTCTGTCAAACCACACGAGGGAAGGCTGGTCTGTCTCTGTATTGGAGGGGGAGGAGGTATAAGGATGGGGGGATTGAGGAGAGGCAGGGAAGGAGAAGGGGGAGAGAAGGACAGTAGCGTGAGTCACACACAGGTCCATCATATGGCACAGTGATGGGGGCCAGGGGCACAGGTCAAAGGTCAAAGATGGTCACAATTCACCTCAGATGGAGATGACTAGGACATGTGAAACACAAATGTTGCACAGGACACTGGGCAAGCAAGCAAACAAACAAAAAAAATCAATCTACTTCAATTTGTGTAGTTATTAGTCATTTTATTTGCAGCAAGACTACAAGTAAGAAGATAAGGTGACATACAGCTTCTATTAGCTTTAGATTAATAGTTAGTAACGCATGTATAAACTTCTGTTTTAAAGTGCATTGTCTATTAAAGGCCTGTTCAACAACTGAGAATTTATGTTTTTGAGATCTGGGGAGATTTGAGAATAAAAATTATATTCTTACAAATATTTTTAAAATTCTGATTCATTTATGTATAATATCAGGACAGATGAAAGCTGGAAATGATTTGAGCTGCTTATGAATTAAATCTTCTAGATTCAAGGATGACATTAAACAGCTTATTATTAAACTTTTGAAGGAATAGATTTTCCAAAATGGAAAGTTCTGTCATATTTATTCACCCTTTTGATGTTTTAAAACCGTATACCCAAAATGCACAAATGCAAACATCCTGCCAACTACTGTATGTTACATGTATTTATTAAGATGTTGGTATCTTACATATCTGACTTTTATCATAGCAGTAATCCTTATGACTTGTGCACTATATTCTAAAGGTTCTTGCACACTGAGTCAGAAATTTTCGTATGCATTTTTTTGTATTTGTCATCCTAAAAATTTGTTATGCACAGAAACCTTGCACACTGAAGGTCCTTGAACACGGAGTCCGATGCGTATTAATTAATACATTGCGGAAAAATTAGAGCAGTGAGGATGATTTTGTTGTCCTCTGTCTTAAAAAGAGAAAAAGAAAGAGGAAATATTGGATCCATCTAAACCTGAGATTGCAGAGAGGAAGGAGAGTTCCACCTCCTTATCAAGAAGCTGATAAGCTGCGGGATTATCCCGGGCGATTCAAAGTTTACTTCAGGATGTCAGTGGCTCAGTTTGATGCTTTGCTAGTGATAGAGTCACATATTAAAAAGAAGACCACCAATTTCCATGAACTCAGTGTGCAAGGACCTATACAGTGCTTTGTGCTGTGAGACGAAGTGGATCAATTTATCAGACGCCATTCTGGATTTTGGTGTCCACTTGTACGGTGGCTCTGAATTGTCAAAACACCTCTCAAAATGCTTGCTACAGATGCGAAAAACGCAGAAAATCAAACCCGATCCCAACTTTTTTATGACGGGTGAAAGTTTAGGAGGCAGTGTGTAAACGTGATTGACACAGCATGAGGCCGTATTTATTTTTTTACGTGCAAAAATTTCGGACTCTGTGTGCAAGGACCTTAAGTCTTCTGAATGTGAGGAGCTTTGTGTGAGGAACAGACTGAAATTTACGTTGTTATTCATGAATGAGTTGTTCTTCACTGATGTGTTTCTTGAATTGAATGATCCTTGCTGGAGAAGAAGATTATCAACACACAGTGATTTCAGTCTGGTCCTCACATAACGTATAATATAACAAAGGTCTGGACTAAATATGGACTACGTTTATGGTGCTTTTATAATGTTTTTTTATAATGTAATTTAAGTTTTAAATAGTTTTTGTTCCATGGAAGAAATAACAGCAAAGGGGTTTAGAACAACATGAGGGTCAGTAAATTTAATTTTTCTGTCATTCAGACAGAATTTCATTTTTGGGTGAACAATAAAAAAAAAATCACTTATATAGTGCTTTTAGTTGCCTAGAGTTTGCGTTTTGTGAAAAGTATATCATGTATATTTCTTATATATTTCTGATATGTGAATGGGAGGAGGTAGCTGCAGTAGGCATGATGGGCAACAGGGGGCGGTAATGAGTGACAAGAGGGAAGAGTAAATGAGGGTTTCTTCTACTGTGCTGGAGAGGGGTAATACAATTTCAGACAAAACCAGGACCAGGACTATGAATGAAGTGAAGATCATTTAAGCAATGAGAAGATGTGAGTTGTACAACATTTCAATGTGTTAACTTTAACTTAAAAAAAATTGATGTTCGAAAAATTAGAACCTGGAATAGTGCAATAGAAGATCAACTGAATTTGGACTTTTAAAAAAAAAATACATTGTGCATATTGCAACCCAGGGAGATGTAAAATATTGAATGCTAAAAATCAACTTTTAAGTAGGGCTGCACGATAAATCGCATGCGATATTTAACGCCCTACTTTTAAGCAAATAAATAAATTGCCTAGATTCTAGATTCTAAATTCTTAAACTTTTTTTTTAAAAGGAAATTAGTAGAGAGAGAAATAATTCTCTGTTGATAACCTGCAGAACAAATGCTTGCTTTGAACAGCATTCCATACAGAATACTGTAATATTTGACATAAATTGCCCTGTATCAAGAGCAATATTGCCATACTGTATGTTACCTAGGTGATATATAATTTTCGCATACATACATTCTCTGGGTAGATGAAGATATAAATTTACATCATATATATAAAATACCCACAGTAACATCTTTATAATACCTATATGACGATTTTTAAACATTTGTAACTACCATATGTCAATAATATACATTTTTTATTTATGCAACTTTTATATTTACTTATATAATATTACCATGTATTGTTGGATTTTAAGATGGATATGTATTATACATAAACATGAATATCTGTATGGTCTAGATATACATCTTAATATATTAAATTGTTCCAATTTCTAATAGGTTTCTTATATGTTTTTACTTCATTTAACAGTACATTTTTAAATGTAATATATGTAAAAACATTACATCTGCATTTGTGTATGGGATAATTTATCCTCAACATCTATTTGCTATGAGTCTTTATACCTGACAATCAAACAACTGCAAAAATAAAGGCAATGCCATTTTGTTTCCTTATATGTCATCCTCAGAGAATCGCACACTTTATGGTTGAAATTATCAAGTAGAATGTGTTAAATTTGACTTTGAATTAAATGCAGCATAGATTGTGTGGATGTTGAAGATCAAATTTAAAGATGTGAATTTCACCTGTGAGGATAAAAATTATGTGGCAGTAAAGCTTGACATTTGCAGCATGACGATGTTAGAAATGCTTTTACCCAGGTGCAACATCAGAGAGCTCTCCACTCAAACTAGTGTGACGGCAGGCATACTGATCAGCTCTGCTGCCACTTGGGCCAAATTCCAGACTGCACTTCAAACACTGAGAGGCTGTGTGTGTGTGTGTGTGTCATCTGTTCAAGCAGGATGGTGGTGCTCTTTGAGTTTTCTGAAGAGTCTACAGCCAGACATATGCTTTTCAGGGACTAAAAGACTCTTCTGTTCCTGGTTCTTGATGTCAGTGCAGATGTGAGATGAGGGATGTTGCATAACTGTTACAGGCAGAGCAATCTCTAACATGCATGAGCTAAACAGACATGTTCTCTTGTATGAATGTGAAGAGCAAAATATGACAGAAAGAATTAAAAATGGATGAAGTAAATACTGTGGCAAATAGTGCTGGACTGTAATCAACATGACAAAAGTAGAGGGAAAAACACCTTTCAAAATAAATGTGCTAAAAATGCCAAACAGTCTTTGGTGAGTTGAAGAAATATTCTGGCTTATTTACAATTAATGTTTATGGACAGAATTTGAGGCCTGCTGCTGATCACTTCATAAAATACACATTTATTATTATTATTATTATTAGTGTTCTTGTTATTATTATTAAAATAAAATAGAATATCTGGTCACAAGTGTGTGTTTATTATTTTATTTTACTATACATAATTTTTTTACCGGCTTCAAATGTGGCTCATCCAATCAGAATTGAGAGTACAAACTATCAATTTTTATTCTATCAAACTATCAACTGTAAATTTCCCTCAATTATCTTTTTGATGCAAGACTACTTGTTTACGTGGAGAATTTTCTAGTAACCAAATGTATTAGCAAAAACAGTGGAGTTTGGAGAATTAAGCCTCAACTTAGTTTAAGTTCCATGTGTATTTTGGGGTTGTGATACCAAACGAAAATAACCAGGTTTACTTTTTAGCTGCTCAGACACTGAATATAACTTTGTACAGACCAGGCTGTATGCAGTTTTATCACACCAGTCTGCAATCAAGCATCCAATTTTTATAGTTATACTTTAATTAGTTACGGTTTGTACTGTGAGAGTAGCATATTTTCAAAGTTTATTGGCTGTGCTGGCAGCTTTAATGCCAGGCGTCCATTATAAGTGCACTGCTGTAATCAACAATGAGCCACAGTTTCTGCCCATGGACATTAAGCCATAAATGACCTGGAAAATTCCTTTAAAGACTCTTTACATGAAAATCAACTAATTTTCCATCTTATTTACAAGTTTAGTCACTGGTGTAAATGAAAACGATCACCATGAATGAGCTATGCTCTGACAACTGACACTATGGGAAATGTAACCATTTGTTAAATTGTTGAATCAGTGGTCTCCATCCCAATCCATTAAATCAGGAAGAGTTTATACAGTAACGTACCTGCTGGCATGTCTGCCCGTCTCTCAAAGCTGGGAAGTTTGTCTACAAATGCGTCATCTTCTGACATCAGATAATTACGTCAGCCCAAAAGACAGGACAAGAAAGACGACAAAACACAAACAAAAAATAAACGTAATTCAAATCAAATGACAAATAACTCCAAAGAAAACCAAAAAGGTCACAGTTATTAAACTCAGACGTCACAATAGATGCACGGCACACATTTAAAATTGTAAAAAGATGATAACTGAAGAAGAAAAATGGAATGGTGAGAAAAAAATGACCAGAGCTGAAAAAAATCCAAAAGTATGGAATAGCACAAGCAACAGATAGACCTACATCCAACAAAAGCTCTAGAATCTTGACTCACAAAACAAAGTAGTTTGCAAACCTCAGGAAATGCTGATATTGAAAATACAAAACAAAAAACTACCTTTCCAGCATCAATGAAAGCATCCAAATTGGTACAGCAGATGCCATACGTCACATTTCAAAAAGTCCAGCAAAGACACAAATAGCTTATGTTTGTATGTTATCTGTTAATAGTAACTTTTCTTTAAATTGTTAAATATACCTTTTATATATTTTTTAGGTCTTTGTTTATTTTCTACAATGCAAAGACCAATTACTTGGATTCAGAATTGTAGGGATTAAAGATGAAAACTTTTTATCTATACAATATCTAAGTAATCTTATCAATTATTTCCACTTAAAAATACAAGACCAATGCAAGACCATGCAAAAGACCAACTGATGCACAAGCTATTATACTCTGTACAGTATGAGCAAAACTGTATTTTTAGCAAAGCAATTCATTTTTCTTAATCATTTATAATTTCCAGTGATCTAAATACATCAATGCAGAATGATGGAGATTTCACTTCAGTATTTTAAACAAAACAGCATCATCACCATACTGTTTTGGTCCAAACTAAGCCAAAGCTGTGAAAATATTATGACAATGAATTCAAAGCTGAATTCAAAACCGTGCTGAAAACTGAGAAACAGAGACCCTTGTTTCGCCAAATTCTAGTTTGAAAGGCAATTTCCAGAGCAGACACATAAAGACAAAGCAGCATGGCAAAGCAGAGAGAATGATGGGAAATGGAGTCACACCTGACACAGACACGGAGAGCTCTTTACCGACGGTGGGAGTGGTGGCGGCACTCAGAGAGTTGGTGGAGGAGATTGAAGAGGTGCTTTCTGCACGGGCCAACGGAGCCAGAGGAGGGGGGCTTGACGAGTGTACAGGGGGGCTGAACGGCCGATTCTGACAGGAAAAGCAGGGAAAAGGAAGAACAGACAGAAGGTTAAGTATCAAAAAAGTAGGGGTTTGTCATTCTGGTCAGGTGATCAGGAGGAAATTAACACAAAGCATGTTGTGGTAGTGTTTCTTGGATTTGGTTTCAAGGTTTTTATTTAAAGAATATTAGATACGTAGTAAATATCAACCTAGGCTTGGTCTGGTATTTTGAGGGGTGAGTTCTGACATCTTATAAAAGTTAAAAAAATTACATAGGCCATGGAAAGGTCAGAGACATTGAGAATTTGTTGGGAACTAACAGGGACAGTAATAGTTACTATTTGAAAGTACTGTAAATTTTTCATGTTATCACGTACCACGTCCCCTATGCTTGGTTTCCCAGGTGGCAGTTTGGGCTGCTGGTAGCCAATGGCGAAGAGGGACGTGCAGGGGAGGAGGAGCCTGTGGAGCGAGAGTATTCCGTTAAAGCAAAGCCATTCAAAGAGTAACATGCATCAAGACCAATCAAGAGCTCTTCCCAATTCAGAAAAAAATTATTGTACATTCAAGAATGTATGATACTTGACTGGAATAGCCTCAGAAAATATCTATACAAACCAATCCATTCAGATTAAATAAAATTTTAAGAGAAACCATCACACTTTACACAGAAACCTGCAGAGATTGCGCAAACAATGAAAACAAAAACATGATGTGTATCTTTGAAAATTAGGATGCATGATAATGGTACATAAAAGTAGATGCATGACGCCCCTGATTAGAGCACTGCCAAAATTTGAAACCCAAAAATGTGGTAGTACCATTACAAATATTAAGACTATATGTGTCTATATATAGAAAATAATGAGGCAAAAAGTTGTCAGATACCCTTCATCCCTCTTACTAAGAAGGCACTTCTGTAAAAACCCACATAACATGATGGTGACTGGAGCAGAATGATTCAACCAAATTTATATGTATTTTCAACATGCAGAACATTTTGATACTGCTTATTACCTTAGGGTATATTCTATTAATCAAAATCTGTTATTTCCCTAATGTGGATTGTGGTTTCATTGTTTGAGGGCTAGTTCACCTAAAATTTAAGGCTGCAACTAATGATTATTTTGGTAATGAAATGATAAAGTGACAACTGGCAGATGTTTTCCACACACAACATGCAGATGCATTCAATCGCTAATTCGTTGTTGATTATTTTCACTGAGCTTCATTTAGTTGTTGTAGCCCTACTAAAATTACTCTGTGATCATTGCTCATAATCCAAACCTGAGCGACTTTGTTTTTTTCAGGGGCACATACAAGGTAAAGTTTAGCAGAACATCTAAGCTGCTCTCATTCATACAATGAATCTGGATGAGGACCAGCAGCTGCCTGACAAGCTCCAAAAAGGACCAAAAAGCATCATAAAAAGTTCATACAACACATGCTCTATATTTCAGATATTCTGAACCCATATGATACTGTAGACTTGTGTGAGGAACAGACTAAAAATTTAACTGAAAATCACTTTCAATAAATGGAAAGAGAATCTTTCTGTTAATTACTCTTTCTGTGTTCTACAGAAAACCTCATTCAGGTTTCAAAAGACAAGTGAAATGATGATGACAGAATGTTTATTTTTGGGTGAACAAAAGCTTTAATGTTCTGTGATCGCTGGCCCAGTTGACAGTTTTTTTTAGATAGGACTCACCACTTTCATTTCCACTCGTACCAGCTGGAGGGATGGGCCCTGGGGATGTCACTACCGCCCTGTATGTTGGAGGTGGAGGAGGAGGAGGTGTCGAACGTGGTCCTTGACCAATCTCTTTGGGTGAAGCGCTGCTCTCACTTGGGTCCTCTTTTGATGGGGTCTCCTCAGGGCTCTTCTTGTCCTCTTGGTTCAGAACCAAGGGTGGAGGGATTGTGCGTTCACTTGTCTCTACAGTGGTTGGCGGGCTATTGATTGAGTCTGATTGGGTCTCTATCAGAGGAGCACATGGCGCAAAGTCTGTGTTGGAGTGAGAAAGATCATCTGGTTTCGGTGGTGGTGGGGCCTCTTCAACCGGAGGAGGCAGGACAGTTGGAGGAGAAGGAGTGGTGTCTTTGGGAACAGGTGGGAGGTTATCCTTTGGTGACTCAATGGAAGGAGGAGAATGTGCTGGCTCTGCAGGAGGAGCTGGAGATTTTGGTAAAGGAGGATTCGGCTCCTCTGATGGAGGGGGTGATTTAGGTAATGGGGGTGCTGGTTCTGCTGGGGGAGGTGGAGATGAGGGGAGTGGAGGTGCTGGCTCTCCCTCTGAAAGAGGAGGAGGTCTTTGAGGTGACTCATCATTGAAGCAAACCCACTTATCTCCAACATCTTGACCAGGTTTTGGAGAGTCTTCTGGGCCAAAGATGTTGTCTAGATCAGCTATAGAGGGCCTCTGCGAGGTCTGCCTTGAATTTTCCTCTTCTTTCTGCCCATCTGCATCAGGGACCACACAAATATCATAGAAAAAATAGAAAAATGACAAACAGCCTAAAAGCAAAAGGGAAGACAAAGGAAAAGGAAAGCGATACCTTCCCTACAAAAGAGATTTTTACAAAACAGAGTACCAAAAGTCAAGCACAAACAAAACCAGACACATACTCATTGGGGTCAGATATTGGTATAGACCAGGGGTGTCTAAACCTGCTATCGGAGGGCCAACTTTTCTGCAGATCTCCAATGTGCCCCAACAGACCTGCCTTGAAGTTTCTAGTATTCCTCAAGACTTTGATTAGCTGGTTGAGGTGTGGTTAATTGGGATTGGAACTACAGTCTGCAGAACAGTGGTCCTCCAGGATCAGAATTAGACACCCCTGGTATAGACTGAGGCCTGGGTGGAGGGGGATCTTACCGGTAGGTTCAGTAGCAGGAGATTCAATCGGAGGGGGGGAGGTCGGCACATTCTTAGGCGGAAGCGGAGGCAGAGCTGCAATGACATTAGTGCGGCTGAGACAAGCTCTCACATACACCCCCGACCCACCGTAGGCCACGCCACCATGCCCCACAGCACCATGCAAAGGCAAGGTCTCATTCAGGTAGTCAGGGACAACAGAGAAGGACTGTGGCATGGAATGAATAGCTCAGACTCTATGATAACACTTCACTCTTTGTGACCTAGTAATTCACACTATTTTTATTATTTAGGATGTTACATAATTTTTAAGTTAATATATGTAGAAAGATCACTTATTTGTTTAGTATGCTTTTACTAGGGCTTGCACAGACTAGTCAATTAGTCTATAATTTCTACAATTAGTCCTCTAGTCCAGGGGTTTTCAAACTGAGGCCTGTGGACCGTCAGGGGGCAACATGGGTGCTTAGAGGTCTAGAAAATTTTACTTGAAAAAAAAAAATCATTTTACTAGAGCTTTCAAATTAAACATGTTTCTAAAATATTAAATATGCTTAACATCATATTATTTAATAACACATACACCAAAGATTATATCATTAATATTTTGTTCTGCTTTCAAATAACTGGTCAGAAATCATTTATTTTATTCTACTTACATTCCTAGTGTTTAACCATGAGAAATCTTGTTTTATATCATTATTATTTTAATGGTTTATACAACTTACATCAACATAATAGTGACTAGAGAAATATAGAGTATATAATACAAAGATAATATTTATTAATTTGGCTTTAGTACAATGACAATAAGCAAATGATTATTTTTTGGAAATAACATGTCTTTATAATATCACACTTAATATGTTTCTCACACAATATAATGGGTAAATAAAGCAGTTTTTAGTCTAGTCTTTTATGCGGCAACAACAGGAAGATAATTCCTCTGCCCACAAGCTGCCTCCCAGTTCAGCTGCAGGTTATTAGCCTTAAGTAGTAACTTATAACAGGCAAATATTTGAGTGCTTTGCAATTTTAAGCTTTCTCACCCGCATCATGTTAGCTGTGTTGAACAAACTTTGCAGCTGGCTGTCAGACCAGTCTTTGACTCATTTACTGTACATAAGATAAACACTGACTCACTTCGCAGTTGACTACTTTCCTAGACGACTAGTCATATAATAAAAAAAAATTAGTAGTCATGCAAGCCCTAGTACTGACACATTTACGTAAAAATACATTTAGAAATATATCACTATTAGCAAGCCAAACATTTGCTTCATTTAGCCTTATGCTTAAAATCAACCTGCACAGTGTCATTTTGCTTTTTTTGCGGATTGGGCTGACAAAAAATAGGCCACATTGAGTAAACCGTCACCAAATTATATGAGTACAAGATGAGCTGGATGACTCTTAGGATTTTGATTGCTTTCCTGGCTAATGACTTAGAAATTAGTAGGTTAATGGAGACTGCCAAAAGGGAACGTTATTTAAACAAAAATTCAGGGGCAATCATGATTTTTCCACTCAGACAACCGTTCACCATTTTGGAACGTATGGGTTTATGATAGCAGGATGATGGCATTCATGCCACACAAGCAATGACTTACTTCCTGTAGGAAAAGGTCTTGCCAGAGAGGAGTCTAGGTGTTGCTCAGGCAGGGATGCACCCCAAACCTCAGGTTCCTCTATCACCACTAATTTATGGAAGAGGACATGATACACAGTCGATGGTGGAGCAGAATTAACAACTGTGTGACTCACAGAGAGGAAGGAATCACCATGCAACACTTATCTATCCCTATTTCTGTAATAAATGGCCTATGAATCTAATTTATTTCATTTCAACTGCTGCAAATGGAATTGAGAGGGAGTCAACACCACTAGTAAGCACTAATGAATGTTCTGTTCTGTAGTTTATGTTACAGAAAGCTAAAAAACATCATCTTTAAAACCTCTGTGAGTCCCATGAAGATACATATTGTATATGACACAGAAAAATTAATTTTTGTTCTAGTGAATGAAGTGAACATAAAGAATCTGGGCTGTGATCAAGTTCTGTCGGATTGTGAATTTTAAATTTCAGTGATCCTGTAAATGAAATATCAACATCCATAAGCAGCACTAAGGGATAAGGATATGGTCATAAACAGTACCTTCACTGGTCTTCTGCTCATCAAAGGCTGTCTCCAGCGGAGGGCCGAATAAGGCTGTTGCATCCTCTGGTACTGGAGATTTCTTATTACTGAAATGGAGGACAATTAAGCCAGATTTGCATGACTCATCCACACAGATGCACACCAGTCACATCCAGGCTGCAACTCTCAAATTGTCTAATATAATCCATTTAAACTCATTCAACAAATGTTTAAAAGACTTACATACAACGCTAAATCGCAACAACCAGGGTTATATATCGTATAACCACACTTGGTAACATGACAATTTTAGTATAGGGACCAATTCTCTCTATTAACTACAGTAGTTGCTTATTAGCATGCCTGTTATTAACATATTGGCTGTTTACTAGTGCTTATAAACCACATATTCTGCATGACCATATTCTACATCCCTAATCCTACCCAATACCTAAACTTAACAACTACCTTACTAACTATTAATAAGCAGCAAATTAGGAGTTTATTGAGGCAAAAGTCATAGTTAATGGTTTATTAATAGCGGGAATTGGACCTTAAAATAAAGTGACTCCACAATTTTTAAAATGTAAATGTAAAATGTTTTGTATTCTGGTTCCCCTTCAGGAACTCGAGCTGCATCTAAATGCTATGGGATCACCTTCAGCGTGACCACGCTCTGAATGGGTGGGTGAGATGTCACAGGCGGGGTGACGTAACGAACAGGAAGCTTAAAAGCACGTGCGGTGGAACCGGCGTCAGCTTTCTGTTATTCAGCAAGCGCTCTGTGTGTGTGTCAGTCGCTATCTGTTTGTGAGTCTTATTTAGTGTTGTTTGTCCACTTATAAGCTCCATTATGTCAAAGCTTCAGTCAAAAGAAGCAGTTGGGCGAGAGCAGGCAGTGTTCGGGCTGTGTGTTCCTCCCTGCCCGTGCTATATTCGGGTGGGGACACACACAGTTTTTGTGTTGTCTGCTTGGGAGCGAAGCACGCAGAGTCAGCTCTCGAGGGAGCTTTTTGTTTTTTCGTTTTGTTTCTGCCTTGCTTCACTCTCAGAAGGCTCTCTTTGAGGAGGGAGCCTTCACTAGCGTTTCTCGCGGTGCCGGCCCCGCTTTCGCCGAGGCAGAGCGGCGGCTGTGCCTGTGGGTTTCGCATATGGATCCGGTGGAGGGAATGTAGACGGGCGCGTCCCTATCTACTTCCTTAACCACCAGATCCAGCGCCCGCTCTCGGGGTTTCGGAAGCCCGTGCTGCGGTTCCCCCCCACCCCCCGGGGAGAGGGCTCGATTCTGCAGTAAACGGTTCTGCGGACCGTCATTCTCGCTGGATAGTCTTCGTCTAAAAAACGTCCTGACGCCTAAGGCCTAGGACATCTGAGGGCCAGCCCCTCTGGGGAAGAGCGGTGTACCCTCTGGGGAAGAGTGGTGTACACCGCATTACACGGTGCCCGTCTCTCCTCAGTGCCCTCAGGAGATCAGTCTGCCAACCCTGCCGGTATTCCAGGGCACAGCGATCTCCGGCGAGCACTTCTCTCAGTTACCTCCCGGGAAACGTAGCGATGCTAAGAGGCTCGCTACCTCCACAGAGGTCTCTAGAGCAGTTAGTATGGCCATCCCCTGCCGGTCCGCCACTTCAGGGCACCGAGCTAGCCGCTCTTAGTGCACCAGAGGCCAGTCTCGTGAGACTGGTTCCCTTAGTAGGTCACCTGGCGGTGTGGGAGCCCCTGCCAAGCGTGCCACATTGGGTCCTGCCCCGATCAGGCTCTGGTTCTATCAGTCTAGTCTTCCTAGCAGATGACGCGGGTCTGAGGGCCGTCATTTTCAATAGGAGACTTCAGCTATGAGAGTCCTGATGCTATGGCTCAGGACCTCGGAGGGCAGGCCCCTCTGGGAAAGAGCGGTGTACACCACATCACACGGTGCCCGTCTCTCCTCAGTGCCCTCAGGAGATCAGTCTGCCAACCCTGCCGGAGTTCCAGAGCAAGAGGCTCGCGACCTCCACGGAGGTCTCTAGAGCAGCTAGTACAGCCGTCCCCTGCCGGTCTGCCGCTCCAGGGCACCGAGCTAGCCAGCTAGCCGCTCTGATTACACCAGAGGTCATTCTCGAGAGACTGATTCCCTTAGTAGACTATTTGGCAGCGTGGAAACTACTGCCAAATGTGTCTCAGTGGGTCCTGCACACTGTAGTGAGGCTCTGGTAATGGAACAGAAGTAGACGCTCTCTGAGGATGGAGGCCATCGAGGTGGTCCCTCCTCGTGCAGCAGAGGCCGGTACTTCACCGTTCCGAGGAAGGATGAGGGTCCTTCCTCATCATAGGGAGTTCCTGAGGTTTGCTTTTGGGGGCAAAAGCCTACCAACACCGGTTCTTCCTTTGGCCTTGGGAACAAGAAGTAGATACTCTCTTGAGGAAGGAGGCTATTGAGGTGGTCCCTCCTCGCGGAAGAGAGTCCGGGTTCTACAGCCGGTACTTCATTGTTCCAAAGAGGGATGGAGGGTTGCATCCCATTTTAGATCTGCGTCAGTTGAACCGCTCAGTCATGCAACTGAAGTTCGGGATGCTCACACTCAAACAAATCGTGTCTCAGATCAGGTCCGAGGACTGGTTTGTCACGATCGATCTAAAAGACGCATACTTCCATATCTCCATCTTTCCTCATCACAGGAAGTTCCTGAGGTTTGTTTTGGGGGCAAAGCTTACCAATATCGGGTTCTTCCTTTCGGCCTTGCACTCTCACCCCTCACTTTCACCAAGTGTGTGGATGCTGCTCTGGCTCCTCGTCTCAGGGCCCGGTGCTGGGAGCTACTTGTTGCCGTGTAACACTAGCAACGGATGTGCCCCTCACTGGTTGGGGGAGCGGTCATGAGTGGCCGCTCGGCCCGCGGTCTGTGGAGTCTGTGGAGTCCATGGGAGATCCCCGTCAGGAGGGACCTCCTCTTACAGGCGGAGGGCACGATATTCCCCCCTGCCCGGAGCTGTGGAAGTTATGGGTGTGGCCCCTGAGGGGGCACAACTAGTAGCTTCCGGTCTCTCAACTGAGGTTGTTGAGACCATCCTCCAATCCAGAGCTCCCTCAACGAGGAAACTGTATGCCCTGAAGTGGAAGCTTTTCACTTCTTGGTGCAGAGATCGCTAAAGGTCTACGTGGCGGCCCCTGCGGCCTACTGGTGGCCAGTCAGTGGGCAGACACCCCTAGTTACACGTTTCCACGGTGCGCTGAGGCCTCCAGTCAGAGAAGCTTTTGATAAGCGGTGGATCAGGATGCTATTCCATAGCCTTGAGTCCTCTGATCTCCCCTCTCCATTGGGGGTCAAGACTCACTCCTTCTGAAGTTGGCCTTTGGGCGGGATGTCCCCGCCTACTTTGTCAGGTGCCGACTTGCATTCTGCGCGACTCCTGGCTCCTTCTCTCGCTTTAGCTGTGCTCTTCCACACTAGGCAGGGATTTGTAAGTCTGGCAGCATGGGCATTCTCGTTCCCATAGCGTTTCGACGCAGCCCGAGTTCCTGAAGGGGAATGTCTCCAGGTTACGCATGTAACCATGGTTCTCCGAAGGGAATGAGACGCTGCGTCTCAGTGCTATACTTCCGGCCCTTCGGGGAACCATGGTTACATGCGTAACCTGGAGACGTTTTTAATCAAAGTTTTACTTAGTTTAATTGCTTAAATGATACAGTGCCGTGAAAAGGTTTTTGCCCCCTTCCTGTTTTTTTTAATTTTTTGCATATGTCACACTTAAAAGATTCAGATCATCAAACAAATTTTAATATTACACAAAGATAGTGTGACAAATATGCAAACAATTAAAAAAAACAGGAAGGGGACAAAAACTTTTTCACACCACTGTACATAAATACTTTTTTTTGTTTAGTTTCAATTTCAGGCATTTCAATTCCAGCACAAATTGCTCCATCTACAAGTGATAACAAACACACACTGCACTTTATCAGAACTGCACCATACTCAAAAAAATACCATTCAGGTTAACAGTTTCTTTGTCAAATTCACAATGACACCGCATACTGCAGTACTTGAGAAGAATGAAATGATCTTATAAATATTTACCACTACATTTAGTATTAAAATGCAACATTTAACCACAAAATGTAATTTACCTGCACCTAAATGCCAACCTAAGTTTTAGACATTCACTTCCTGTCATATCGGGCATTTTTTTACAGAATGCAGTCTGAAGTCAGGCTTGGAAGATTAATTCAATCCGATCATCCAGCTTTGAAAAATAATTTTCTCTATAATTTTTAATCTTTTAATTTTTGTGTGCACATTTGTGGTCTTCAGCAAACATTTTTTTTTCTTTATTTTAGGTAACAAAACAATAATAAACTTGGAAACAACAAAATGACTGTTTCATAAAGTGTGTAAGTGTGCGTATAGATACCTAGCAGGCTCAGGAGGGGGTGCAGGTGCAGGTGTCGGGGAAGGGGCAGGAGCTGGTGCAGGCTTTGGAACAGCTCGTCTCGGTCGTGCAATTTCTTCACCTGAGGTTAACAGCATGATCAAATGAACGCAAATAAACTGCACCTACTCATACACATGCAAGCACACCTCTATATTCACATTTTAATGCCAGACAACTATTTAGTGTCAGATTTGAATCGACATAGACATCAAACTCATAAACCCAAGAACAAATTGCATTATGTGTACTTACCGGGATTTCTTTTTGCCAGCCCCTGAAACAAACAGAAGGCCAAAACATTCATAAGACTAAAAGCTCATAACACCATATCTCTCATCAGCTGAGAAGAGTGCATTTTGGGTCAATTTAATCAAGGGAATGGTGAGTCAAATTCAGACAGAGGCATTGCCTTGATGCCCTGTAAATTGCTGTTTCATAATGCATTCTACAGCTGACAGAAGCGCTGATTCCTATGACTGACTCTTATCTAACTCACTGATGCATTAGTAACAAATAACACTGGCATCAATGTTATTACATCAGGTTCTTTATGGTGGCTGTGAATTTCAAATAAAAGAACAGCATTCGTTTTTTCAATCATCAAAACGGCATTCTTTGCACTAAAATATGAAATGATATTCAGATGAATATTCAGATATATCATATTTAGATTAAGAACTTGCTTTAGGCAAGGCTCTACAACACCCAGACTACAAATCATAAAAAGGCATTAGTTTGATCTCCAAAGCAAGCATGTTTTTGGTCACATGGGTCTATAGCACACGAGTAAGCAATATATTTATTCACATGTGCCATTTAATTAGCTAGAAACGACCATTTGAGTGAAAGAGAAAGTGAATAAAAGTGCTAATGTTAACAAATAGTGATGTCTATAAAGAGTAATCGTTATTAACAAAAAACTGATTCTGACCTTTGCATTTCTACATGGAAATATCATTACATGGAAGTATCATGTCTCTCTAAACATCTATTCTTTTAACAAAGGTATCTTCAAAAGTTCTGCTTCTGTATAACTGTTTCAACCGAATCACAAAGTGGTTCAAGCACTTGGAGAACAGAAAAATAATGTTAAAAGACACTTACCGGGCTACGTCTCTGTGACCAGCAAAAAGGAAGAGAGAAGAGACACCTGGTCAGAAAGTGATAAATCAGTAATACAGACTTCGATCAAAAGCAACCTCTGTTCCTAAATGTTTACCTTTATGATGTGCTTTAATAATGATTTTTATTTAAAGATTCTTTAATTTTGAGACCCAAGGAAGTCAGTGACAAAGTTGAAAAAATTAAGATTCAATAAATAATTCAATCTGTTCATCACATAAAACTATTATACAGCTGGAGAAAATATGGAACACTAGTCATATTGGACACTTTTATAATACTATTTATTGTCTTTTGTGCCCTTTTTGAATCTTAAAAGTTCCAATTTTAAATTCAGCTTTTTGCTTTTGAATGTCATGAAGGATATTTTTCACGGAACGGTGAGGATAACATTCACATAACAATAACGATCTCATCTTATGTTAGCGCTATTATAAATAACTTGGAAATACTCTGCTTCAAAAGGCACTTTTCAGCAATTCTTGAAAATGGTATTTATGCATATATTGCCAACGTTGCACCTGTGCAGTGCTGCTTGTCTCAGCACTGTTTATTCTTCAGAGGATCTAAAAGCATAGAAAGTATGTACTGCTCACGAGTCATTTCAAAGAGGTTGCAGAGATACTGTATGACAAACGAAAAAAATTATGGTCATGATAGTCCTGGACAAAATTCAGTTATAATGCAAAAAAAAAAAGACAAGAAAGTTCATTTTCTGTTGACAATCACTCTAGCTGGGGTAAATTAGAAAAAAATACTATTTTGTTCATTCTGTGACACTTCAAAGGTAACGTAGTAGGCACTCGGTGTGTTACAGCACAGGTGAAGAGACTGGGACTCATTTCCGACTAACATTAACTTGTTTAGCTAACGTTAACGGTCACGATTACTTAGCCATTTTTAAAATTATTGTTAGCGCCTTAATGTATTTCCAGCAATTTATCGGAGGGAAAAATGTTATTAAAGCGAAGTCCTAACTGCTTTTTCGCCGTGTTTTTCACTGTTGTTAGGCAAACGTTACCAGAAAGAATCTGTTTCCATGGTAAGCTATTGTTTCTGTTGCTTTTCAACTACAAAACTGAGTTTTAAATTAAGTATTGAATAATTATTTAATGAAACTGCAAATTATGAATGTAATGTTTTAATTCTAGATGTTTATTTGTGTAAATGCTGTGTGTGCGTTAAGCTCTGCACGAGCTGGGAGCAGAGTTGCCATGGAAACGGGGCGTCAACACAATCATCAACTGTAAACTCTTGTCTCTCGCTGCTGTTTTCACTGCTTTCAGGTAAGTTTAGTCCATAAAATCACACAAATATTACATACAAACGTTCCTGACACGTTTCTTACTTGTAATTGACATGTTTCTATTGAATATTTATTTTATCAGAAAGAAACTACAGAACAAATGGGAAGCTCCAAGATTTCAACATTTCTGAAGGAGCTGCTGACGAAGAAGTAGAAAATACAGGTGAACTGAAGAAGCTCATGAAATAACTTAATATGCATTTTTTCACAATATATTTTACCTATATCCCCATGCACCTGTTATGTCCTTTGGCAAAATGTATATCTATCTATCAGAGCTCCAGACTGCGACCAAATAGTTGCATTTTGCGACCATTTTTTCCTGCTGGTGTGACTACATTTTTTTAGAGGTCGCACTGGTGCGACTGAAAATTTTAAATATAATTTTATTTAAAATTAATGCGCAGGTGATTACGTTAAAGGCTCATCCAATCACTCCGTTTTCGCTTCCTCTCCCCAGCCATTCTATCATCCTCTCAGGTACACATGCTCACTCAAGGTTATCAAAGCATGCTAAAACGCTTGTCTCACTGACTGTCATTTATTAGAGCTCATGATGAAGCGGTCTATTACCTCATATTTTAGCAAAAACGCCTCAACGTCTAAAGACAGTATCTCAGCCGAAGGAGAGACGGCAGATCCAGACAAAGAACAAGAAAAGGAGCAGGCGAGTGAAGGGCAAACTCCGGCAGCTAAAAAGTGTATATTGTGTGGAGCTAGCGCAGGAAACACAAAATTTGCAAAAGGGTGTTCAAACTTCAAACATGAAACATGAATCCTCCACACTGAGAGCATAAAACATAGACTTTGCAGAGATGCCTGTATGGCACGAAGCACAGGCCCTCTCGCCGCCGGCTTTAAGCGACAAGAGGCTGCGAGTCGAGCCTCCGAGATGACTGAACTTTTGGCAAAGTTCAACACGGCTTATCATATTGCAAAAAGCGAGATGCCCTTCACAAAGTTTAGGTCCGAGATAATTCTTCAAAAGAAAAACGGAATTTCCATCAATCCAACCTACGCAAATGACGCCGCATGCGCTCAATTCATCGGTGTCATTGCAGACACAATGAAAAGCAAGACAGCGCATGAACTTGCCTCAGCCCCATTTATATCGTTCATGATTGATGGAGACCCAGATGTGTCTATGAAGGAGTGCCAGATTATTTATGCACGGCTAATCAGAATGGGAAAACCAGTTAACATCCTGATCGGGCACGTTGAGGTTCAGCATGCCAATGCTCAAGGTAAGTGCTCAAGAAATCTAAACTAATTGTAAAGATAATGGAATTTACAGTTCAATATCAGAGATTA
>NW_015549606.1:1195875-1198981 GCF_001515605.1 Sinocyclocheilus anshuiensis
TACACAATGGCTGCGAGAATTTGAGTGGCTAAGGTACAAAAAAGAGAGTAATGAAATGTATTGTGTATATTGTACACAGTGTGGAGCTAGCGCAGGAAACACAAAATTTGCAAAAGGGTGTTCAAACTTCAAACATGAATCTATAAAGCTCCACACTGAGAGCATAAAACATAGACTTTGCAGAGATGCCTGTATGGCACGAAGCACAGGCCCTCTCGCCGCCGGCTTTAAGCGACAAGAGGCTGCGAGTCGAGCCTCCGAGATGACTGAACTTTTGGCAAAGTTCAACACGGCTTATCATATTGCAAAAAGCGAGATGCCCTTCACAAAGTTTAGGTCCGAGATAATTCTTCAAAAGAAAAACGGAATTTCCATCAATCCAACGTACGCAAATGACACCGCATGCGCTCAATTCATCGGTGTCATTGCAGACACAATGAAAAGCAAGACAGCGCATGAACTTGCCTCAGCCCCATTTATATCGTTCATGATTGATGGAGACCCAGATGTGTCTATGAAGGAGTGCCAGATTATTTATGCACGGCTAATCAGAATGGGAAAACCAGTTAACATCCTGATCGGGCACGTTGAGGTTCAGCATGCCAATGCTCAAGGTAAGTGCTCAAGAAATCTAAACTAATTGTAAAGATAATGGAATTTACAGTTCAATATCAGAGATTAAATCGGGGCTGTCCGCTCTGTTGCGTTATATTAAATATTTTTTAATATATATAATTTTTTTTATTATTTTAAAAATCACCTTTCTATTTTATACAATAAATTGATAGTTTTAACCTTTAATAATAATACCAGCTAACAGGGTTCCCTGCATAGTTTACAGCATTAAGAGAGATTTATTTCCTTTAGAAAAATTACTGTACCTGATATTTATCCAAATGAATCTTTATTGAATTGAGATGTAATCATAACTCAAGCTTATGAACCAAATCATGAAAAGATTTTCCCTAATAAAAACACAATGAAATTATTCAATTACCAAAAGTTGGCAGCCCTGTTAAATAATGAAAATAATTTATTTACTTGATGATGTTGTTTATATCAACATTAAAATCTAATTTGTTGTTTTTTATTTAAGGCATTTATGCAGCAGCAAAAGAGGCATTCACTGCTCTAGGACCACAGTGCAAAAATTGGCTGAACAAAACTGTAGCCATGGGGGCAGATGGGGCAGCTGTAAATCTTGGACACAAGCGGGGGGTAAACCAGGAGGAAGACTCCAGCAACTTGTAACAGCCATGCAGCAGCAAGGAATGGCACACACAGAAAGAAGTACCATTCTACAAGTTTCAGGTAGTTATCCCGTTTTTTTTAATGTAACATATGCTAATAATAATAAAACAATAAGTGTTGTTGTTTGATTATATAATCAGTGTAAATTAATATTATAATTTCAGGATGTCCCACTTTCGTATTGTGAAGCCACAGTGCTGGCAGAAAATGAGAGCATCTACATCAAATCTCCACAACTGCATCAGGGAGTAAAAGATATTGTGAATTCCACTAAGCACCTTCAAAACAGATTTGGTAGCCTTTTAGGTAATAAGTTTTTCTTTATTGGACATTCTGCAGTATCAAAAGTATTACAATTATTATCATTATTAATTTTTTTATTGTTTGTGCTGACAGGCACAGTGGGAAGCATGCATGAAACACCTACTGCCAAGCACCTACAGCAGTGAAATGCTTCAACATCTTTAATCATGACTCCTGGCCAACTGAGAAAGAGAAACTCTTGGACTACGGTGCAGAAGAGCTTGATTTTCTGCTAAAGCATTTCTCTCCTGTCCTAGAAAGGTAACTTCTATGGAGCTGAGCCAATCTCTTAAGAATAGCCTTGATCGGGTTGTGTTAGCCACAGTGTTAACTGTCTCTCATTTTATTTTTAGGAATGGATGTGAACAAGATCTAGCTAAAGAGGAGTTTCAGGCACTGAAAACAATGATCACAGTCTCTTTCATGGATAAGAGCTACCTCGGACTGTGGGACATCATGTTGTCTAAGGAACCATACTGCTCTGACTACAGTATTTACATTATTTTTTTTATAATAATCACGGTTATGCTGTTACTTAAAGCATTGTTCTCACAACCATCTAATCTGTCTTCTTCTTTAGAACATCCTTCAGTTAGTTCATATTATGTTGGTGCTCCCTGTGTGTGAGAGGGGCTTTTCAGCACAGAAGTCAATTCTGATGTGAGGTCATGTCTCAACCCAGACACAGTGGAGGACCTCATCAGAATAAGTATAGAAGAACACCTACTGCCAAGCACCTACAGCAGTGAGATGCTTCAACATCTTTAATCATGACTCCTGGCCAACTGAGAAAGAGAAACTCTTGGACTACGGTGCAGAGGAGCTTGATTTTTGAGTTTACAGACTTGCAATGAGTTTAAGTGATTACAGTACGGTAAAGATATATTGAGAGTTTGCAAAATTTTATAAGATTTTTATTTGTATATAAAGAAGAAAATTCTGTATTTGTAATGAGATCATTAATGCATTAAACATGTTTGGACATAGTTTCAGTGTTTCTTTTTTCTTTTTTACCCCACCCCACGGCTGGTGCCACCCAGGAGGGTTAGGAAATCACCAAAATCATTCAAAAATAAATTATTATTTTCTGGAGTATTTACCTTCTCTTATTGCAAATTAGTTGCAAGGAAATACAATATTTTTTAGATTTTATATTAATAATTATTGCAGCTAAATAGATGATTCCTGAGTTGCATGTTTTTTTCTTTATTTCCTTATCTTTTTTTGCTATATACTTTTGCTTTTGTAAAAGAAAAATAATGCTTGTAATGTTATGTATGCAATATATGTTTTGTTTCACATATTATATCTGAAAATAAAACTATTAAAAAAATACAAACAATTGTGAATTGATTTGAATGCTCTCATTTGTAAGTCCCTTTTGATAAAAGCATCTGATAAATGTAAATGTTTTGGTATATTTGATATGTTTATTGAAAATTGTAATAAATTTGCAACCTTTATTGAGAGTGGTGTGTATTGTTTTATTATAAACCAGCGGCTGCTGCCGCGGGGGGTCCGTAACGATGAGCAAAACGCCGGTGAGCCGTGC
>NW_015549606.1:1199865-1202349 GCF_001515605.1 Sinocyclocheilus anshuiensis
TTTTGTCTGAAATAATATGAACAGCAGCTATGCTAATCTTTCTCCTTTTGTTTTCCTGTTTCTATCTCGGGATGCCCATCCCAAGGTTACTAGAGGTTACGCCAGTTCCAGTTTGGATCCAGCCGCACTTGTGAAGACTTCAGATGACGCTAACACTCAAGAAGACTTCAGATGACGGCAACTGTACATGAACATACAAAACTATTATCCTTATATTGCCTTTAAGGGTAAGTTTGACAATTTTCAACCCACTTTGTATTATTTCAACGTCTCTAATATCAGTAAATGAACAATATTGACTCTGTCTCTGTTATGTGTATCTATATAGCCCCTTTTATTTGTAAGCAACACTGGATGACGCAAAATGAAATGACGAGTTTTTACAAAATGACAAACACTTTTTGCATCATCAAAATGACAAAATGCTGTGTTTTGCGTCATGCAGCAGTTTTGCTGACAGATAAACCGGGTATCTCAGAGAAAGAATAAACATTGTTCTTTTACATATATTACCAACACTGTAACTATACAAAGTTGATTGAAAATTGTTGAGCTTACCCTTTAATATTGTTGAACGATAGTGTTTAACTGAACACATGACTAGAGACTTTAGTAATATTTTATCAGAAAAGATTTTAGAATTTGTATCATATAATTTTAAACATTTTAACTGCTGTAATTATTGTTTGCTCGGTTTTTATTTTATAATTAATTTTGTTTATGTAACTCTTGTATTATTGTAACTCAGTTTTTGCCATGAAGATAGTGTTAGATTCTGACATGGCAATAAAAATAAATAATTACTATTGAAATCGCATCATATGACCCCTTTAAGTCCAGGAACGAGGGCTCTGAGTTCAGTCTGGCTCGTGAGTGCTGAGTGATCTGGCTGATGTACCAGTGGCAAAGTCTAATCCTATAGACTGTAAGCAATGGTCACCACTAATCGAAGCCAACAGTAGACAAGCAGAAAGACTGGCATGCAACCAAACACTTTAATGTTTTAATGTAAGAGTTAAGGGCCTTTCACACCGGACGCGGAAAGCGCTGCGCTATGAAACCCATTCATTTCAATGGCTTGCGCCGCGCAAGGGCGGGTTGTTGTTTGAAATGATAAGTATTGTGAAAGGTACTTCTAGTTATACAACAGTTAACCATGTTTTTACTATAGTAAAACTAGCAACCATAAGTGTAGTAACCAAGGTTTTTTTTTTTTTTTGGTTCATAGCTTGCGCGTGTGCCGCGGTCAAAGTTCAAAATAGTTCAACTTTTGCTGCTACGCTCTGTGACGTTTACCCGCGCGGCCAATAGAAACGGGGCATCCAAACGAATCTCCATCGCAAGCCTTCGACCTGTTTAATGCACCCACAGCCTCTTCTTCCTTGCCGCTCTCTTTCTTCTTCTTTCTAGCAGGGTTAGTGCTATCGCTCGCTTCTTAGCACGGGACAGATACATATTTTGCTGCTGACCGAAAAGTTGGAACAACAAATTACTAGATTTATAGAACTCCCGCTAAAAGTTTTGAAAACTCCGCCTACTTTGCTCTGGCCAGTTTAGCGCAAATCGCTTTGTATCTGAAGGGCTGCGCTGAACCCAGCGGCCAGCGCAGCGTTTTCCGCGTCCTGTGTGAAAGGCCATTTAGGCTGATGACTAAGGCTGCCCACTCATTCAAATAATAAACAGTTCAAAAATTTTGGAGTGAAACATGCATAAACACCAGATGCAAAAGAACAAGATCAAAATTCATTGTTCATCTAAAAAAACTAATGTCCAAACACAGGGTCCAAGCACATGTGCACATTTTAATATACTGTACAATGCTGGGTAGTAATTATTGTAATCTGGATTACATAATCAGATTCCGGAAATAAAGTACTTGTAATTAGATTATATTACATTTTAAAATACTCATAATCAGATTCAAGTTACTTTATTAATTATTACATGATTACATGTTATTCACACAATAGCAGTAAATTTCTCATAATTTTTATAGCTAATTCTTTAAAGGATTTAAAATCCTTTTTTAAAATACATTCAGAAAGTCATCTAGTAACGTTTTTTTAATTGATTTTAATGTATTTAATTATATATTTTTTATTATTCAATTAATAACTTACAAACTCCCTGCAGTTCCTTCACAAATCCTGGTTTGGAAAACCATACTATTTCTTTCTCTTATAATTTATATATCAATATGGTACAAGATTATCCTATTCAAATCAACGAGATAAACATGTTAGGTCTAAAGTAATCTAAAAGTAATCAAAAAGTAGTCAGATTATATTACTTAAAGGGGTCATATGACGTTGCTAAAAAAGAACATTATTTTGTGTATTTGGTGTAATGAAATGTGTTTATGCGGTTTAAGGTTCAAAACCACATTATTTAGTCTGCATTTGTGATCGGAGAAACGACTCGTGTTTGAATCGTCAGTGGCAAATCCTTTAAATATGAAAACGTACTTACAGGCTGTGAGTTAGC
>NW_015549606.1:1202474-1210784 GCF_001515605.1 Sinocyclocheilus anshuiensis
TTCACGAACAGCTTGTAACACTCCAAAGAGAAAGGAAAACTTGAAATCGCATCATATGACCCCTTTAATCAATTCTCAGTCTCGCTGTGAAACTCTAAGCTTATTTTGGATCCTGTCCATGCATAAACAGTAAACAGTATAGTCCCTATACACATCTCTATAGTATGGAGCCATTTTAGTCTCAATAATAATTCACGCAAAAGACATGATAGACACATGCGTAACCAAATTTACATGCATCAATTCAATTCATGTGTATGAAAACAAATATTCACAAAAAACAATTTACGTGCACAAAATAAATATATATAATATTCATAAATTATGTTTCACAAACGCAAAACACAATTCACAGATGTACAACTGTGCACAAAAAGTTTTGAATGTTTAAAACTTTCATCATGGACTGTGAATGTGCAAATCATATTTTTGAGACTTTCCTGGCAGCAA
Source organism: Sinocyclocheilus anshuiensis (assembly GCF_001515605.1). Classification (NCBI taxonomy): domain Eukaryota; kingdom Metazoa; phylum Chordata; class Actinopteri; order Cypriniformes; family Cyprinidae; genus Sinocyclocheilus; species Sinocyclocheilus anshuiensis. Next base: position 1,202,925 of record NW_015549606.1, read on the forward strand.
ACTCCTTCCACACGGGTCACTCATACTCTTTAGCCAATCAGATTTGACCCTGTCAATCGACCAATCATAACCCGCTGTGGGCCTATGAGGCGCGTGCCCTGGGTGTGCCTACCTGGATGTTGCATCATCAGTGCGAGACCACAGTTCAAGTCACAATTCAGCAGAGGTATGTGCAGTTGATCATTTCAGTTAATTAGCCTAGTTAAGGTGTATTGTTTTATTTTTTAACATTGAATCCTCTGGTGAAAACTGATCCATCTGACTATCCTGCTTGCGCTGCTGAATTGAGGGTTTTTGAGCCTATTATGTCGACTATGCTGCAGGATATTGTGCAATAAATGAAACCTACATTCTGTGCAAATGATTTCATACCTAGTCGTTTGTTAAAGCAGACCTTTGATTGCATATCACTGATTAGCACATCTGATCAACAAAAGTTTGTCTAGTGGAATATGTCCACTAGAGTTTAAACATGCTGTGGTGACACCTCAGCTAAAACGACCAAATATAGCTCAGGACGAAATGCAGGCTAAATGAGGAAAAAACAGAGGTCATTGTTTTTAGACACCCAAATAAATCCACAAAAAATATATTAGATGCGAGCCCTCTGGCACCGTATTTGAAAAAAACAGTAAGAGATTTAGGCTTCCTAATTGATAATAACCTAAAATTAGATAAGCAAATTAACTCAGTGGTTCGGGCTGGTTTTTATAATTTGCGTTTATTAGCCAAAGTTAAACCGTTCTTAACAAACTCAGACTCTGAAAGAGTAATCCATGCCTTTATTCTATCACGGCTGGATTTCTGTAATTCTTTGTATTCTGGCATCACCGCCACATCTTTGTCTCGACTACAATCAGTACAAAATGCTGCGGCGAGGTTACTAAAAAAGGTAAAGAAATATGAATCAATTACCCCTGTGTTAGTTTCTTTAAATTGGCTCCCAGTCCATTTTAGAATTAAATATAAAATGTTATTGTTCGTGTTCAAATCTTTAAACAACCAGGCCCCATTGTATTTGGCAAACCTTTTAATCCCATATAATCCTCCTAGAACATTACGATCAGAGAATCAAAAATTACTTGTAGTGCCTAGAACAAATCGCCTATATAAAGGCAGACAATTGTCCTGGCACCATGATGTGAGTTTCTCTACCTCATCCAAGTATGCAGCCTCATTGTTGTTGGAAAATCAGTACAGAATGCTGCGGCGAGGTTACTAAAAAAGGTAAAGAAATATGAATAAATTACCCCTGTGTCAGTTTCTTTAAATTGGCTCCCAGTCCATTTTAGAATTAAATATACAATTTTATTGTTCGTGTTCACATCTTTAAACAACCAGGCCCCATTGTATTTGGCAAACCTTTTAATCCCATATAATCCTCCTAGAACATTACGATCAGAGAATCAAAAATTACTTGTAGTGCCTAGAACAAATCGCCTATATAAAGGCGATCGGGCCTTCGCTGTGATAGGGCCAAGACTTTGGAATGAGTTGCCCCTGCTGATCAGGTCTGCCAAATCACTGTCGATTTTTAAGAAACTGTTGAAAGCACATCTAATGTTGGTAGCATACAATGATTGACGTGTTTTTTTTTTTTATGCCGATGTGGTGTTTTACGTTGTCGATGTTTGTTTTCATTCTTGTACTTTTTATGTAAAGCACTTTGGTTCAACCTCGGTTGTGTTTTAAATGGTGCTATATAAATAAATAAACAAGAAAAATAACAAGAATTATTTTGAATTTGGTTACGCATGTGTGCATCATGTCTTTTGCGTGAATTATTATTGAGACTAAAATGGCTCCATACTAGAGTCTATTGTCTGTTTCCGCAGTTCACCCCTAAAAACCCAAACTGACCTAAGATCAGTTCTTAATGGCTTATTAATCACAGCGCATGCAACCTTCACCATGCCAAATGAGAAACGTAAGAAGATGTCACTCCAAAAGTGTAAGACAAAGTATAAACAGCTTACCGGACTATTCCTCTATATCAGCCAGTAGATGGAAACAGACAGACAGGTCGAGAGACAGAAGAGGGAGCATGATCTACATTAGTATAGTGCTGGTAAGCATGCACAAACACATTACAGAGGAATTTGAGAGGAATGACACGGCAGAAATGTCTACACACAGATCACAGTATGATGCAACACTGTGCAAATCCATTTTGTCACTTTTTTGGTGTCAGCCACTGATATCGCCTCCAGCACACAATATATCTCAGCTAATAAGCAGATTAGTGAAATGTGGCAACAGATCAAGATCTCAGTGAGTGACCTGAATGAACGTCTTTACTTGTAATTTAAATGAACGCTGCTAAAAAAAATCAAAAACAAAAACCACATGCTCATTTAACACATTCAAGGAATATTTCACCCCAAAAATTTTATTTTGATATGTTGTTCCAAACCCATATGATTTTTGTGTTTCTGTTGAGCACAGAGAATGATATACACTAAAAAGTTTTGGGTCTCTAAGAATGATTTAATGTTTTTGAAAGATGTCTCTTATGCACACTAAGACATTTATTTAATCAAATATAAAGTAATATTATAACAATATAAAAATACAGCAATATTGTGAAATATTATTACAATTTAAAATAACTATTTTCTATTTGAATATATTTAAGCTGTAATTTATTCCGGAGACTGCAAAGCAGAATTTTCAGCAGCTATTACTCCAGTCTTCAATGTCACATGATCCTTAAAAAAAACTAATAATGCTGATTTTGTGCTCAAAAAACATTTCTTATTGTTATCAATGCTGAAAATAGTTTTGCTGCTTAATATTGTGTTTCAATCGCAAAACATTTTTCTGAATTCTTTGATGAATAGAAAATTGAAAAGAACAGCATTTATTTGAAATATAAATCTTTTGTAACATTATAAATGCCTTCACTGTCTCTTCTGATCAATTTAATGAATTCCTGTTGAGTAAAAGTATAAATTTTTTTCCTAAGTAAATACATAAAATACTGACCCCAAACTTTTTAATGGAAGTACAGAGTGGTGCATAAAAGTGGTGTATAACAATGCACCATATTTGAACTGAATGACACTTAAAAGCTACTGCAAAGGGAGACATTTTTTAATTACCGGCTCTTTTATTGTTTCCCTTCACACAAAATGCTTGAGAAAACATATAATGTAGCATACAAGCCTTATGGGTTTATGGTGTTTTTAAATAGTTTTTTGAGCTCACTCTATAATTATATAAAAAAGTTGGACATTCTAAAATATTTATTCCCATGGATTTAAATAGAGGGTTTGGAACAAGATTAGGCTGAGCAAATTACAAATTTTTGTTAGTTTGGGTGAGCTCTTTCTTTTAAAAATCTCTCCAGCTTGCTACGTATCTACATTCTGTCACACAGCTTGGAATTAAGACTGTCCAATGATCAAACAAGTTCTGAGCACACAGTGTTTCCCATGTGTAGCTTTATTAACTCTAGTTGGATGACTGCCCATATTCAAGAGGCTTAATAAAGAAGCAAACCTTATCAATAAAACATGAACACCAGCTGGAACCCAGCACCTGGCCGAGAGGTGTGCTATATAAAAACCCCCATGCCTTTGTGCTCTGTTTTCGCGCGACTGTAACTCCACTGTTACAGTTATCTCTCCCAGTGTTCTGGATGACTGACTGGATGCAATATTTCTTCTGAATTAATTATCACTCTACTCTTATACAACGAGAGCACGATCTCTATTGTAGAGCTTTGCTCACACTTTCTTCTGATGCGTATTCATGGCTAATCCAACACCATCGTTACACACATACGCACAGGTTGCCATGGCACAGGATGGGCATGTGACTAATGTTTAATTAATGAGGAAGGAATGCCAGGCTTTCCGATATACTGGACAAAGTGGATTTCAGTCATAATAAGACTGCTTAAAGCATACCATTTTTCCAACATTAAAATACAAAGAAAGTACAAGTAAGACATTTGGATGAATTCCCTAAAAAATTAACTATTAGTTACACATATTTTATGCAAATTTTGGGATATAACATAAGTAAACTTTTTATGCAAAATATGCATTAAAAAGCTTTTTTTTTTAATGTACATTTCCTGAATATGCAGTACTGTCCATTTATTTGAAAGGAATTAATACTTTTATTTAGCAAGGATGCACTAAATTGATCAACAGTAAAGAATTATATTGTTACAGAATATTTATTTCAAATAAATGCTATTTTTTTATTTTGTATTCAAGGAATGCTGAAACAATTTATTCTTTCTATAAAAATATAAAGAAGCACAACTGAAAACATTTAACCCAAACTTTAAACAGTAGTGTACTAGATGCTTATCATAACGATAATTTTACTGCATGGAAACTAAACAACTTTATCTTTGTTGTGCTTTCAAAGCTCTATTTGCTTGAGCATCCTGTTCAGTCCCATTAGTGACTTCCTTCTGCTCAAAGATATAGTTCCTGACATAACACAACACTGCTATATACAAAATTAAAAGAATAACGATTCACTATGGGAACATCAGATCATAACTGTCACTTTATCATGGATTTAAGAAGCCAGGACTAGAACTATTTTTTTTTACTACACATTCAGTGTTCATAAAGCTAGCTATAGCTAAATAAACTGCACTGTTTTAGGAGTATATCAGTTCAAAGTAGTTTAGCATTCATTGAGCATACTGTGAGAGCAATTCATAAATGTGCAGATTCAAATTTAACTTTGGGAATAAGAGCTAATGAAAACCCCAGAAAAGATAATTACTTTGTGACAGCTAAAGACCAATCTGAGTGGCAATTAATTTTAGGAACAAGGCAGAACAAGAAACACCTCAGCACGTGGTCCTGAGTTGTAGATCAGAGTAAGATTGATTGAAAGCACATTGACGGAATTACATGTATCTGCATGCGTGAATAATTTAGTGTGCAAGTTCATCATGTGACAGGCTCTGGCCTGCATGCCTGTGCTCATTCTATAGGCCTCCCGCACCATGCAGTGGAGCCATTGTGCCTAGTTTCCAAGCTGAATTATTGAGAGAGAACAGAGTGACACTTCAGTGCGAGGCTCCACCTGAAACTCCTACTCACTCTGACTTCAGATAACAACAGTGAGTCAGATAAGACTCATCTATGCCATTTCTCATCTGAATTACCTCCGTCAGATGAACTTTAGATGACTTCACTGGCAAAAAGTTTTTAAAAGTCAGTACTAAAGTACAGATAATCCTTCTGGAATCTTTTTTAACCGCAAACACCATATGAACCAGATGTTCTCAGGATATTCTCTGTTGTGAGTTAACAAAAATTAAAATTATATAGTAAAATCTGATGGATGCTTGGGAAAATTTTATCAGCAAATGCTGTATCCTCTGTCATCTGTATTTATTGACAGTGAAATACAGTGAAACTGTGACATATTATTGCAATTTAAATAGCTGTTTTCTATTTTAATATATTTTGAATTAATAAAAGTAGTTTATTCTTGTGATGGCACACCTGAATTTTTCAGTAGACGCTCCTCATCTTCAGCATCACATGATCCTTCAGAAATCTTTCTCATGCAGATTTGGTGCTCAAGAAGCATTTCATATCTTAGCATTGTTGAAAGCAGTTGTGCTGCATAATATTTTTTGTGTATTTTGTGGATTCCTTGATGAATAGAAATTTCAAAACAAAAGCATTTATTTTGAAATCGAAATCTTTTGTAATATTGTAAATGACTTTACTGCCACTTTTGGCCAAATGTAATGCTTCCTTGTTGAATAAAAGAAAAATTTAATTTAATTTTAATATTGTTTTGTTAAAGGAGTCTGTTTTGAGCCAGTGGAGAATGAATAGATGTGCTGCCCACACAGACATATTCATCTCCTAAATGCTGCATATACTGTATAAGGCACACAAACATAGACTTTCTTGTTCAAGGTACATACTAAAAATTAATTTAAAGCTCATAAAAAGAGCTTTAATTAACAGGATGCAGCTATGTTGACTGCTGAAATTCAAAAATGTTTTTAGCGAAATGGCAGGCGTTTTTGGACTATTAAAATGGCAGGCAGCTCCATCTGAATTGCTCACGCTGCTCTCTCTAGAAACAACCTCCACAGTGTGATATTAACCACACACTACAAGCAACACTTCACAAAAAAACAAGCCATTTGTACTGTAAGCCAAGTCTGGCTTGTGGCTTTTGCCATCATGTGACTATAAAAGTGAGATGACAAGGTTAATAAAGAATGTAAAGCACTTCCTACATTTCATGAGCTTCCTTATACAGTGCAAATAAAATCTGCAACAGTGCAACAGGATGTTTCCTCTCCTTACTGACAGAAACACAAAGCACTCTCAAACTGGCTCTCAAACATGCGCTGAGAGTTACAGTCAACACGTATCAGAAAAGGCAGGTGTGAGCTTGACCCAATAGGCTTATTCACAACAATATGACAGCAAAATAATTAAAGTATACATTCACTGTATGGAATACTATACAGTGGAATACTATATATCTACATTTAATGTACAAGCCTCACTTTACCAAGGTACTTTCACAGTATCTTTTCATAAGGGAAGTCAAAATAAGAACAAAATACAAAACCTTTAACACGAAACATAACAGAGACAATTGCCAAGTGATATTAAAGTACGAAAAGTGACAGGAAACAGTATCATAAGCTTGGGATGCACGGGTAACATTGGCTGGACTCACCAGAGGCGAGGGAGACAGAGCTATGTTGCCTATGGAGGCTTTTAATTCATCTACCGAGGGAGCTGCAATGTTAGCTTCTACTGGCAGCGGTCTGATTTTAATCTTAAACTTTTTGCAGTGGTCCTCCTCTTCTTCAGACTCACTAGAAGAGAAAAAGTGAGACTTTTCTTTAAGGGCTGGTGGAGAGATGTTAAGGGACCAGTTGTAAATTGCCATGATTACAACGCAAACTGAATTTTATAGAACTTAATGTAAGAAGAAAAAAGTTAGGTAAAGTTAGAAAAGCTGCAGTAGGTGAAAAAAGCTAAAACATTAAAAAAGCACTGAACAGACTGTATGTCTATACCTCACAGCTTTGTTTTCATTCACAAAAAAAATTGTATCATTTAAAAAATAAATAAATAAATAAATGATTCAAAAATGTAATAACACTAATTTATGGCAAAATTAAAGGATATCTTCCTCTTCCTCATCTGGCCTGATGCTATATCCTTCTTCATCTACCTCAGGCGAGTTCTGCAAAAGAAATGAACTGAAGTCAGTCTTTATTACAGATGCAGTGGTATTTTTTGATAGTTTAAATTAAATAGACATTAATGTAGTAGGCTTGAACTGCCATGCTTTGCGGAGTATCATCAGGCTATTAAAAAAGATGGACTTACATATCTATCCCAATCAATCTCCCCGTAGAAGCCATTTGGAGCCCCGTTGGTCTTTTTCTGTGGCTGAGCAAATCAAAACACAACTTTAGTAACATCACTCAGATTCACTGATTTCTAGATTAGATCAGTTTGGCCTATTTAGGGGTGCCGCTGGGGGAATCTACAGGTGCTTAGTGAGTATTCAGTTCTAGCGTTAGACTTCAAGCTATAGAACTATGCTGTCTCTATGTTTTCAGTACCAATTCAGTCTCTTGGGGCTCCTGTGCCATGGACATCCATCATACAGAAAATAAAGACATCATTTGAATTATTACACTTTTTCACCATGTCAGACTATTTATATTTCCAATTAGGCTTCACATGAAAATGTTTTACATTAACACTTATTACAAATCCCTGCATAAAAAAACAGGCCTAAACATTACCTAATTTCATGACGCTGAGTTCAGAAATATCAATACAAAATTTTTTCATAAAATAAGAATAAAGATTTTTAAAATTATATATA
>NW_015549606.1:1211029-1213632 GCF_001515605.1 Sinocyclocheilus anshuiensis
AGTTTTCATTTTTGGGTGAACTATCCCTTTAATGCACTTGTCAAAATAACTAATTGGCTCCAATTAGCTCAGAATATTTCAATAAATAATTTCTCAGAAATCACAAAGAAGGGAGTGAATTGAATACACACATTAACAATGTTAAACATTTGATTAATTGCATTTGTTAATGATCAACTTTGGCAGCCCTAATTAAAACAAACATCAATTCACATTCCAAAATAGTAAATATGGCTCTTGAAACGATGCTGTAAGTTAAGAGGCACTTACTCCACCATCTCTGTCTGGTGACCCCCTAAAACAGGGAAAACAAAAGAAAGAGACAAAGAGAGAGACAGAGAGGTCTTTAATGCCCACTTAACATGCAAGCCTCTCTTTTTTTATCAACTCAAGCACAGAAGCAATTAACCAGGCTTCGCTCTGAGGCACAGAAACACCTGTGCGTTGGGCCCCAAACAGACACACGCTCTCAAAACAGGCATCATCTATAGCACCCTGAAGCAGGAGACAGGGATTCATAGCGTGCAAGCAGCAAATGCTCCATTATGTTGATGGGTTTGTGAGAGAACTCCATCAGCCTGCCTTAGGAAGCACTACTATTATAATAAGTGCATTAATCCTGTAAGGTCTGACATATGAGACAATAGTCAAACAAATCAAATTTTTTGGAATGGAAAAGTTTATTGAACCTTTAGACAAAATTTTATTCAGAGGCCCACATTAAGCAAAATATGTCATTTAGTGCAGTTACTGATATTTACAGGTGCATCTCAATAAATTAGAATGTCGTGGAAAAGTTCATTTATTTCAGTAATTCAATTCAAATTGTGAAACTCGTGTATTATTTTCCACGACATTCTAATTTATTGAGATGCACCTGTATATGGCCATAAAGTAAGCTATAATTCTTACAACTTATAATGTCAATGAAATCTATAATAATAATACTGGCATAAATTGCATATACATATCAGTTGTTACTCTATATCTCCAAATTATAGGTCTTAGAAAGATAATATTTAAAATCTCTGTATTTTTATTGTGGAGGACAAAAAAAAGATGTATTGATAATCAAGTAAACCTAGGTGTTCTTCTTTAAATATCCCTAACAATATATGTTATTCTTACTTCTTTTGCTTTAAAAATCGGTAAAAAATAAGGCAAAAAGACACAATTACTATTACCTGAAGGGGGACGATTTTACTTGCTAAAAAGTATAAACTACCAATCAGACATCAGAAGGCATAAGACTGTGTAAAACAGGGTTTTCAGCAAGGTTTTGATCATTAGAAATGTTCATATCAAATTCATACAGCAGGCTTTATAGGTTTTGAATTCTGGTATATAAATTAGTGAAACTTACGTAGAGTCAGTGTCCTTTTCTTTCTTCCGTATCCCGAAGGCCTTCCTGGTGCGTTTTTTCAATCCTGTGGTGTGGGGCGATATTGTTAGTTGTCTGATCTGATATGGCTCAAAAACACACAGTTCAGCCTCACAGACAGAATGTAAGTGGGTGGATGTTTGTAAAGAGAGAATGTTGAAACGGCTCATGTCCACAGATAAAAGAATGAACTGAATCCGTTATTGAATCACACTGCTGATACAAAATTGATTTCAGCATCACCAACATCAGACAAGAACGCATTTGCATTAAACACATTCATCAAAAAAGACAGACAGACAGACAGACAGACAGACAGATAGATAGATAGATAGATAGATAGATGGATAGATGGATAGATAGATAGAAATCACGATTCATGATTTTATCATAATTCTTTTATGTTGGTTTTACTATTTTGCAAGCTGTCTGAGCAGTACAGCCAAAAAACATTTTCTATTTTAAAAACAAAGCCTTACAAGGTAACAAAATCTAAAATAAAAAGAATGGCAGACATTTAGGCCAAAGTGGGTGAAGATAAAAATCTTTGTCATTATTTTATCTGTTAAGAACAAAAATGCACATTACAAATACACAGGATATACAAATAAAACAAATACTGCTTTATTTTTCAAGTATAGTAGGTGTATTTAGTGGTAGCATTCAAGAAATTGAATGAACAAATATAAAAATAAAACACTACATAGGCTACACTTCACTGCATAAATTATACACTGATTCCTAGGGATGTAACGATTCACTCAACTCACGATTCGATTCGATTCACGATTTTGATTTCACGATTCGATTCGATTCACAATTATTATAATTTTTTTTAACAAAATTAGATTTAAGACAAATTATAAATTAAACGTGTCCTTTTATTATTGCTTGGACAAAATGCTGCACATTTCTTTGTGAAATTGAAATATAATACTATAATAATAAACTAATATAGCACTTGCATATTACTGCTCTTTTGTTGGTTTTGATTGCTTCTATTGTCCTCATTTGTAAATCGCTTTGGATAAAAGCGTCTGCTAAATTACAAAATTGAAATATAATGTAAATGTAAATAACAAAACTAAATAGAAATTTTAAAACAAGCCCCAAATCAAATAAATAAGTAACATAAATAACATAAATATCTTCATATAAACAAAATAAGGCTTTGTCTGTGCTCTTTCCTTTTAAAATTAGAGGCAACCACTGCATTTTAATC
>NW_015549606.1:1213646-1215549 GCF_001515605.1 Sinocyclocheilus anshuiensis
GCATCTCAACCGATTTGAATCGTCACATATTTGAATCGATTTTCAACCGGCTCGCAGTTAATCGTTACATCCCTACTGATTCCTATTAAAGCAACTGTATTAAAGTTCTACAGTCAAGAGCAGTGAGTGATTTCCCTCTTTGTGTTTTGTTAACATTAAAGGGATAGGTCACCTAAAAATTAACATTTTGTCATCATTTACTCACTCTGAAGTTGTTTAAAACCTGAATGAGTTTCTTTATTCTGTTGAACATAAAAGTAATTTTAAAGAATTTGGGTAACCAAATAGTTGCTGGCTCCCATTGACTTCCATAGTATTTTTTTCCTACTATCAAAGTCAATGGGGACCAGCAACTGTTTGGTTACCCACATTCTTCAAAATATCTTCTTTTGTGTTCAGCACAAGAAAAGAAAATTAATACAGGTTTGGGACAACATGAGAGTGAGTGAATAATGACAGAATTGTAATTTTTGGGTGAACGATCCCTTTAGGCAGCAGCATATTTAGTACTATTCGTCTGCTGTCACTTTAAGACCTGCACACATCATATACGCATATGATATACAGGCAACTTCCTCTTCCTCTCAACTCTTTACTTTCACTTTAGTCATAACCAGCTGTGCTTAAATCTAAACCTTGTGTGTTTTTGACAGTATTAGCGCAAACGCGAAAGATAACTTAGTCCAGTAATCAGCTACTGTTTGACAGGCTTTTTAGTGTGTGCATATTTCAGGTGTACACGCTCAGAAAAAGGACAGAACAATGTGCGAATGAAATGTTTAACCGCCAAGGCTTTAATGCACATGCAAATAATTTAATTTTGTGACTGCGAACAAGTGCCATGTCCCGTGAGTTAACATTTGATGTGAATGCACTGTATACCGTGTTGTACAGTATATTGAGACGGAGGCATCAGAACTGCAACTAATAGAATACTATGATATTTCTAAAAAAAAAAAACAGATTGTGGAGGCATTTTAATCGTCCATGATCAAAAATCGTGATATCGTACACCCCTACACTGGAGTAAAATTAATCATGGTCCCCATATAATTTAAATAGTCAAAACATCCTCAAACTCAATTTCCAGTAAATACTAGAGCCCGACCGATATGGTTTTTTTTGGGGCCGATACCGATATTAGGGAGTAAAAAAGGCCGATATCGATATATCTTTGTGTATATTATAGTACAGTACCAGTCAAAAGTTTGGACACTTTCTCATTCGTGTGTCCAAACATTTTACTGGTACTATATATAGAATACAGTATATACATAAACAGAATATATATACATACAAATTTTTTGCAATAATCGCTCAAATGTGGTGATCAAACACTTATAACAATTTAATAATAAACTTTATTATCCAAAATGAGTCTGACAACAGTGCACTGAACAGTAATGTTGAAGTTTATTCAATTCAATTCCATTCAACTTTATTCCGTTGAAGTTTATTTCACTTCGGAACATTCATTCACGGATTTGCGCTACTGTCTTCACACACAGACGAAACTTACTAGAGAAGTCAACCCTCTACGGACACCTTGGCAATTGAATCGCCATTGGCTAGTAAATGTTTTAGTTTACTTGCCAGACTGATAATGATGATAATAATGATACGAATTCTACTAATAAGAACAATATAAAACGCACCAAGGATTAATGAGCTACTGGATTCATGAATATTAATCAGGTTGTGAAGGTTGTGTCAAACTGATTTGCTGAAATCAAAACAGGGACGATAATAAGTGAGCGCCAGCCAATGGATTCAATGGATTGCCACTACCGGAGAAAGCGGCATTTCTTAAAAGCTGAAGAACTCCAAAGGAGCGCTGTTATTTTGACAGGAAAATACAACAAAGAATATCGTTTACATGTAGCGCGTCAATTCTCTCTCTGCG
>NW_015549606.1:1216378-1224111 GCF_001515605.1 Sinocyclocheilus anshuiensis
CGATATTCTTTGTGTATATTATAGTACAGTACCAGTCAAAAGTTTGGACACTTTCCCATTCGTGTGTCCAAACATTTTACTGGTACTATATATAGAATACAGTATATACATAAACAGAATATATATACATACAAATTTTTTGCAATAATCGCTCAAATGTGGTGATCAAACACTTATAACAATTTAATAATAAACTTTATTATCCAAAATGAGTCTGACAACAGTGCACTGAACAGTAATGTTGAAGTTTATTCAATTCAATTCCATTCAACTTTATTCCGTTGAAGTTTATTTCACTTCGGAACATTCATTCACGGATTTGAAGAATTCCAAAGGAACTCCGTTAATTTGACAGCAAAATACAACAAAGAATATCGTTTACATGTAGCGCATCAATTCTCTCTCTCTCTCTCTCTGCGTGTGTGTGAGACAAAGCGACGGCAAGCGCCTTCATACTAGAGTTTACAGTACGTCAAATACAGGTGCGCTGCTCATCCATTGAGATTAACTGAAAAATAGCACAGATCGCTTCGCTTGACGGAGAGTGAAACTCTGAAGCGCTCAGTCAGAGTGTTCGGCGAGTGAAAAAATATCTGTGCTAAAAACGCCACCCTCCGCGCATCGGTAGCCCCTCGGGATCACTTGATCGGTCGGCGCCGGACCGCGAATTTAACCACTCGTAACTCCCGAACCCCGGGGCTATTGACGCGGGGGTGGTCTCATTCGAAAGCGGGCCTCTAGACGTACACTTGATTCGCGTTCGAGAGGGTTCCTCGAGCTGAAGGGATCCCCCGAATTTGGTGCAGATTCGCTGCGCCGTTACGGAGATATAGCCATTTAAAATGTCAATGGTTTTCCATAGACTTTAAAGCATTTCATCCAGGTCAGATGGCCTGGATGATTCATCCATCTGCTGGACAAACTAAGTAATTACACCATTTCAAGCATTTTATCTGCGTTATATGTTCTGTAAAAAAAATTTTCATATCGGCGGCATATTCGCCGATACCGATATATCGGCGGCAGGCTCATATCGGCCGATAATATCGGCAAAACGATATATCGGTCGGGCTCTAGTAAATACCCATATAGTTATTTGGATATGAGCACATGATTGTGCAGCTATGGGGCCTGCGGGGCTCAGAGTCAGGCATCGATCCAGTCAAGCCTCTGCAGCGACAGGGAGCTCCAACATGGCTGATGGCATTATTGATCTTTACTAAATATTTCCTAACACATCCACAGGCTCAAGCGCTGCTGTCTGGCTGAGAGCGAGAAGAGAGAGAGTCTATTTCTCAGAGCCAGCCATTAGAGAAAATTCCCAGACATTGCCTTAACGAGTCTACTTTTTCTTTGCCTTACATGTTCCACTGTTCTTGACACATTTCTTCTAAGCAGACATTGTTTTGTCTAATTAAAAAACATGTCAATCAATAATATAACTAAGAAGGAGCAATTGTAAAGGAAGTTCACAGTAGCGAGGACGAAGTGGAAAAAGGGAAAAGAGACAAAATATAACAACAGGAAACTAGCCATTCTAATTTGGGGCTGTGCATGTAATGAAATTTACAAAATATACTAAATTTATATATACAAATCTCCAGAGGTAAAAGTGTTAAAGATTGATGTGAAAACAGAAGCTGACAGCTTTATTTGCAGATCTGCTCTGTAGAGGGAATAAAACAGGTCAAAGCAGGACTTGAAAATGGACTTGATCCAGGGCTTTTGAACACATGACTGTTGAATGAGCTTTTGAGACAGGCTTTTTATATATAAGACTCCTTTTAATTGTGCCACAACTGCTATCCACTATTATGTTTGTGTCTTGTGTTTGTAATTTCAATAAATAATTCTCCTAAAGATTTGTTGCTAGAATAAAAAGAAACTGCATTATAAATTATTATATTAATGTTTATTTGGTCACACTTTATTTTATGGTCCAATTCTCACTATTAGCAAACCATTAACTAGAACTTTTGCTTCAATAAACTACTAATTTGCTGCTTATTAATAGTTATTAAGGTAGTTGTAAAGTTTAGGTATTGGGTAGGATTAGGGATGTAGAATATAGTCATGCAGAATATGTGATTTACAGGTACATCTCAAACAATTAGAATATCACGAAAAAGGTCAATATTTTTTGTCACTCATTTCAGAAAGTGAAACCCATATATTATATAGATTCATTACACATAGAGTGAAATATTTCAAGCCTTTATTTCTTGAAAGTTTGATGATTATGGCTTACAGATAATGATAACCCAAAATTCAGTGTCTCAGAAAATTAGAATATTGTGAAAAAGTTCAATATTGGAAAGTCATGGTGTCACACCCTAATCAGCTAATTACCTCAAAACACCTGCAAAGGTTTCCTGAGCCATTAAATGGTCTCTCAGTCTGGGTCAGTAGGCTACACAATCATGGGGAAGACTGCTGACTTGACAGAAGTCATTGACATCCTCCACAAGGAGGGTAAGCCACAAAATTTAATTGCTAAAGAAGCTGGTTGTTCACAGAGTGCTGTATCCAAGCATATTCATAGAAAGTTGAGTGGAAGGAAAAAGTGTGGTAGGAAAAGGTGCACCAGCAAGAATTTGGGGGAGCTTCACAAGGAGTGGACTGAGGCTGGCGTCAGCGCATCAAGAGCCACTACGCGACAAATCCTAGACATGGGCTACAAATGTCGCATTCCTCGTGTCAAGCTACTCCTGAACCAGAGACAATGTCAGAAGTGTCTTACCTGGGCTGTGGAGAAAAAGAACTGGACTGCTGCTCAGTGGTCCAAAGTCCTCTTTTCAGATGAAAGTAAATTTTGCATTTCATTTGGAAATCAAGGACCCAGAGTCTGGAGGAAGAGTGGAGAGGCAAAGAAACCATGTTGCTTGAAGTCCAGGGTGAAGTTTCCACAGTCAGTGATGATTTGGGCTGCCATGTCATCTGCTGGTGTTGAAGTCCACAGTCAACGCAGCCATCTACCAGGAAATTTTAGAGCACTTCATGCTTCCTTCTGCTGACAAGCTTTATGGAGATGCTGATTTCAGGACTTGGCACCTGCCCACACTGCCAAAGGTACCAAAAGCTGGTTCAATGACCATGGTTGATTGGCCAGCAAACTGGCCTGACCTGAACCCCATAGAGAATCTATGGGGTATTGTCGAGAGGAAGATGAGAGACACCAGACCCAACAATGCAGATGACCTGAAGGCCGCTATCAAAGCAACCTGGGCTTCCATTACACCTGAGCAGTGCCACAGGCTGATTGCCTCCATGCCACGCCGCATTGATGCAGTAATTCTTGCAAAAGGATGCCCAACCAAGTATTGAGTGCATAGAAATGAACATACTTTTCAGAAGCCTGACATTTCTGTTTAAAATATCCTTTTTTTATTGATCTTATGTAATATTCTAATTTTCTGAGACACTGAATTTTGGGTTTTCATTATCTGTAAGCCATAATCATCAAAATTTCAAGAAATAAAGGCTTGAAATATTTCACTCTATGTGTAATGAATCTATATAATATATGAGTTTCACTTTCTGAAATGAGTGACAAAACATATTGACCTTTTTCATGATATTCTAATTTTTTTAGATGTACCTGTATAAGTACTAATAAACAGCTATTGTTTTATTAATAGGCTTGCTAATACGCAACTAGTTAATAGTAGGAATTGGTCCCAATACTAAAGTGTTACCGTTTAATTTAATATCTAAACATAATAATTTAAATATACATAAAATATTTATCACTATATTTCAGCATTTATAAACTATCATTTAAAGAATTCAAAAATATATATTTATGTCTTTGCTCAAGGGTCCACTCAAAAGAAATACTACCCAGAATAAAAAAGTTATCAGCTAAGGACATTCTCTTTATACTGTTTGTATCTTCTTGTATACCTGAAAATTAATGGTAGGTGTCAACTCTGTTTTAAACAATTTGTCCTTTGCAGAACAATTCTGATATGAATCAGGCTTAGATATTTTTTTTTGCATTTAGCGTTATGATTGCATTAAGTGGACCATTACATAATCTGGATCTATTGGTAGAATATGGTATATGGGTCTTTATAACGCTACAGAAGCAATCTAGCAGTTTTGCCTTTCAGGGTGGATAGATTAATAATATGTTTATATTCAAAGAGCTCTTGAAACAAGTTTGATGCAATTAAGATTTTACATAATTAGTGGTTAGTTTGTTTACACTATTTTAGGCAGAAAATAACTGTTTTGCTATGAACAATATACTTAAGAGATGTAATTCAGTATACAACAGGTGGTAATGCAAGGCTCTTCAGCCTGGATGCAAGATTTCCAGGCCCATAAAAGGGTCTAAATTTGATGCAAACAGATCCCACCCTTACAAAAGAGAACTGTAGAGGTACCATAACACAATGGTGGCATCAAATGATAGCAACATGATACTTTGAAATATGTCACTAAATGCTTAGCAGCTTCTTGTACCATTGTACTTTGCAAAACATACTCGTTTTTTGTAATTTGTTGTTAAAGTGCAAGTCAAAAGAGTAGCTTTTAAAAAGCACTGCTGCGTCATCTTTGGTTCACATGGATTGAGCACTTTTAGGATTTAAATCTGAACCCTGACATATCAAAATTTCACCTAAATCCACATACTGGCAAACACAAAAGCAACTACAGTATATCAGTACAGTTTGGGATGCATCTGAACAAGCTGCTAAAGCAGATTACAGTCTCTGCAAACACACAAACCCCAGCGTGGTCACACTTTCCATAGAAGCTAACCCCCATGAGATGGTTTAAGTCCATTTTTTGACAAGAGGGATTTTTAAACACAGCATAACACTAATTAATGGCTATGTAAATAATAGTCTCCGTATGTAAGCATCATGACAGAAGTGGTAACGTGATTACCAGTAGTTAACTCATGGAGTGAAGGCCAAAGAAAATGACAGCGCTAACCGTCCAGGGACACCACTTAAGCAAACAGGAAAAGAGAAGACGATATGTGAAAATAAAGATAGACAGTATTTATGGCTTTAGAGACTACAGAGAAAAACCGTGGTGGTTAAAAGCAATAAAGATTAATTGTCAGAGAAAATGCTGGCGAGACTGTAGGTGCCACAGAGCTGGCAATCATCTGTGATATCAGTCCAACTCATGTTTCAAAAAGATTAGTGTTCTTCTTTTGGCTATTATAGCCAAGAAAGGTTTTCAAGAGCTTCCTGGAGTTTCTTATCCAACAAACATGACTGTAAATTCCAATATTTCATCACAAAGAACTTCTGTCCATGTTACCAAGTACAGATGACATCATGTAAAAGCATTCAATATAGTATATAATACAATACAGTAGTATGCAATACAGTAAGCAAAGCTTCATTTATACAGCACCTTTTAAAACAGTGTTTACAAAGTGCTTTACAGGATAGAAAATTTACAATACACAATAACAAACGTAAAAAAAATGTAATCACATAATAGAAATAAAATAATAAAATACAATAATAAAATGAGTCAAGGAAAGGCCCCAGTGAACAAATGTGTTTTGAGATACTTTTTAAAAGTGCACAATGAGTCGATGGCTCGTGGGTTGTCAGGAAGAGAGTTCCATAGCTTGGGACCGAAATAACTAAAGGCTGACTCCCCAATTTTAAGCCAAGTCTTAGGCACAACCAACAAATTACTGTTTGATGTTCGGAGCGATCTTGCTGGAGTATATTTATTTAACAAATTAGAAAGGTATATAGGGGCAGTTCCATGAAGACATTTAAAAACTAATAAGAGGATCTTGAATTCAATTCTGAATGATACAGGCAGCCAGAGAAGGGATCTGAGTGTTGGAGTAATGTGATTTCTAATTTTAGAGCGAGTTAGCATTCGTGCAGCTGCATTCTGAACTCTTTGTAAGTGTTTAATAGAGCTCTTTGGTAACCCAGCAAAAACACTGTTGCAGTAGTCAAGTCAAGACGTAACAAATGCATGAACAAGTTTCTCACTGTCAGAAGGGGAGAGAATGTCATGTACTTTGGAGATGTTTCTGAGGTGATAATATGCTGTTTTATTAACAATGCTAATATGTTTTTTAAAACTGAGGTCGCTATCAAACATAATTCCTAAGTTCTTGGCCTGATTACTGACTTTTAGTGATAGAGAGTCAACATGTGGAGCAATAGATCTTCTCCGCACGTCATTACCGATAACAAGCAATCTCGGTCTTATCTTTGTTTAGCTGTACAAAGTTCTGGGACATCCACAATTTTATGCTCTTTATGCATTCAAGTAGTGTGGAAATTGAATTATGGGCATCTGGTGCAAGTGAAAGATAGTGTTGCGTGTCATCTGCATACTGGTGAAATGAAATATTGTACTGGTTAATTACATCAGCTAAAGGAAGCATGTATAGGTTAAATAATAGAGGACCCAAAATCGAGCCTTGAGGAACATCACAAGAAATGGCGCAACGTCTGGAGGTGTAGGTACCCAGTGTTACACAGTAAGACAGGACCTGATAAACCGACCCAGGTCTGAAGTAGGTCAATAAGAATCTCATGATCAACTGTGTCAAAAGCAGCACTCAGATCTAAAAGAACAAGGACTGCCAAGTTTTCTAAGTCCCGAATAACTTTCATATCATTTAAGACCCTAATCAAAGCTGTTTCTGTGCTGTGGTTTGCCCGGAAGCCAGACTGAAAAGTCTCATTAAGTAAATTGGCATTGAGATAGTTATTGAGCTGTATGGATACAATTTTTTCAATTATTTTACCAAGAAAAGGTAGATTAGAGATTGGTCTATAGTTACTGAGCACAGAAGAATCAAGATTACTTTTCTTCAGCAGGGGCCTAACAACTGCAGTTTTAAAAATTTGTGTAAAAACTCCTTGCTGTAGGGACTGATTAATGATATTCAGGATGTCGGGTAATAAGCAGTTCACAACAGTTTTGAGAAATTTGGTGGGTAATGGGTCTAGAGCGCAGGTAGAGGAATTCATATGTGATATGACCTGTGTAAGTGTACTGGGGCTGACAGCTGAGAAGGAGGACAGATTACGTTGCAAAGGACTAGCTGGGGAGTTGGAGACCTTACAAGGAGGGCAAGTGCTGGCAATGTTTTGTCTTATGGAAGTAATTTTGTCATTAAAAAATTCTGCAAACTCTTTGCACTTTGCACTCGTGAGAAGTTCTGATGATATTTCAGTTGAGGGGTTAAGTAGCCTATCGATAGTGGAGAATAAGTATCTAGGGTTGTCTTTGTTGCAGTAAATTACACTTGAATAATAAGCTTTTCTTGCAGACCTCATTGCATAATTTAACATTTTTAGATGTCATGGTGAACGTCTCGGTTACTTGTGTAACCCTCGTTCCCTGAAGGAGGGAACGGAGACGTTACGTCCGTCGTGACTGACGAATTGGGATCTCGCCCGAGAGCCCAATCACCTTCGAGTTTTAACTAAACAAGCCAATGACAGTTGGCGTGCGTGTTTCGCCACGCGCACCCCGCCCCGCAGCGCGGGTATAAAAGGAGAGCGCGTGCAAACGCACATCAGTTTTTCGCTGAGGAGGATTGGTCGTAACCCACCGCCTTTCTTGGGTACGATGAAGTATGGGCTGTAGAAACCTGACCTCATCCTGGCTGGAGGGACCGGCTGTATCGCGTCCTTCGCCAGCAGGACCGTGATCTCTGCACGCAAGACAGGAGCATCCCTGTCCAGCACAGAGGTGAACCGAATGCCCCTGAACTTGGGAGGGCG
>NW_015549606.1:1224834-1225806 GCF_001515605.1 Sinocyclocheilus anshuiensis
CGTGCACCGCCGTCCTCGCCCTCTTGGGACCCGGAGGCAAAGGAAACTGCTCTAGCACTGGGTAGCCAGTGGTGGAACAGACACAAATGGGAACAAAAGATTCTCCACCCGGCCCTCCTCCGGGGGAAGGAGTGGTGCGGTCACCATCTCCTGAAGAGCAGGATCCAAGAACTCCTGGTCGCCCGTCTCAAGGATGCCGCCTGCCCTGGCGCTTCATGGGCTTGGCAGGGGCGGAGGCGGGCTGTGCCGGTTTCCTGCGGCCAGCTCCACACTGCAGCCGTTGTTGGGCAGAAAAAGGTGCCTTCCAAGACTTAGTAAACTCCTCATGCACTTCCGGGAAGAATGGAACTGGAGGCGGCTGCCGACGACCGGCTTGCGCCCCCAGGAACCAATCGTCCAGCCTCAAGCGTTCGGGAGAAGGAAGAGGCCTCCAGTGCAGCCCGACACTCTCGGTGGCCCGGGAAAGCATAGCAGTCAGCTCTGGATCTGACTCGGGCAACGCCACTCTTCCTGACGGAGGCAGCGCAGTCTGACCCAGGGCCCGCGCCGTGACTTTCGTCGCCCTAAGTGCGAGGTCCGTTGCTGTGCGCAGTTCCTGCAGCACACCTGGGTCAGCACCACCCTCGTGCAACTGCTTCAACGCCTTGGCCTGGTGGACTTGCAGGAGGGCCATGGCATGCAGGGCGGAAGCGGCCTGTCCAGCAGCACTGTAAGCCTTAGCCGTCAGAGCGGACGAGAACGTTTCACGAGGAGGTATCTAGACTGCAACAACGCGATGGTCATGCTCCCGCACTGAGAACATGACTCATCCATGAGCGCTGCTTCAGCGTGCTGCAAGCCCAAGCACGAGATACAGCAATCATGACCGTCAGATGAAGCCAGGAAGCGACCAAAGCAACCACCATACGAGCGGGAAGCCATCTTTAAAAAGACACCCGTCGCTCGTGTAGCTCTTTTAGAAATTTTAGAAAT
>NW_015549606.1:1229040-1250631 GCF_001515605.1 Sinocyclocheilus anshuiensis
ATTGGGCTCTCGGGCGAGATCCCAATTCGTCAGTCACGACTGACGTAACGTCAAACGTGACTGACTGAAAGGGAACTGTAAACTTTGTGCACTTCCATTGCCTTTCTGCTCTCCTGGAGTATCTTCTTAATTTTACAATGGGTGTA
Source organism: Sinocyclocheilus anshuiensis (assembly GCF_001515605.1). NCBI lineage: Eukaryota > Metazoa > Chordata > Actinopteri > Cypriniformes > Cyprinidae > Sinocyclocheilus > Sinocyclocheilus anshuiensis. The sequence goes on from NW_015549606.1 coordinate 1,229,187, forward strand.
CTATTTCTCCATGGGGTTTTAATTGTCCAAGAGACAGTCTTTGTTTTTAAAGGTGCAGTCGATACATTTGGACAGCCTGAGACTAAAATTCTCAGCATAAGTGTCTACTGAAGGGGAAGTGAGAGGAGAGAGAGATTACATGAGCTCCATGAAGGTCGTGGCAGAATCAGCAGAGAGATATTGCTTATTGACAGTTCTCTTATCACTCAGTTTTGGTACATACTGAAATCTCACAAAAGATACAATAATGGTCAGATATGGCAACATCAACAATCTGTGGGTGGCTGACAGTTAGGCCGCATGAGATTACCAGGTCGAGTGTGTGACCATGTTTGTGTGTGGGGCCAGTTACATGCTGAATAAGGCCAAATGAGTTTAGTAACTCTGTGAAATTAACAGTCGATAGATCAGAAATGACATCCATATGGATATTAAAGGGGTCCTATTATGCTTTTTCACTTTTTCAACTTTAGTCAGTCTGTAATGTTGCTGTTTGAGCATAAAAAAGATCTGCAAAATTACAAAGCTCAAAGTCCACTTCAAAAGGAGGTATTTTATTTAACAGAAATCACTTTTCAAAAGCTACAGTTTTTCGAACAACCTAGTATGAGAGCCTGTTCTAGTACACCCCCAAAACAAAATCAAGACTTTGTAAAAGAGCATAATAGGACCCCTTTAAAGTCACCAGTGATGAAGACATATTCAAAATCTGTTAAAATCCTAGAAAGCAGTTCTCCAAAATAATCAAGAAAGCCTTTGTTGAGTCTAGGAGGATGATATAGAACTAATAAAATAACAGACTGTTCAGCAACTTTTTGCAAAAGTTTTTGGCAGTCGAGACAATCAGGTGCGACAGTAACCCCTTCTTAGCGTTATAGTCCGTTGCTTGCCATGTTAGAGTAATCCAAGTTTTAAAAAAAAAGTTTTCAGAAAGTATCTCAAAAGTAGCTCAAATAAAAAGCATCTGAAATAGTTTCCAAGTTAAAATAGACGTTTAAAATAAATGTTTTTGTTAAAATAGGGAGAGAAAGTTTGTGAAACCTGAAATAGAGATAAAAAGAAAGAAAGAGTAAAGACAGTAATACTGTGAATTATTATTACAATTTAAAACAACTGTTCCCTATCGATACTTCACTCGTACTGCGTCACTAGGAAAATTGCTTATGGGGAAAATTTTCTTTTTCTCCGAGGACTGAAGACTTATTCAATCATGCAGTGTAACTGCAAGGCCATTATTTTGTGAAGTGATTATAAAACGAACCAATGACTCGGCAGCAGTGCTCAGGGCCGCATTAACCATTGGGCTAGGTGGGGCTGAAGCCCCGGGGCCCAAGCAAGGAGGGGGCCCGTGATTGGCTGTGGAGTAGATTGACTGGAGCGCCGATTGCCAAACGGTCATGCAAAGAGCAATCTCCGATAAGTAAAAATGTCAACTATTCTATAAAAAAAAAATTGTGAGAGAAAAAAATGAGAAGAGAGGGGAAAACATGAGTGAGTCACTAAAATCCACAGCTAGTTTATATTACTAAAGCTGATGATGGAGTGGGAGTTGTGGAACCGCATTTTTAGATATTGGAATTGGTAACAAGAATTATGAAACTTTGATTGGATAAAAATCCTATTTTAAGCTATATCATTATTGTGACGGGGGGGGGCCCTGCAGTAAGTCATAGCCCCGGGGCCCAGTGAGGTCTTAATGCGGCCCTGGCTGTGCTGCACGAGCCTATGGCAGTGAAGTCCGCCAGAGCCGACCAGAATGGGCGGGGCCATCTGGCTATATAAGCAGGCATTTCGCCATAGGATCTCAGATCAATTCTCCTTCAGTGACGACGATCTTCCCTTCACTGACCTTCAGGACTTGAAGACGCTCTCCGTAGAAACGCCTCACTGCAGATAGAAGCTGCCTTCTTCTGCACCCTCTCGCCGCTTCCGCCTGCTCTTTGAGCTGCTCAGCGACCAGCACAGACACCAGCTCGTCCCCTGCTGCCATCCGGCAAGCCTAAAATAGTAAATTTCTCTAAAAAACACGGAAGGCCAGCTACACATCAACTGCCTCGAAATGACGGCAGTATGCCGAGCTCTTCAGACCTTTTTGCCAGTCCTGAAGGGACACCACGTGCTAGTCAGATCAGACAGCATAACGGTGGTGTCATATATAAATCGCCAAGGTAGGCTCAACTCGAAACACCTTTTCAAGATGGTAAAACACCTCTTGGAATGGGCACATCTCAACCTGCGTTCATTGAGGGCAGCTCATGTGCCCGGCGTACTGAACCAAGGAGCAGACATGCTATCTCGGAGCAACGTCTCTTCAGAGGAGTGGATGCTCCACCCACAGGCGGTTCAGAAAATCTGGGAGATCTTTGGCAAGGCAGAGGTCGACCTCTTTGCCTCAAAAGACAACTCTCACTGCCAAACTTATTTTTCAAAGAACGAGGATTTGTTGGCCCACGAATGGCCCAACCTCCTCCTGTATGCTTTTCCCCCGATCGCCCTGATCCCCCAGGTAATCAGGCGAGTCAGGGAGCACAGGCACAGATTGCTTCTGGTGGCCCAGCTCTGGAAGAACCATCTCTGGATCTCAGAGCTGTCTCAGCTGCTGACAGCAGCTCCGTGGCCCAATCCCCTGAGGCAGGACCTCCTCTCTCAGGCGAACAGAACGATTTGGCACCCCCAGCCCAAGCTGTGGGCATTGCGCCTATGGGCTCTTGACGGGAATCAGTAGATCTCCCAGAGAGCGTCCTGAATACTATCTCACAGGCTAGAGCCCCGTCTACGAGACGCCTCTACGCCCTTAAGTGGTCGATTTTCTCCACCTGGAGAGAAACCCGCGGCGAGGACCCAATAACATGTGACATATCGGTGATATTTTCCTATTTACAAGAGCTGTTGGGCAAGGGCCGCTCCCCTTCCACACTCAAAGTCTATGTGGCAGCTATAGCAGCTTCTCATGCTCCTAGAGCCGGACAGTTGATGGGCCGGAACAACCTAGTTGTCCGTTTCCTGAGGGGATCCAGGAGGCTCCATCCGCCCCGGTCCCTCACGGTCTCTACATGGGATCTGCCCACGGTCCTGAGAGCTCTCAAAAGCTCCCCCTTTGAGCCACTTCAGTCTGCGAGCTTAAAAACACTGTCGCTGAAAACCGCTCTGCTGCTGGTGCTAGCATCGGTTAAGCGAGTAGGTGACTTGCAGGCTCTCTCGATAAGCCCTGTCTGTCTTGAGTTTGGGCCAAGACATGGGTATGTCCCTAAAGTGCTCTACATGCCGTTTAGAGCCCAGGTTATTACTCTCTCTGCGCTTCCTCCTTCTGAGGAGGACCAGGAGTTTAACCCTCTCTGCCCAGTAAGGGCATTGAGAATTTACATCGAGCGTTCCGCCCCCTTCAGGCAGTCGGAACAACTCTTCGTATGCTTTGGCGGCCGCACCAAAGGGTCCCCGGTCACAAAGCAGAGGATCTCTCGATGGTTAGTTGACACTATCACACTAGCTTACTCCTCCCTGGGCCTTCAGAGTCCCATAGGAGTGAGAACCCATTCCACTCGAGGCGTGGCCTTTTCCTGACCGTGGTCTAGTGGTGTGTCCATAGCAGACATCTGTGCGGCGGCCGGCTGGGCCTCGCTGTCCACCTTTGCCAGGTTCTATAACTTGGATGTTCTGGCCTTGCAGGCCCGGATTTTATCTGCTTAAAGTGGCACACGCCTGTCTAAGGCGGTCTGAGTCTCAGGCACTGCCTGATTCTTCAGGAACGCTCTTGGCCCTATTACTAGTGCTGAGACTGTACATATGACCGTTGGAACGATTATCTGAAGGCTCTTGCCTCCTGCAGGGCTCACCCTGCACATAATTGAGTCCCTCTGAGCCTTTTTTGCTCAAGGCCAGTTCATATCAGTCGTTCCTCTTTCATGGCACGGCAGGATTGTATTGGTTCCCCATAAGCGTCTAGCAACGCAGTACGAGTGAAGTATCGATAGGGAACGTACTCAGTTACTTTCGTAACCTCGGTTTCCTGAGATATGGCAACTAGTCATTGCCATGCCATGACGCTGTACGACTCGGTGTCGTCGCTTCAGTCGAATTTACCTGAGATCCTATGGCGAAATGGCCGCTTATATAGACAGATGGCCCCGCCCATTCTGGCGGGCTTCACCACCATAGGCTCGTGCAGCACCGCTGCCAAGCCATTGGTTCATGTTATAATCACTGCACGAACCAATGGCCGTGCAGTTACACTGCGTGATTGAGTAAGTCTTCAGTCCTCGGAGAAAAAGGATTTTCCCCATAAGCGTCTAGCGGCGCAGTACTCGTTCCCGTATCTCAGGGAACCGAGGTTACGAAAGTAACCGAGTACGTTTTCTATTTTAATAAATGTTAAAATGTAATTTATTTCTGTGATGGCAAAGCTGAATTTTCAGCAGCCATTACTCTAGTCTTCAGTGTCATGTGATGTGATCCTTCAGAAATCATTTTAATATGCTGATTTAGTGCCCAAGAAACATTTCTTATTATTATCAATGTTGAAAACAGTTTTGGATGCTTAATATTTTTGTGGAATCCCTGATACACTACTATTCAAAAGTTAGGGGTAAGACAGAATATAGAAATTAACACTGATTCAGGATGTATTAATTTACTTGAAAGTTTCAGTTAAGACATGCATAATGTTACAAAATATTTTAAATAAATGCTGTTCTTTCTTTACTTTTCCTCAAAGAATCCTGGAAAAAAATGTACCACGGTTTCTACAAAAATATTAAGCAGCAAAACTTGTAGTCAACATTCATAATAATAATAATTCTGTGTATGTATATACACTGTATAGTATGAAGTGAACTCCGCAATCTGTGCCTCTGAAGAAGAGAACATCCTGCAAAGCAAAAATATTGTGCAGTAGTTTTACATAGACACGCAGAGCTCAATAATGATGACAATCAGCAATCACCATATAACAATTAACAACTGACGACTGATTCAACAACAACATTAACTCAGCAAACAGCAAAACAATGTACCACAATAATTTAGTCAAGCTTCAAAGCCAGCTAGGGGCTCGCAAAGCAAATCAGCATCCTCTATATGAAATAGAGCTGCAAATAGATACAAATAAAACAGAAGAAAAGTAATAAGCATTCAGCATACATTTGGATGAGGGTGGTGGGAGGGTGTTCATCATGGCCATGATGCAAGTGGACATTTCATGTCATGTCACTTCATAACATGATCATAAATACCTAGCATTATCATGGTACAACAACAGTACAAAATAACATAATATTACAATACTACTTTTTAATAAGTGAGAGTGCTTATTCATTAACAAATGGACCATTGAGCTTCTCAGAGAGAGCTCCATAACAGCTGAACTGAGATAAACAGTCGGGTGTTTGCATGTACTGTACAGCTTAAGTATTTGTCTATAGACTTGTATTAACATCATTTATCACACCAGAATAATAAAAAATACAGATACAAGGTAAAAAACTCATTTTAAGCACCAATATACAATGTACTTCAATTCCACTCCAGAAAATTGCACTAGACATACTGTAAAATTGCACAAATTAACAGAAAGCCAAGGGCTCTTATCGTCTATTCTGTCATTTCACCTAAAATGTCCACTAGCTTTGAGCACAAAATGTGAACCTAATAGCCTATTCCCTTCATTGGGTCCAGGTGGCTTCACCGTACGCCATGTACTCAAAAGACCAACACACACACTCACAAACTCTCATCCACACAGAAGCAGATAAATGACTGCACATACTCAAAAGACACACTCAGCTTGAAATCCCAACCCCCCTCCCCCCCAGAGGAAAAACGTCCACCACAGGGGAAACTGGGTCAGGAGAAGAACGGCCTGTGCTCATCACTAAGACAAAGACAAAGTAAACGATCAGACAAAGTCTGTTTTGGAAAAAAAAAGGCATTTTGGAAAAACCAGAAAGATTATACTAAAGGCACATGATTCAGTTGTGACACTGAGAAAATCACCCAACATGAAAATTCTGTCATCATTTATTTACCCTCATGTCATTCCAAACCTGAATGTCCTTCTGTAGAACAAAATGGAGACGTTTAGCAGAATGTTCATGCTCCTCTCTATTATAAAACCACAAAAGCTAAAAAAAGCATCATAAAATATGACTAGAACATATGACTTGTGTGTTATATTTCAAGTCTTTTGATGTCATATGAAAGCTTCAAATGTTCACTTTAATTGTACAGAACAGAGCAGACTGGACATTCTACTAAATAACAAATTTTGCATTTAACAGTAGAAATGCAACAAACCCTTTTTTACATTTCCAGTGTTCTCAGAAGCACAAGTCATCATAGTTAAGCAAACTTCTGGTAAAGGAAACTACAATTTGGAAAATATAATTTTCTAAAAAATATAATTTATAAAACATAATTTTTACATTTTCATTTGATCTAAGAGCAAAAAATAAAATCTATGATTCTATGACTTCTCAAAAGAGGCTTGATTATGACTTGATTATGATATAAAAAAACATGATTATGGTAGGCAGAAAAGAGAAAGATTTCAAATTTGTCTTCACTCCTTTAACTGTATTATTAGAAACACTCACATAGCACCTTTAACTAGTTTTCTAAAAATTCAATGCTAAGGTAATATAACACAAAGAATAGTGTTATAAATGTACATTACATTAAAAAACGATAATATAAACATGTTTGCTAGATCTACAATGTTAATAACTATGGAAATGCATCATCGCAGTCTGTGAAAAGGGTTCATACAATAAATGACAATGTGAAATGAATGAATTTGAATGATATTTCCTATTATAGAACAGTGAAACCACTGATATATCATCAAAGGGTCAAGGGCAGAAAGACTCCAAAATATCTTTCCCCTCATTAAAATGTCTACAGCAGTCTCCAAATGGTTGTATTATCACAGCACCTATCACAAACAAAAGCATTTCCATCATAAACATAACTCATAAACCATCTGCAACTTCAGAAGGCGGCAATTAAATGAGGCACGGTCCAGTTCCTATTGGTATTCAGCAGGGGATAAAGAGGAAAAAAACAGGAGAAACGAAGATAAATCTGTCGGGTGGTTTAATTCGAATATATCACTGCCAGAGGTAGCATGGCAGATTGACTTAGACAGGGATTAATGCTTAGCAATCAGTTCATCTGGAGAGAGTTGAGCCATCACACTGACAGAAGAGATCAGAGAGCGCAAGCAATAATCTTAAACCCTCTCTGTAATAATCTGCTCGGGTCAAGTTTTTTTTTTTTTTTTTTTTAAGTCTCTTATGCTCACCAAGGCTGCATTTATTTGATCAAAAATACAGTAAAAACATTAATATTGTTACTATTTATAAAATTTATAACTATTTTTATAACTGTTTATTTCAAATTATCAATAAAGGGTTTCTATTTTAATATATTATAAAATGTGATTTAATCCTGTGATGATGGCAAAGTAAAATGTTCAGTTTTTAGTGTCACTTCAGAAATCATTCATGCAGATTTGGCGCTCAAGAAACATTTCTTATTATTAATGATGTAAACAGTGCCCTTTAATATTTTTGTAGAAACCATTTTTGTGATACATATTTTCAGGATCCTTTAATGAATAGAACATTTAAAAACAACAGCATTAATTTGAAACAGAATATTTTTATATACAATTTAATAGTCTTTACTCTCACTTTTTACGAATTTAACACATCTTTGCTGAATAAAATAAAAAAAATGTACTGAGCCCAAACTTTTGAACTGTTTAATAAAAAATAAATAAATAAATCTCTGAATATAACTAAAACAATCACTAAAAATGCCCATTCATTTACACATGCCAATGATTCAGCAAACTGAATGTGACCTTCAGCCGGTGTCACTCATGCAACTGTACTTAGTAATTTCATAACTAATACACAGTGCAGGCTAAATTAAACATAATTTTAAAATGACAATTTTATAATTACAACATCTTAACAAATAAAACAAAGCAGAAGTATGGGGCAAACGAGGCTGAGATTTCCCTGGAGAAGGCCAAGGAAGCGCTCAACATTTCAGATCTCACGCTATCTGAAAACCTCTTCACTTTGCTTTGGCTGTTTTATGAAGAGGTTTACTGAGATGCTGTAATGATAATGTTTTAGCTGGGTTCCTTCACTTGCAGTCAAGCACAGTGCCCAGTCACGTTGCATGGACGCACTATGACTAACAAACACTTAAACCTGGCCAACTCATTTGGTAAAAAGGACGGTGGAGGCCGTTTTTCCATTGTTATGGAAATACACCAACAGTCACGCAGAATAACTGAGTGTTTACTAAATGAATGGCACACTCGCTGCACCTGCACATGTAAAATAACCTCCACACTGGAAATGGCTGTGAAGATTTGTTCCTACAAAAGAGGATCATGACATCTCACTTGTACGTTTATCTTGTAATATAATGGATTAATGGCATTGCTAAAGCAGTGATTAGATCAATTTAAAAAAGGCTTCTGACATTAATTATACTCTTACAGAGAAAATAGCTTTTAAATTTAATTCATGTTAACAGTGCCAATGTTTACGTAACATCCTGTCTACTAACAAGCTTTCATGATATCCTTCAACGGGTGGTTGGTGGAAAAAAATAAAATAAAATTCTACCAAGATATATACACTGACGTTTAATGCCTATCTGCCTTATTTCATATATTCCTGCACAGCATCCATAAAGGTCAGGTTTACTTGCCTTTTATAGAAGAAAATGGCACTTAATAAAAATGGACTTAAGATCAAACGTGAATTCATATTAGAATTAATAGTATACAGACATATTTTTAGGAAGAGGAATTGCAATGGTACTGTGACACCGTAGCTTACGCTCAGGGCTGGTTACTGCTAGTTGCAGGATCTAGCCTTGCGTTATCTCCATTATTCCCCTGAGCAACCTGCTCCAGTACAGGCAACTGTCCCAAAAATAAGAGTAAAAATAAGCTGCGATGACCACTATATGATCTCCAAAGTCATAAGCATAGGTTGAAAATTCAGTGAATTTTAGCAACAATACTCCTAAAGGCAACTTTTTGAGCAATGTTGCCGGGCAACATTATCCAGATAGACATTTGTTATCCATTCTCAATGTGAAAGTGCCCAAGCAACATTGCTCAAAAAAAGTTGCCCGGCAAAATTGCTCAAAAAGTTGCCCCGTGTATCATCAGCCTAAGAGCTAATAAAGTGAAATGCGACAAGAATGACAAGAATTTAGGAATTGTTAGCTGACATTTCACAAATAGCTTGTAGTAAAGTAAAATAATTATTTATACATTATTTTCAATTACCATTTAACTCTGTAAATTACAAGTGGTACAAAGACACTGCAGTGCTCTGGAGCAATTATGTTAAATCACACCAGATCTGGTGGAGGTCTGGGCACTCTGTGTAAAACTAAAGATGGGAAGTACATACATCGTGCCAATGTATGTGACATGTGCCAAGTCCTTGAGCTGCCTGCCAGCGAAACAACCAACCAAGTGGCTTTGTCCAAGTGTCTGAGCGCAATGAATGCTGATAGCAATCAATCGTAAAAAACTGTAGCATGTGATAACTGAGAAAAAGTAGTAAGTCACAGTGTTAGAGAACAACTAAAAGTAGCAATGCTACCAATTAAACTATATTATTTAGTAGTACTTGTGTTTTTTTTAGCTTTGTTGCAGTTATCTTTTTTTAGCAGTTTGTAGTGTAGCTCAGTGTTTTTGAAAATAGTGTAGCCTTTTCAGTGCAAAGCTACTTTTTCCAACATGTAACAATGTAGCATTGTTTAACACTACATTGTTATTTTTAACTTTTTAAAACTCACTTCAGGGTAGTTAGCTTCATTTTGTTAGCATTTTGCTGTGTAGCTAACTGTGTAGCTTGACCAGTAATGAAACCACTTCAAATTCTGATAAGCTTATAACTTGATGAGCTACAGATTTAATGTAGCTCCCTTAACAGTTGTCTATCAAAACCACACTTGGATTACTTGATCCTCCAGACCACAGGCTTCGTCTTCAGCCAAACACCATTTAAGATTCACTGCGTCAGCTCTGCTACATGGAAATCCTGTTTATTAAAGACAATCTTCACATTGAATTGATTCAGTACTGGCAGTGAATGAAGATTCTTTGTTGAGAAGCAGATGGAGCGTCATGAGACACAGAAGCAGATGGAGAGAGAGTCACAGCACAGGGAAGCTCACACACACTGAACATTAAAAGATCAGCTGCTTCGGCCTCAATGCAACACCAAAAAGCTCCAAAAATCCCAGTGTCATTTACAGTAAATTTTTTTCTTTGCTAATCCAGTTTTGTACTGTATAATCCTATCAACAGGTTGCTGACATGATACAATAACAAGTGTAACAATTACTTTGGAAAATGGCAATAAAAACGGCCAATTTTATTCTGAGCAACATTTTATCTCAAAATTATGAGTTTGAATCTCACAGTTTTAACTTTTCTTCTCGCAATTCTATAAACTCAGAATTGTGAGATGTAATCTTAGAAATGGGCTTCCATAATTAAATGCATTTAGAAAATAGGGTGAATTTCCACTTCATGTTTTACATAACTAAAAAACTACTTTTCTATAATGCCTATAACTGTGATATCACAGAAAATGCTGGGTCAACTCCTTGCAGTGTTTGGACATGGTCTGTAACATGGGACCAAGTCCAATTTGTCTGACATAAAAACTTTTTCCTACCCCAGGAACTGGTTCTAAACAGAAAAAAACAAACTTTCTCCTATAGTTTTCTATCTGTAAGCACTGTTCTCTTTTTCCCCTCATGACTTTCTCCATGAAAGTGGCTTTTTAAGGAGTGTCCGTGGGTTTCTTACATTAACCTCTATCTTTAGTCTTGACTTTGCACATGGGAGTTCCCTTCATCTGGATTTGAATGCGGCAGCGACTATGTTTGTGATGGGTTTGGTCCACGCGGACCCAGATTGCTCTTTTCCTCCACCACCCACACAGAGATAGTACAGGCAATTTTTTACAGGCAAAAAAATCTCTAAACATCTTTATAACAACAACAACAGCTGCAGCAAATTGAAAATCTACTATTACTATACTGGGCCTTTGTCAGTTTGCTTGCTGTTACGTTCCACGTGTGTTCTGTGTATATTGTGTTTCTTTCCGCTCTCCTGTCCTTTTGTTATTGTTGCTCCGCTTCTAGGTCGGTGTTTACTGGCTGACGTGACTGCCAATCATCATTACGACGTCATGATGTTCTGCCAATCTGGTGACGTGCCAGCTGTATTTGAGGACTCGAGCTGATTGTGTGTGTGTGCGCCATGCCAGCGTACCTCGTGTTCCGACGTGGTCTCCTGATGCTGCATGTATCTTGTTGTGTGTTTTGATCTATTTATAGATTTGTTTCTTAGCTATTGACTTGTATTGAATTCTTTGTAAAAAGATATCGCAGACGTCGGTTCTAGAGTTCCAGCCTGATTACGTGTCTAGTTTAACGTTAAGAATGCATGTTGGTGTATCCAGCTACTTCATCACATTTTCCCTTCTGTGATGATTCGAATATTTAGTCGGTCGTTGTTATATTGCTTGTTTTGTTTTTTTATTAGGTTAGTTTATATTCTGTTAGATTAGGATTGTGAGTGTTATGCCACCCTTGTATTTTTGTTTGTAGTTTATGCGAGTTTAGTTTGGGCGTCGCATGCGCTGAAGATTCCGGTTTTATTTTCATATTTCTTTATTTTGGTAGTTAGATTAGAGGCTACTTATAAGGAGGGTTCTGTTTTGTTTATTTCTTTAATTTGGGTGACACTCCTGTTTTTGTTTTTTTGTTCTTTCCTATGGTTAGACTTTGTTAGACCAAACCACTTGTATCTTCTCTCAATACGTTCAGTAAAGTCTTACTGAGGAACATATCAGTATCGTCTTTGATCCGCACCACACCCAGTAACAGCTGTCCCACCTAAATGTTACGGTATCATCCCTTCTTAACATCAAGCACGTAACACTTGCAATCAATATTTTAAATGAGGAGTGTTAAAGGGGTATAAACAAAGGTCTTGCACCTTTCCCAGATTAAAGGAGTGGGATCAATAAAAGGCAGTATATTTTAAACACATATTTTATATGTTTGTATTGTTTACAGCCCCAATCCTACTCAGAAAAAAAATTACATAATAAAAAAAACACTGGTCACAAAAATAAAAGTAGAAATGCAAGACTTACTGACGATGAAACATCAGCATACATTTCACATGATGGAGAAAGACAGGAGAGAGCAGCAGTGCGGTTTCTCAAAGGGCTGATTTAGCCTTCAGGCCTCACCAGCTGATGCTCTTCATGTCCTCAGCACAAAAGCGAACTTAGTTTTGCACATTCTTGCCATTAGAATTGTAGAAACACATGTAATATAGACAAAACCTAAGCTTAACAGTAACAAAATCATACATATCTTTCGATATTAGTCATTTTTTTACATGGTTTTGACTTTTAGCCTACGAGTGTTAGCTTTGAGGTTACCTATACTATACACAAATGTACTCCAAAACATTGACAGAAATTTACTATTTTAAAGTATACATTACTCTGATTTCTGTCCAATCAAATGCTGTACCACTGGCAACCAACTAGCAGTGACATTACTAAAGCCTATTGGCACATAATGTGTGGTGATCTAAACTATATCACTAGTTTAACACATCTTACAATTCGTGAGAGAATAATGCTAAGAATTGTATTACATGAATTTAGCAGCACTCAGCAATATCAGAACATTCTGCTTTGCTTCCCGCAGTGTTTGGATGACTTAGGTTTTTCAGTCTCTAATACTGTTTTCTGAGAGGCTCGCACAAACTCCAGTTTCAACACACATTTCAAAGCAGCTGCACAATGCCTTCTGCTCAGATTCTGCTGATTCGTTCTCCTGTCCCGTTCTCTTTCCTGATCCACTCTGCTGATGATAAAAATCAATGAAGCCTCTATTGTCTAGAGCAGGGAGGTAATGAAACCTAATCAGGATGACTCATCTTTGGGACAGGGACAGAGCAGCATGGGATCCACAGCCATTGTCAGTATTTAACTCATCTGAAGCGCATTTACACATGGAATGGCCTCTACATCAAATTAATTGCCACCAATTTGGCTACATCTAGATAAAAAAAAAATCTGGTTATACAATTATTTAACATAAAATTAACCTTTTATGAGAAGTAACTAATTTTAAACATATCTGTATCCCTTTTTAATGGTGATCTTTGCCTGTCCAAACGTTTGAGCTTCTCAACTGTATCCAACACCTAAATTCATAAAAACAGTGCATAATTTGCAATAATCTGTTGAATTAACATTCAAGTAATGTGTCAAGAACTAATTTTAATTAGCAAAAGTGTAATTTTATAAACAACCCTATTAGGGGTCGACCGATATGTGTTTTTCAGGGCCGATGCCAAAACTAATAACTATAGATCAAGTACACAGATAACCGATATTTTGAACCGATATGGTGGAAAATGATTAAATTAATGTCAAAATTAAGAATAACTCTGGCAAAAACTTTCTTTACATGCTTGTACATTTTTTTTTTTTTTAAATTGGTTTTGAAAATGACTGATACCGATAACCATAAAAATGTTTAATATTGGCGCCCATAATCATCCAGGCCATCATCATCGGTCGACCCCTAAACCCTGTCTCTACAGTGTGATTAGAAATGATCTTGCTACATATTGTAATTTTTTTTTTTTTACAAACTACCATTTAATTTAAATTCTGCAATTTATGGGAAATATGTTTGGTCTTTTAATTCAATTTATTTATTTAGTTAAATAAATCTTGTTAAGTCTGACTTCACGTGTCACTGTTTCTGGGTCAGATGCCTAAAGCAAACAAAAACGGTGTTAACATACACTCATGGTGTGCTGTAATACTACCGAATTATCTTAATGATAACATTTTTCTCCATACTGAAACCTCAGACAGTGATTCATCTTTTGAATCATTAAAATGTTGGTGTCTGGGACGCCACGAACCTGAGACTGTAGTGTACAAGGTGAGTTTTTAAGAGCTTAAAAAAGTCATAATAAAATAATGCTCATAAATGGCTGCTGAGATAATATTATTAATTGAAAGAGGCTTGGACCAGGAAACATCACAACTTGACAAGCGGATATTTCATTTTTATATGTTTATTAGACGTGTATGTCCAAAAAATGAACAAACTGCATTTAGACTCATATTTCAGTCCTCAATATTGCAATCCTCACATAATAAAAAGAAATTAAAGCAACTCACAGAATATTTAATTTGACCTTCTGAGGTTGACGATCAGCAATGCCTTCTGTCTTCACTAATCATTTGTTGAACTAGAATAGATCAATTAAGTGTTTCACAACCTATTATGCTGCCTATTTGAGGAAAATGCCAATTATTATCAAAACCCTTTTCAGTAAAACATACACTATCATCTCTTTTATTGCTATGCCTTGAGAGCAACTCATACTCATGCTTTAGCTGCTAATGCTAATGGATCAGCACCATATCTGCCATCCGTGAGATAGTCCAGCCCACGGTGAGCAGCACAGCTCATTCAGATGAGACATCTCATGTGCAGGCCCTAACACGCACGCCTGTACAGCCATGCAGTAAATTCGTATGCGATTGTTTAGATATCTGAAACATATATGATTAAATTACATGGTCAGAAATATATTTCCTATCCATATGGAAATAAATATATATTTTACAGAAATTCAGGTGTAATGGACACAAACAGACAGGCATCAAGGGTCCTTTCTCTCTAATTTATCATACATGTGTCTTGGTGACAGATGCTCTTTCCTGTTATATCATAGTCAAGGTCCATCCAGAAGGTATAATCTGTCCTTCCTGCAATAGAACTAATGCTTTCAATCATCAGCACCCAAAGAGCACAGTGGCAGGACAATAAATTGCTTTTTCGCTCTAAGGCAAGACTACTGTTTCCATAACAGGGTTCTGTAGGGTCATATACGGAAGTACACACATTCAAGTAACCTTCAGTCAAACCAAGAAACCATTTCACATAATGACAGTATCATAACTGAAGTTCACATTCACATACAGGGGTGTCATGCACCATTTTTTTCAAGGTTACATTGGTAAGTTCTGGCTGTTGTGGTCCCCTAGGCAAGATGAAACCAAACCAAATGGAGGAAGTTGTTTGCAGTTTGAGTGAACATGACACTTCATTTCACATACTAATTTTGACTGTTTGGATGGGAAACAGGAAAAGGCCTGCATAAATAAGCCTGGAAAAATAGTTAATCAATAAGTAAATCAATAAAAAAAATCACAACTCTTTTGAAACCACTCTCTTTCAGTCCATCTACTTAAATGCATTAAACGTAAAGAAATCTTGTATTTTCAGTTTTTTTTTACGTTTTTCAAGAAATGGCACAACCTGTCCATCCAACTTCTATAACCAGGATTTGAAATTAACACCGGCCAACCCACCTAACGCAGATGGAAATCAACCTTGACGGGTTATGATTCATAAATGACGTCCTCCAACCAGGAGCTTCCAACAGTAATAAAACACTGACTTTTATGAGGAAACAACTCACTTTATGAACTGACAGCATGTTCACTGAACTTTAACGTGTTTACCGTTTAACATTAGTTTTGGAGTGTGTTATATTTGGAAATTACAATGAAATGCTGTTTTATAGGAATAGTCAGTGAAAAGAGTTTTTATTTCTGTTTAATTGCATTTCAGTTAAAAAATTGAGTAGCTAAATTGTATGGTGGGTGAAAAAGTTTATTTCAAACCCTGACTGTAACCTTTGCAAAGAGCAAACCAGTAAAAAGGGAGGAAGGAAACAAAGAGATAATTAACTCAGGAGAGGAAACAGGAAACGATTTGTGAAGTACTCTGTGCTGAGTGTCTCCCCATCAATCCCCACATTTATCACAGTACTTTGATGAATGAAACTGATCTCAAATGAGTAAATAATTATGAAAATGTGTATATGCCAGAGTAAATTAATATGCCCCACTGAAAATATTTTTTGTTTATGAGAATTTATTAAAGAAGGCTGCATTAATTTGATCAAAAGCAACAGCAAGACTTTTTACATAGTTACAAATTCTATTCTATTTGATCTATTTTACAAATTCGATTCTATTTTATCTAATTCTATTTTATTTTTATTTTTCAAATAAAATCTGTTCTTTTGAACTGTCTATTCATAAAGATTCCTGAAAAAAAAATCATGGTTTCCACAAAAATATTAAGCAGCACAACTATTTTCAGCATTATTAAAAATAATAAATTTTGAGCACCAAATCAGCATATTAGAATAATTTCTGAAGGATCATATGACACTGGATTACGTTGCTGGAAATTCAGCTTTACCATTACAGGAATAAATTACATTTTAAAATATAATAAATATATATTTAATTAGAAAACAGTTATTCTAAATTGTAATAACATTTCACAACATTACTGTTTTACTTTTTTTTTTTTATCAAATAAATGCAACCTTGGTGAGCGTAAGAGTCTTCTTTAAAGATGACATTAAAGAAATCTTACAGACCCCAAAATGTACTATATAATATAAACAGTACTTTATTGAAAATATATTTATTCTATATCTATATTTATTGAAACGGTCAAATTGGCTGGAACACTGACATCACACATCAACCATCAAACCGTTTTTTGAAGTTCTTTAGAGGACCAAGTAAATGGCATGGTAAATGTATACATTATATAGTAGTAATCATTCAGTACCATGGTCTATATCACCGGCCTGTCAGCCCTTCCAATGTGACTGTCAGTCCCTTTGTATTTATTCCAGCACTGTCAGTCACCTTCTCCTCACACACCTTCTATAATAACATATCAACCACTAATAACAAATCAAGCACTATTCCTTTCTCCTGTCACCATTTTTTCAACAGCATTTTTTCTCTCAATTGTTTACCCCATGTTGCTTTTAGGGGCAAATGAGGAAACAGGGATGTGTTAATCCAGGGTCAAATTTGGCAAACAGCTCTAATCTGGGGCCTCTGGATCTTTACTGATGTAAACACCCACCCATATACTCCTTTGCGAACACAGGCATATAATGTGGCAACTGTTAAAATGCCTCAAAAGTGAGACAAGGTAAAATCTTTGAATTGCTGATTTTGTTATAATCTCATAATCTCCTTCAAATACAGTTGCCCCAAAAGGAGTAATTTCAGTTATATAGAACATTTTGAGAGAGAGAGAGAGAGCGAGCCTATGGCTGTGTTGCTGCAATGTAAGTATTTCTATAAAAGCATATTCCAGACTTTCATAAATTTGCTCTGGTCAACCTACACTTTTTTAATTTTAACTTGATTATTTATGCAATGGCAGGACAACTAACAAGATGGAACCAAACAGGATGGAAATGACGAGCTAAAGTTAGCCGTTGCTCAGTGAGGCATTGAGAGTTAGTGTCGACTTGAACTTAAAAGTTATAAGACCAATTCATGTCATTTTAATAAACAGGATGGAATGTTTTAAAGTGAGACAATCAACTAACTGAACAGCAAACATTGTTTGCTATTGTTCTCCCTAACAAAAATGTCACTTCCTGTAGAATAATGTCACCTGGGCCTGGCTGCTGATAATAATCTGGCTTCCACCACTTTTAACTAATACAACATACAGAAATACATTAAACTGTATGCTCATACTATATAAGCTAATGTACACATTCAGTCCAAGACAGATATTTTCTGAAAGCACATCAGTTCAACTATCCACACTACAAAATATATAGTCCAGGGCTGAAACCATTAAATTAATTGTATTATTTATGATGTTTTGTTTGGCTAATCAAAACAATACACCCCTGCTAGATTTATGTACAATATCAAACCACTATCCAAATATCAGAATCTGTAACTGTATTACTATACTGCATGCTCGTATTTTCAATCAAATCTGTATTCCAAACACATGCACATGCATAGTTTAAAAACTCATATACTCATTCATGCAATTAGTTCAGCTTCTTTCCTCATTTTGCGAAGTTCATCTTAGTTCTTTGACCAATCTATTGTTGCCATTGAACAAAGGCCCTCATTCTTCAAAGCATGGAGTGTTTCTGTAGTAGGGGGCGGGGAGAGTGTTATCACGGTGTACTAAAAGCCCAGTGGCTCTTTTGATGTGCAGACAGGCACAGACACTGGGTTAAAAAAAAAAAAAATCATACTAAGTGCCCATGTCTATAATGTTATTAAAGTTGTCGATTTTCAGTTTTGCCTATCACCTTAATAAGGGGCCATTTCAGTACAAGGCAACATTCATAAATTTTAATGTTTGACATTTATGACAAGTCCTGAAGCAATACCAGTTAAGAACTACATTTTCAGTTAATCCAAACTTCTTTCCTAACAACTTCTCCATGTGTGGAGCCCTGTCAATGCTTCATGTGTATTATTGAAGTACTGTCCGATAACACTGGGATGCTCCTGACATCATGAGACAGTGAAAAAATCGTCTTCCCCTTCAGGCAGATGCCAAGCCACTGTTTGCTTTAGACTGCTGGGAAATACTGCTCCAGCTCAACTCCAGTTACTGCCAAAACAACCAGAGCCGGCCTCTGTCTCGCCACAGTACAGTAAGAGCCCTTTCACATGCTGTCTATGTTCACTTCCTCTTCTGCTGTCATTTGTAGGAATTCATTTTTTGTCACTAGTGCTCTCTCTCTGAGCCTCAGAGTGGATTATATTATATTATATTATATTTAGGGCTGGGCAACGATTAATTTTTTTTAATTGTGATTAATCGCATGATTTTCTGCAATTAATTGCATTGTTATGCACAAACTTCAATAATGAATTCAAAAGTAGTGTATTGTGCACTTTTTCATTTAAAAGTACTGCTATATGAACAAAAGTGCAATAACATTTGGTTTGCAAACACTTTAAACAAATAAGGTGCTTTTTTACAGCAGTATTCCTTTTACATAGTAGCAGTTAAAATATTTCTTGTAAATCTCAACTTATAACATTAATGTAATCAAATTAAATATAAAACCAAAGCTATTTGCCACTGCCAGGGCATTAACGTTTTTATAGAAAATATTTTATAGTTTGTTATAGAAAAACAAGTTATGCTCAGAGTCCAGAGCCCCGATCATAACATTATAACAGGCACCTTTCGAGTAGAGACCTGCACTATTGCGGGACCTAACGCAGCAGAGTGCGGCGCGGGACAACACTTGATGGGCGAGTGCGGGCGGGTAGAGACTCGTGTGTGCGGGGTGCGGGAGAATAAGGGTGTATCACATTAGGCAATCTCAACAGGGACGTGCACAGACATTTTGAGGGGCAGGGGTTCAAGTGGAAAAAAAGGGCACTTCTCACATTTATTTAAAAATTTTTCCAAACAAAACGTTAAATATATTAACTACTTACCAATTTATTTTAATTCCCTCACATTCAATGTCACCCAGTTGTTTCAAGTTGTTTCATTTGTCAACAGATGTCTACAAAATAATCAGTTCACAATGTTGTTATAATTACACTTACTGTACCATGCACAGACACACACACACAAACTGATGGTGACAAGAACTTTGTTTCACATTTGAGGGAGGGCTAAGATCTATCAGCATACAACATACTAATAGAATGGATAGTTATTAGATGAGGACCTTGAGATCAAAATTATGAAGTTATTGTTTAAGGCAGGACACTTCAAATACTGTTCAATTTTGAGATTTTGGTCTATTTTGCGTCCATGTCTTCTTTTGCTCTAATGGAAAGGAAATTTCCAAAATACACATTAAGGTGTTTGTTTTAAGCCTTCTACTCTCGTCTGTTTGCTTCTGTAGAGTTCTTCTAAATTAACCAAAACAAGCTATCTGCATATTTAAACATAACATTTCAAGGGAAAAGACTCTTGATGTAAGTCATTAACTAATAACTGGAGAAGTTCTGTGGTGATATGCTTTAGTTATTTTTTTTTATCCTATTCATCTGCAATGCCTTATGTCAAATGTATGCAAATTAGCACACGCCTGATTTGCATATCAATGTGGCGATTCTGATGACATTATTAATTTTACTGTATTCAGCTGTCGTTTCTCCGTTAAGTTAGCCTGTATGCCCATGATATATTTACTTATCTAAACTTTAGCTAACTTATTACATGGTAGCTCATGAGTCATGGATGTTAGCAAGACAAATTAACTATATTTGCCTTTTGTCTTTTTGATAATTAGCTGTAAATTCGAGGCACAGGTAGCTTAGTTTTTGGTCAACACCACTCACCTCCACACCAAGACAAACACAACTGGGAAGGGAGGGAGGGCTTCACTTCTGCGGCTCTCTGCCTGTCTGTGATGTGCCGATCAATGTGTGCTACACTGCTGTTCTGATCGGAGACGCGGAGGGGAGAAAGGCATCGGAACTCGACAGAGTCTCAACATTTCCCATCCCGACCTGATATATATATATTTTTTATTTGTTTGACAGGGAAAGCTGTGCGCAAACAGAAACACACGCACACATAATACATATATTCATTTATACAAAAAAAAAACCTCCCCAGAAAAAAAGGGCACTTTCTCTCGAGGAAGAAAAAGGGCAGGTGCTCAAGCCCCCTTTGATGTGTGCACGTGCCTGAATCTCAAGCATGCCCAAGCACGTCTGACCCCCAAAGCCCGGTTCGTTTGACTAGTGTGATCGCTCCGTGCTGCAGTTCGTTTAGCCGGCCCTGGCTCGGTTGGAAGAGGTGGACCAGAGTGTGGTACGCATGTAGTGTGATCGCTCCGTGCTGCGCTCGATTGGAAGAGGTGGGCCAGAGCGCAGTTCAGTTATATATAGATCAGTGAGTGTGAGCGCTAACCGCACCGGAGCGCAGAACTTTTGATACGTGCAGCATGATTGCGTGAACATTTCTGAGCGGCAAGAGTGATAGATCTGTAAAGCAATATATTGTGAGAGGGCCGTGTGTTACCGCGTCCCAAACAACTCAAAATAAGAACATTTCTGAGCAGCAAAAGTGATAGATCTGTAAAGCAGTGAGAGGGCCGTGCGTGTTACTGCGTCCCAAATGACTCAAAATAATAAGCCAACAAGTAACAAAACGATGCACTCCACTGTGCTGAGCGAGAGCGCTTCTCTGCGGTTGTCACATGCTATCGGAAACTTCCTATTTCCCACTTATGAAGTCGTGAGCGCTTCATGTGAGCGCTGCTGCAGTCTTAGGCCAACCCCAAATGCTCTCATTGGTCGAGACGCGTGGTGACACCCATCCCAAGCCAGTACTGATCAACATCCCACCCCTCCTGTGACCCATGGTTTGCCTGTACAGCTGCATCTCAATAAATTAGAATGTCGTGGAAAAGTTCATTTATTTGAGTAATTCAACTCAAATTGTGAAACTCGTGTATTAAATAAATTCAATGCACACAGACTGAAGTAGTTTAAGTCTTTGG
>NW_015549606.1:1251102-1256558 GCF_001515605.1 Sinocyclocheilus anshuiensis
TGTCCCTGGCTCGGTTGGAAGAGGTGGGCCAGAGCGTGGTTCAGTTATATATAGATCAGTGAGTGTGAGCGCTAACTGCACCCAAGCGCTGAACTTCTGGTACGTGCAGCATGATTGCGTGAACATTTCTGAGCAGCAAAAGTGATAGATCTGTAAAGCAGTGAGAGGGCCGTGCGTGTTACTGCGTCCCAAATGACTCAAAATAATAAGCCAACAAGTAACAAAACGATGCACTCCACTGTGCTGAGCGAGAGCGCTTCTCTGCGGTTGTCACATGCTATCGGAAACTTCCTATTTCCCACTTATGAAGTCGTGAGCGCTTCATGTGAGCGCTGCTGCAGTCTTAGGCCAACCCCAAATGCTCTCATTGGTCGAGACGCGTGGTGACACCCATCCCAAGCCAGTACTGATCAACATCCCACCCCCCCTGTGACCCATGGTTTGTCTGTGTATTCAGAGCCAGTGAGCAACGGACTTTCATAATAATAATAAAAAAAGGTGTTAACGCACGATAAAATAATTGTCGCCGTTAATCAATTAATGCGTTAACGCGATAATAATGCGTTAACTTGCCCAGCCCTAATTATATTATATTATATTATATTATATTATATTATATTATATTATATATGTAGAAGTTGCTAGCCTTATTTCATTTGTTTTAAAGTTTTTCAAACCAAAAATTAGTTATGTGTAAATGGCCTCTTAGATGTTCTGGAATTTCCAGCCAATTTAGCCACTGAATTAGACACGCCCCCTCTTTACAAACTCTGCCCCCTACAAAGATTAACAGGCAGAAAGCAGCTTAAAGTCTTCTGATTGGCTAAAATGCAAATTTAACAGACACATCACAGTCCTCTTTTATTTTGTACTTCTTAAAATTGGCCAAGCTTCATATTCACTCATCAGAGTTGTAAATCTAAAATGTATATAGCATATTTTAGATTTGTTGGCTGATGAGTTTGCTTTATATTACAGAAACAAAATAATGAGTAGTTACTTTAAGAAAGCCTGTACGTACATTTATGTTATTACTCACACAATTCTCTAAGCCTCCTACACAAAGTAACAAATAAGCACTCAAGCTAGTCTTTACTCAATTTAATATATTCATTAAAAGTAGATCAAGAGGACATAATGGAATTATTCTTTTATGACTCCCACATGGCACACAGACAAAACTCCTCAGCTAATACTCTAATAGACTACAGGAAGCTAATTCACCATTTCACTTCTGCATTGTCTTACTTTCCTACCAACTGGAATATCTACAATTCTGCAACAGTTAAAAACAATATATTTTGGTGTTATAAACTTAAAAATCAACAGAGCGTCATGATTAAAAAAATATTATTCATTGCACTTCAAAAATGTGCACTTCCTGCATAGTACTGATATGACATTTGCTACTCTTCCTTATATAGGCTACAAATAACAACAATCATACTGCTTTAAAAGTAGCAAAAATATCTAACAATATTATTATAGGCCTTTTTTTTAAAGCAGTGTGATATTTTGCTCTTAACAATCGATTTATTTACCATTCTACATGGCTAATTTTATAATCAAAATTCTGTGAAAATCCCTTCTTATATCCCTGACATGCTGTTGGGTGGAGCCAAACCTCTGCTGTACAGGAAATACTATCACTACCACTAACACTATTTAAAGCAGTCTATATGGCAACCCTTCTATTTAAAAGCTCTGTCGAACCCCACCCATACATTGCCAGGGTCACTAACAATTGGTGTCAACTGAGTAGCGAAGTCATAATGACACAGACTAATTGTTTTTTTCCCTTCAAAAAATAGATGGTGATTATTAAGAAACCGCTGCAATAATGGACAAAAGCATTTAATGGTCAAAAATGTGGTTATTGTGCACGAGAACATTTAGACTGCACCAGATGCCATTGAGCGAGTGTAAAAACAACACTAGCATCTTGAAGATATGATAAAACAGAAGTATTAATTATGTTAACTTAAACTTCTTACAATATTTTTCATGTCAAGTCATGACATAAGAAACAGCAATATTATATTGTCAGATTCCTTTTGTTATATACTCAAGTATCTAAAATGATCTGTTTTGGAGTTCCATATAGCTGACATTTATGTTTAATGATCCTTGAGAAGGTTTGGGATGTCTAGAGCAGAGATAAGAGGAAAAATGTTGACTCTACATGAGGAACCAATAAGAGGGTCAATAATTCTTTCAAAATATCCCTGTAATGTAACAAGTCACACAATTAATTAACTAAATGAAAGAAAGAAAGAGAAACAACCAATTCTAAGTGCACCATAAACAAATGGCTGATAAATACCTGACCTCTGACTCAAAATGAGTCTGGGAAAGCCTTTCTACTCTTCTTCTACTCAAAAACAAAAAAGAGTATCTTAGCAGCCCTACATGCATATTAACCTACTTCAAACTATCTTTTTTTCACAATTCAACAAGGTGGACATGGCAACTTCGACCAGACAAGATTAGAGGCAAAAATAACTTGGGAGTTGAAGCAGGCTGAAAGCATCATTTAAAAAAAAACTACAGGTGGATTACCTTCCTATTTTACACCTTCAGGTAATCCACGCATGGCTAAGCCTGTACTATCCACACTAAGAGATTCACCTCTATGTCACATCTATTTGAGGCTACAGTGACAGTCGCTATCACTTTTGCTACTGTGTTACCTAACACCTAAAGGCCTGAGATCTGTCACATTTGGTTTTCTATCAAGATAGGGACCTTGAGTGACTCGAGTTCTTATACTGAGCAAATGATAACAACATATCTCCTAACCCTAAATCCATCCCTCACAGGAACCATTCTGCAGTTTTATAGTTTCATTAAGACATCATTTATTACGTGATTTCTCAATATTAGTGATTTTACTGTCCTTATAGAGACATTTGGTTACCAAAATGCAGGTAAAATCTGCATAATACATTTTGCCATAATATATAGTGCATTAAAAAGATTATATACACATATACATATATATACATATATTACACATACACAACCCACACTCAATGTTATACAGAATGAGTGAATGAGGAAGTAGCAAATGGTTTGTTCTGACGTTTCTCCACATGCCTCAATAAATTGCATAACACATGTTGTAATCCATATAAAAGGGGTGGATGACACACATAATCTGATGTCACAAAGAATATGTGCCATTTTACTCTAGTCAGGGTAAACGGTACAAACAATTCATGCTTAAATCCCCTTAACTGATCACTATTCTTCTGATTTCAACCATTAGATTTGATCCAGCATTATTGTACATCAGAAACGACACGAACCAGTCATGCAAAAGGACAGACAACAGTGTTTGGGAACAGGTGACATGATACTGAGTTTATCTGATACAATGTTATAAATAAATGGTATGTTCTCGTCAGGCCGACAGTTACATAAAAACCTCCGTCACACATGTGAATCAAACCATCCGTTTCTCCCTCCAAAACACAGCTGACAGCGGCGTTCACATGCACACACTGAATTACACACATGATTACCTCCCTTTAAAGAAACGGCCTTGAGCAGACACGATTAAAAACGAGTGCCGCGTTACAGAATGATGTATACGTGAGTATGTGTGTGAACTCTACATACAAAGAGAATTCAGAGGCGGCCAGCTGGGCACATAAGCCGTAACTGCAAAATCCAAATAATCCTTTACAAAGACAAGCCATCTAAAGGGGGGTGAGGTGAAAGCACAAAGAAAAAAAAAACAGGATATATGCCTGTACAATAGAGTACAAATACATATATGCGAGTGTGTGTACAGTACATATGAGATGTGTGTGCATGTGATGATGTGTGTCTATATTTGAGATATCCAGCACCTTCGGTTCTATATTGAGTTACCGGAATGTCAAGCCACTCAAAATAGGCGGACAGCTTATAAAGCCAGCACACGTCGGGCCGTACGTGCAACGAAAGGCAATAAGATAAAAATAGACCAAGCCCTCACCTTCCATCATGATTGCAGATTTGCATTCCTCTATCTCCAAGGAGCCTGAAACGGGAGGAGGGGAGAAGAGAAACCCCTGGTTACCAGATGGAGAGATGTAAAAAAAAAACAGAGCACACTTCCAGCCTCGGCTTTAAAGTCCCCGTGTCCCTGGTACGACGGGCCGGTGGATGTTTTAGGGCTCCGCGTTTAGGCCATGGATGCTGCTGCTAGCCACTGCGGCTGTGGTCTACACGATCACCAAAGGATGCTCAAAAGAGGGCAGGAAAAAAAGCAGAGTGGAGAGAGATAGAAAGAGAAGGAGGGAGGGAGAGAGGAAGGGAGGGAGGAAAGCTTGCTGAGGTCATCATTCAGCTCAGCCAATCCCGTGGGCACTGCTGCGTGTCACATGGCGAGCGGTTCATTGCTTCTGTCAGCGTCCTCACTGGGAATTCACAAACACATACAAGCACAGAGCTTACCTTGTTATGGTGCAGTGTGCCGCTCCTGCCAGAACAGAAAGGAACTGGATTAATGGGGCGTTGGGTGCTAAATACAGGAAACGGTCCATAAAAACATGACTGAGATACAGTTTCTTCACGGTTACATTTGTAGATGTAAACGTTGAGGCTCAGCTGGCAGCCCGTGCCTGGCTATTTGCCTGTTTCTCTGTGGCAAATCAATCAATGTGACATTACATCTGACAGAAACAGTAGCTGCCCCATGAAAGGAGGAGACAGCACTCAATACACTGACTTGTAACAGAGGAGGAGGGGAGGAGAGA
Source organism: Sinocyclocheilus anshuiensis (assembly GCF_001515605.1). NCBI lineage: Eukaryota > Metazoa > Chordata > Actinopteri > Cypriniformes > Cyprinidae > Sinocyclocheilus > Sinocyclocheilus anshuiensis. Next base: position 1,255,848 of record NW_015549606.1, read on the forward strand.
GAGGCTCTGTGTTTGTGTGAGGGTTGGTGATTAATTTAATATGAGGAGGTGGGTCTCTCTCTTTAGATTACTAATGAAAAGACAAAAAAAAAAAGTTGGGTGGACTGAAAAAAATCTGTTCCTTTCACAAAAGTACCAGCTGCAGTTTCGATTACATATAATAAAGGGGTTGATGATGATTTTGTGAGGAACATGATCTTGAATTTTACTTGATTTAAAATAATATTAAAATAAATACTTAATAATACGTTTAAAAAAAAAGTTTTTTAAATAAAACTATAAATGTACAATTATATACTGTACACTACCATTTAAATGTTTGTGGTCGGTAATATTTTTTTAATGTTTTTGAAGTCTCTTATGCTCACCATGCATTCATTTAATCAAACATACTGTAAAAACAGTAATATTGGGAAATAGTATTCAAATTTAAAATAGCTGTTTTCAATGTTATAGTTTTATATTTTTAAATATTTAAAAAATTTAATTTATTCTTGTGCTGGCAAAGCTGAATTTTCCTTTAGAAATCATTGTAATATGCTGATTTGGTGCTTAACATTTCTTTCAAACTACTTGTGCTGCTTAATATTTTTGTGGATACTGTTATCTTTTTTTCAGGATTCTTTGAGGAATAGAAAGTATATATATATATATATATATATATATATATATATCATTTTTATACATTTTCTGGTTCTCTTTCAGTCGGTC
>NW_015549606.1:1256718-1257017 GCF_001515605.1 Sinocyclocheilus anshuiensis
GACCACCCCTCGATCGCCTGGCTGGAACTCCCGGGCCTGGGCGGGCCGGTCGTACAGCCGTTGCTGGGCACGCTGGGCGGTCACGAGATGCTCTTTAACCAGCGGCATGACCCGGTCTATCTTTTCCCTCATCTCCCGCACGTGCTCGACGACGCTACGAAGGGGGGCGGGTTGGTTCTCCCATGCTTCCTGAGCCACGTCTAGAAGGCCCCTGGGCCGTCTCCCAAACAGCAGTTCGAAGGGGGTGAAGCCTGTGGAGGCCTGTGGTACTTCCCGGACTCCAAAGAGCACGTACGGGA
>NW_015549606.1:1261600-1268966 GCF_001515605.1 Sinocyclocheilus anshuiensis
GGTCAACCGGACGAGGTATTGGTGCGCTTTGACCGGCGCTTCCGGGAGGGGCAAGCGCCCCACCACGCTGGCCTGCAGCTGTTCCACGACCCGGTCAGTATATTCCTGCCGGGCGGCCAGTCGCTCAGTAAACTGCTGCTGGCGGGCTGAGAGCTCCGTTAGGCGGCGGATAACCTCTTCCATATGTCTGGGGGAAGAGAGCGGTTTCTCCTAGAAGAAGCACAGAGATCGTTATAGCCACCTGGCGGTACCAGTCTGTGTCTCAATTCACCTGTAATGCCCGCATTCTCCACCATATGTCGCGGGGTGAATGAGAACACAGACTCGGTACTGATCGAAAGAGCCCCGGAGGGTGATTTATTGCCCACACACTGATCACACGTGCTCTGAGGAATGGTGCTCGGTGTCCGTCTCAGCGTGGTGCTCGTGGGGTGAAGTGCCGTGGTGCAGATCCCTCTCCCAGGGTGCCTTCGGAGTCTGTGAACAATCAGAAACAAGCATTAATGTCGCCTGGAGCTCCGGGGTGCCTTCCCGCTGGTGTCTCTTCTCCTGGCTTTTAAGGCCAGCGGGAACGAGCTCCAGGTGCACCACTCATCACGCACAGGTGTTCTGCGTCGGTGATCAGTGTGGCAGCGGCGTTTCCAGGGCGACACTAATCTGGACTCGGGATACCTGCCACAATATACATACACGCACACACTGTGTGAAGAACTGAAAATGCAAACAAGATTATAAAATGTATTTATATGAGCATATGAATGTTTAAACTGAGTGTGCATAAGGACTATATAACACAAATATGTGTGTATTCTGTGTGGCTGTTCTCCAACATGACACTCTTTTTATTCTCACAGTTAAGAGATGCTGTTTCATTCTCAAGCCTCTGTTCACCTAAGTCATGCTCTGGTCCATGTGAGCATCTCTTTCCCTTATCACTGTCTGTCTCTAGCGCCCTCTGTCTGTAGTCTTCCGCCTGTCTGAACACATTGCAGGCCATAAATGTCTAACCATTTATGTTAAACATTTATAAAAGTTGAGTATAGAGGGCCATCGCGACCCAATCCTTGATGGGGATACCCCCCCAGCCCCCCACCCCAGTTTTCAATTAAGATTCAGTTTTAAATTACATTTGAAATCCCCTCAATCCTGAAAATGTGGTCACATCCTCAATCTTCAACACAGTTTGCATTACCACAACACACACCCAAACTCACACCACCCTATTATAGCAGATGCTGTCTGTGAATACCTCCCCTCCCCCACTCCACCCATTTTACCCCACCTCTATAACCCCCTACACCTCCCAGTGGACCCGATCTTATCCTTCCATCGTGCAGGTGCACATGTGTTTGTGTCAGTGTGTTTACACATTTTGCTATTAGGGGTGTGCGATATATATCGTCTGCGATAATATCGTAATTGTTGTTTTAACGATGTGCGATTTGACATTATCGAGTATTTTGCAAAAACCATTCAAAACACCCCTACAGAGTGCACGCATACATTACGTAAAGTCTAGACTAGTGCACGTGCACATTTAGAGTGTGTTCTTTCACTAGATGATTCAGTCTATTACAATACATTTAGAATGATCACAAATTCAATACATCATGGCAGAAAATGTATATATTTATACAATTTCAAATAGTTAATAATCAATTTCACACGAAGAGTGCCGTTTTTATCCAAATATTACCATGATTACAAATGTGATATTGATTTTTTACAACAGTTCAATAAACAAGAAGTTAATTAAAAGACTTACGTTTTAGACAGCATATTGCCTGTTTTTGCTCTATTTCGACAACAAAAATAATTCCAAACAAAGCCACAACCCTGTTTTGCGTCTCTGAGCAACATGATGCTGTTTCGTTCCTGAATGAATCAACCGTTTAAATGATTAATTTCAATCGCAATGACTCACTTATTAACAGTGACTTGCTGCCACCTGCTGGCGGTTTTAATTTCACATTCAAAAAAACTTATCTTTTATTGTTTAAAGCTGCAGTCCGTAACTTTTTTTGGTTAAGAATGATCCAAAATCAATATTTGAGCAAGTACATAACCAGCCAGTGTTCAAAACTATTGCCTTATTTTTCCTCAGTTGGTCAGAACAAACGTGGCAGACTTGTTACTTGTTCAGATGGCAATATACGGCGAAAATTCTTATTTGGGTCATATATTCCAAGACGTAGGCTAGAATCTGTGATTGTGAAGTACAGTAAATATCCATTCCACACCGGTGCGGTGACTGACTGCCGCACATACTCTTCAGAACATTAGATTCATCTGCGCTGGAGCCGTGCCGACTCACAACCCACGCAAACTAGATAATTCCGCACCTAGCTGCAATTCCAGGTTTTCAAACGGAGATGGCGACAAAGAGGCAAAATTTACGGACTGCAGCTTTAAATAATTTCAAATCTCAGTATTCAACGTTTTATGTTTAATATATCAAAACATTATTTATGCATTTGTAATTGCAGGTTAAATGCATTCACGTCTTGCATTAGACAAAATACATGTGTGTAAATACATCTAAATGCCACTTCAGATGCAGCTTCTGTGTTGATTTAATTTGCTTGGTAACAGCCCAAATGTCTTATTATTCTAATTCACTGATTAAATGTAAGAATTTCACTCAAAAGATAACGAACACTTTTAGAAAAAATGGCTTTATAAAGGTAAAAATGCCCATAAAATGTAAAAGTAAGTTTCAACTTCTTGGAAAAGATTAATTTCTCTCAGTGTGAAATGACCACCACACAGAATATGAAGAATATTAAAAACTTTAAGAGTCAGCTGTCCACGGCAGTCCTTAAGGTCCCAGGACAATAACACACTCAGCAAAATATTGTCTAATTATCGTTATCGACGATATCGATCGTTAACGAGCCTTAAGGTCTAATCCCGATGTAAACTATAAGCACAAACTGTCATTTTTCTGTAACTAAATTTGACAAGGTTTTATTCAGCTTGTCGCTATTAGTAATATAGTGCCAAGGAAAACTGACTTTGGCTGCTCTCGTAACTATAGTTATATAGACAAGCACAGTATTTTAAGCGGAAAGAACCCTAACTGAATGGATGTTATTGCTGTGTGAAATATTATAACATCTAGATAGATTTTAAAAAAATCATATTGTTTAAATTTTGCTATGCGTACAGTATTTTACACTTTTTACATTACCGTTCAAAAGTCTGTGGTCAGCAGACTCTTTTGAAAGAAGTCTCTTATGCTCACCAAGCCTGCATTTAGTAGATAAAAAATTTAGTAAAGTAGTAATCTTGTTAAATATTTTACAATTTACAAGAATGGTTTTCTATTTGAATACATTTTAACGTAATTGTATGAATATGCTGATTTGCTGCTTAAGAAACATTTCTTATTATCATCAATGTTGAAAACAGTTTGATATTGTTTAATAATGTAAATTGTTCAATTATTATTTAATATAAAGCTTAACATTTTGTGGACACTGTAATACATTTTTTCAGAATCCTTTAATGAAAGTTCAAAACACCTTTTTAAAACTTTCTATTACAATTTACAATTACAATCTACTTACAATTTTTTGATCAATTTAATGCATCCTTGCTGAATGAAAGTGAAAAAAAATAAAAATAAATACTGACCCCAAACTTTTGAACAGCAGTGTAGCCAAAATAGAGACAAAGTATATACAGTACACAAGGTTACAATTTAACATGATTTAAAATGCTACAAATCATGAACCATCTACCACCAACCACCAGCTTCTGTCAACATCCTCCCAAACCCAGCTGGAGTACAAAATATTTGCCAAAGGATATTTGTGGGAAAGAGTAAAAGGGTGGGGGTAAACACACACCTACTTTCACACACATAAATAACTCATGTTAGAAAAAGCGAGAAAAGGGAGGAAAGCCAAATGAAGCAGACAAAAAACAATAAACACACTATAGCTGTATCCGAAATCACCACCTATTACCACATTCACTATTCTCTATATAGTGTGAATTCATACATTGATAACAGAGAAGCTGTGGAACTGTCACAAAAACTATTTTATGACAGAGGATTTCACTTACATGTGAATGCTATACTAAATATTATGTTTTTGGTAATTAAAATAAGTTCAAAATTAGAAATACAACCAAATGAAAGTTTATTTTCAGACAATATAGTATGATTTGAATTGTCGGATATTAGGAAGGTCAGGACCTCTAAGGCATTTGTATAAGGGGACTTTTGATTTGATTTACCGCCTACTTTTTTCATGTTACAGTAGTTTACTTTTATGTTGAATTTATACCTCCAGCGTTTCCAAAAAAGTCATGGCCAAAAAGCAATGTGTGCCATATTTGTGAACTGAAAAGTGGCACCAAAAAAAAAAAAAAAATTATTTATTCAACATACTGTACTATTCAATACAAAAATAGCCCTGCAGAAACATCATTATGAGAGGGAATGCAGTGACATTTAGACACATATGTGCAGACACACAAAATGATGATACCTCACCAATGTAGTTTCAATAACTATCCAGTAAGAGGCTCTTTAGTTATGTTTATCAAACTCTTTGAGACACAATCAGCAGCGTCTTTAGCTGCTAAATGAAGAGGTGAAAGGGACTGAGATGGAGAGTGTCAAAGAAACTTTAAGCCAGGGGTGTCCAAACTCGGTCCTGGAGGGCCGGTGTCCTGAAGAGTTTAGCTCCAACCCCAATTAAACACACCTGAACCAGCTAATCAAGCTCTTACTAGGCATACTAGAAACTTAAAGGCAGGTGTGTTGAGGCAAGTTGGAGCTAAACTCTGCAGGACACCGGCCCTCCAGGACCGAGTTTGGGCACCCCTGCTTTAAGCAGATAGACAGCAATCTGAAACATGAAAGAACAGGCAGGACAGAACAGTCCAATTATTTCTCTGCAGAGGACAAACACTAGCACACAATAACAAGAACCCAACAGAACACAAACATACACTGTACAACCAGGTATAGAAAACACAACACAGAGATGGTATCATGTGAATCTTCATGAATAAATCATATATAAAAAACAAAACAAAGAAAACACTCAAAAACATCTGCTACAAATTCAAATGAGTTCCTGTTGTTCAACTGGTAGAGCATGATAGGAACAACACCAATATCATGGATTTCATCCTTTAAAAAAATTAATGTTGAATGCACTGTAAGTTGTTTTGGATAAACGCATCCAAATGTAAATATACTGTAATGAATCTGCCCCCTGCTGTTGACTACTTTTCACTGCATCCGATGTAAATATGATTCATGATGTCTATTAAAGATCTTGGTTATGTAATACAGTTCTGTTGACATGCCAGGGTCAGTGACACTGCGTGGGGGGCATATTTATATCACTTTCCAATGACGTGAAAGGGGAAATAATCCTCAGTCTAGAGTTAACAAACTAGACAGAAACTTGAAAGGTCATGTTTCTTTTTACACATTTGTTAGAAGCTGTAATTCAACAATTTAGAATTCATTCATAATTCAAGAATATTTATTAAAACCTAAAGAACATAAACCTCTCAAATGACTTGTTTTAATAAAGTGCCAGTTTATGGTATTTGTTTGCTACTATTTCAATGGATAAATAAATAAATAAATAATCTGCTAAATTTAGCGAGTAACCTGTAAATATTTTGAACATAAAAGCACTGTGCATGTCAAAAATAAAATTATATTATTAAAAGAAATGTGTCATGTTTGCAAGTTCATCGGTGTAAAATATCAATAAAATTGAAGCTCAGGCTAAGAATAGCACCCTACTAACTATTTCTGTAGTGTGCATAGGCCCGGCGCCAGGACGCACGACTTGGTGGGGCTGTTATATTTCTTGGGGGGGCCGAAAAAGGGGGGGGGGTTTCTAGTGATTAATCCAATTTCTAGTGGGCAATCCAGTGCTCTCCATTGACTTTCTATTGCGGGAAGCTGCCTCCTTTTCATTTCTGACTTATAACAAAAAACAGAGCAATGCCTAAAAGTTGCTATGTGACAAGTTGTACAGTAAACTGGATGGGGTTTGCGCTTAGTTTCAAGTGAACGCTCAAAATACATTATTTGGGTAAGACTTTACAATAATTAACTAACACTGGGACCTTATTGTAAAATGCTACAATTATTTGTTATTAAAACACATCTACGTTCACAAAAACACTTAAACAGAAAAGCAAGCAGGTGCATAATTTGGCATGGCAGCCAATACAAATAATTAATAACCGTTTCCTTACCTAAATCCTGCGTTTGGACCAAGCGGCAACCTCCCGCTCTCTCTCGTGAAGCCAACACGGAAGTGACTTAAACTGTAATTCGTCAACGATGGCGACGGCCCGCTCCGCCCACTTTGAGCTTCAAAAACGCTCTTCGCGAAACTACGGGTGACGTCACGGACGCTACGTCCATGTTTTTATACAGTCTATGGTTTGGACCAGGCTCGGTTGCAGAATCTCATCACTTTGTGCTTCTAAAATTAGGCTATTATCTTTTTCTATATAGTGTAGTATAGCTATCTCTGTGTCATATTTGGCTGCTTGTCAATCATGAAAAACACACGTTTTATTTAAATTCTGAATATATTATCGTACACAGCATGCAAAGAGCGCTCCCTTTAAATTTATTAAAAACTGTCACTCATTTACGATCACAATCTCAATCTAAATCTAAAAAGTTCCGTTTTAACCAATAAATGTGACCACACAATGAAACTTTTTTTAATGAAGTTAGGAGCATATAACTCAGTACTGGACAAAAAGAGGTGAGTGTGTGGATTCCAACCTAAACACATCTGATTGGCCATTGCGTTTTAGAAATCAACAAACATGTCTGTGATTGGCTACTTTGCTCCCCTCAGCGAAAATGCATTGTAAAATCATTTGATGCTTTCCAAAGCAGAAGGGCAGATACACTGGATTGTTTGCCAAATCTATTTCGTTATGCTATTATTAAGAAGAAAACAGATCCTAGACCAGGAGTTATGGGCAGCTTTTCCATCTAAAAGCAATCAGACTATTTTACACTAAAAGCGTCTGCTAAATGACTAAATGTAAATGACTAAATGAGTTAGACTATTATACACACAAAACTAAAGTCAGGTGTACTGACGAAAACATGCTACCTTATCAGATTGTGCTACCAAAAATATATTTGCATTGTTTTAAGGGTAAGTTTAGGGTAAGGGTAGGTATGGATGGGTAGGTTTAGGGTAGGGGTTGTTATGGACATTTAAAAAAGCCTCAAACTACATGAATAAGATGATGGTAGCACAATCTGATGGGTCGCATTTTACGCTATCGATTTGTGCTACCTATCTTTTTAATGGGAGGTAGCACAATCTGAGCTGGTAGCACAAATCGTCGG
>NW_015549606.1:1269165-1272524 GCF_001515605.1 Sinocyclocheilus anshuiensis
TCTAATTGTCATACTCTTCGAATTTCATATTAAGAAATTCTTTTAACCCAAAAAGCAAATTATGCTCCCTTCGAACTGGTTTTCTTTAAAATACAAATCTTTGTAATCCCAGGCTATCCGTAACCAGAAGCACATTTATAACTGGAATATAATTTACTTTCATTCACATGTGTTTCATAACCGCATAATCCTTTATGGATTACAATCCGCCATCAAAATGATAAATTTAATTATTCTGGCTGCTGTGAGAAAAGGCTATAAACGATCCGTCACCTGCAGGATCCTCACATGCGATAGCCTAGTAGCCGGGACAACTTCTTTATGTTTACAGAGGTGACGTAATGATGCAGTGCCATGCTCGAATTTCCCGCGAAAACCTACCCGTCCCACTCAAATTAGAAAACATTATTATAAGCTAACCGCTGTGAATCGGGCTAAAGTAAGGCGATAGTTTTGAACACTGGCTGGTTATGTACTTGCTCAAATATTGATTTCGGATAATTTTTAACCAAAAACAGTTACGGACTGCAGCTTTAAACAATCACTCATAAATTAAACAAACAAAAATTTCTTAGATAATAAATGGACAGCACTCAAATTGCATTAATTGTATTGAGGTCTGGCAACAATTCAGCACCCCACCGTTCAAAAATACTAATAATTGCATATTCAATATTCATATTCAATAAAAAAAAATAAAAAAAATAGAAGGCAGTATACATTATAATCGCAGCATGCAATTATGCACTGCAACAATTCAGTGCAACGCTGCCATCTTGTGCTATTTAATGTAATTTACAGTTGTCGGCGTGTCAACGTGAGAAATTCTCTGTATTTTAGACCAAAAAAGAATATTATATTAAATCAAATAACTACAATAGATATCCTTATTTAAATAACAGATACCACTTCTCTTGATATTCTTCATTTTTGGTTTGGTAATAATGTGTAAGTTTGCTCCTGACTGAATTAACCAGAAAAACAAATGCACTTAGTATATGGGATGATGAATCTGCAATTTAATGGAACAGAAACTGTTGTCCTGATTTCAGTAAAATTGCTGTAGTGAGATTTACTTTTTAATTCAAACAGTTTTAAGGATACAACAGAGGTTGCATGTCCATACATGTTCACAGGAAAATAAAGGAACTAACTGTTTTTGTTGTTGTTGCTGTTGGCACTTCACCTAACAAATTCTGTTATTTTGTTATGTACAAATAAAAGAACCTTTTGCTGTCAGAAAAGGCCTAGGTTTTATCAAAAGCCACATACTTTGTAAAACACCTCTCAATGTTGCATGAGCGATTCAAGCTATGCTGACACTATTCTGTCATAACAAGGTTTGGGCAAATATCTGGGATGGGAGACAATTTAACAGACAGATACAGCAAAAGACAAATATGTGACAGTTTAAAAAAAAAAGAGACATGTAACATGTAGCCAGCTGTGATATTCTCAAGTTTCTCTTCTGTCTCCTTCATCCCACTCTCACTCTCTCACATCTCTGTTTTTCTCCTGCAATTCTCTCCTCCTCCACGTTTGCTGACCTACTTTCCCCCTCAAGAGTTATTTTAGTCTCCAATAGATGGCAGGCAGGCTCTGGGCATCTGGATCATTAGTCTTCACATACATCGACGCACACTATAGCAGCTACCAACTGATTTAGAATCGGGCGAGTGCGTGTGCTGGGTGTGCACCTGTTTGGCCTTAATTGTGCAGTAAATGGCTGCTTATCTGGGGATCTTCAGAGGGTGTGTTTGACATGTAAACGTGTAATTCTGCCACGGTGCTGCAGGAGTCAAAAAGGGGCCCCAAAATGCGTCCGAGTTCAAAACCGCCCACAACCGCCCATCTCACTGGGTGTGATTGTCCCTCAAGACAAAGTCCACCCATAGGCGTTGAGAGATCCCTATTTGTGGGGCCTAAAACTAGTCAGTGGCTCTCACAGGAGACATAGGGGGGCAAAGTCTTGACACATGCGCTGCATTTCTCATCTGAATGCTCTTGGTTCTCGTGAAATTAGAAAATAAAATGCAAAACACAAAAAAAATTAAATAAAATCACCACTACTGATATTAAAAACAGATTTAAATTTATTTTCTATTATAATAAATGTTAATCTTAATTTATAAAAGTCATGGTAACACTACTCAAAGCCTTTATGTATAATGCATTATAAAAGTAGTTTTAATGCATTAATTATGCCTTGCAGTGCACCTTATAATGAATTGTACAATCTCATGAATAATTGTAACCACAGTTAATACATTATAACACTTTTAAATTCATTGTTACACTATGCATTTTAAATTCGGTTATAATTATTTACGACAAAATGTAATGTATTACAACGCATGAATAATTATAATGTATTCTAACCTTTAATAACCCTTTATAATGCATTATACATGAAGGCTTTAAGTAAAGGTTTACCAAATACTCATAGCATTTTTATACTCTACTATAATGCCTAAATGTATATTAAATAAATAAATAAATAATATTTAATAAGGTGTTTCCACAAAATTATATCTTCAACAACTCACTGGCATAACCAAAGGATGAATTCCAGTAAAAGATGTAAAAAATAGTTTATAATAACTTTATATCTTTTTATCTCAGTCAGAACCATTAGAGCTAAAGAACAAAGTCAGCGCTAAAAAGGAAAGGTGATGTATGTGGGTCATACTCTGATAAACAACTTTTAAAACCACCAAGTTACAGTTTAAGTAGCTTAAAGGATTAGTTTACCCAAAAATGAAAATTCTGTCATTAATTACTCACCCACAAAATGTAATGTATTACAACGCATGAATAATTATAATGTATTCTAACCTTTAATAACCCTTTATAATGCATTATACATGAAGGCTTTAAGTAAAGGTTTACCAAATACTCATAGCATTTTTATACTCTACTATAATGCCTAAATGTGCTTGTAGTACTTCAGACGACTGATTTTACAGAATTTCTCAGTGCTTAATTTTTTTAAATATACTTTGATTTAAAAGTCTTGGGTCATTACGATTAGTTTATTTATTTATTTATACTGATAATAATATTGATTTCTGAAGGATCATATTACACTGAAGACTGGATTAATTGCTGCTGAAAATGTAGCTTTGCCATCAGAACGAATAAATTACATTTTAAAATATATTAACACAGAAAACAGTTGTTTTAAATTGTTATAATATATATTACAATATAACTGTTTTACTATATTTTTGATCAGATAAATCCTCGGTGAGCTTAAGAGACAAAAAATTGTACTGTTTAAAAAATATTCAAAATCATACTGTGACTGTCATAACAAAAATTGATAGAATATTAGCATCGGTCATAACATAATAATCTGT
>NW_015549606.1:1272622-1289454 GCF_001515605.1 Sinocyclocheilus anshuiensis
AATAATCCATGTGACATCAGTGGTTCATCCGCAATTATACGAAGCTACGAGAATACTTTTTGTGCACAAACTAAAAAAAAATTAAAAAAAACTTTATTCAACAATTCGTCTCCTCCGCATCACCCTGGTGCCATTTTGGAGAATATCTACTGAACGCAAACAACGTATGCTGTTCTGTGTCAGCTGCGTCACATGGATACGCTGTTTCCGTTCAGATCAAATCACAACAACGTAGGAAACAGATCCGGCGTGACGCAGCTGACACAGAACATTACGGGTTTGAAACGACATGAGGGTGAGTAATTAATGACAGAATTTTCATTTTTAGGTGAACTATCCCTTTAAGTCTCATTTGAACCGGTTTTGGTTTTTTAGTTTGATAGTAAGCATTTGTTGCTGATATGAGATGCTGCGATATGCTCTAAAAACTCGTCTAGCTCAACTCCTTTTGGTCAGCAAGTAGGCAGGAAGTGAGCTGATGAGGGTGTGTGAAAGTGTGAGATAACCCTCGTCCGTCTTCTACAGGGCATTGCTTGGTAAATGGCACGTAGGCAAAGGAGAGGAGCAGACGGGCAATTCGCTAATCTGTGCCATCACTCTGCACCAGGAATGTTGTTTTGGTTTGGGTCACTCCCGTAATCATCGTCGCTCATCGGCAATGGAACGAGAGTCTGTTACACAAAGCTTATGAAGATGTGGGGACTTTCCACACGTGCAGACGTGTTTAACAGTTACCCTTCAGTAGTTTTGGGTTCAAGAGAGGTTACGACTTCATACGTTTGCGCTGATCTCACTGCAAGCCAGTCTGAATCAGCAGTGATGTAAATGCTGTGAAGAGATAAGGAAAACCACGTTCTAGAATTGTAGATGATGGCTTTTCTTTGTATGCCTGTCTGAAGAGTACAGAGTCAACGTCATGCCTATTCAGACTGACTGACGTGCCTTCTCAGATTGTTGAGCCCAATTTATTTTTAATGCAACTCCCTTGTGTCTTCGATAATTTGCATGTTGCATGATTACTGTAGTTTAAAAAATGTGACTGTCTAGATTCCTGTGGCAGAAATCGCCTATTCACATGGATAAGTTTAGACAATCAGATCAGTCATTCTACACATAACTGAATAATTTAAACAGAATGCCACCCTCATATCAAATCTCACACAATTCTTTTTTCCTGTGGAACAAAAAAGGAATTACTATCAATATAATACAAATGCTTTCATCAAAAGTTCATCACTGACAGCCAAGTTGCAAGTATGCTTGGTGAAAGAAGAATTAAAATGTGCATGACAAACTTATCAGCAACCAGTAAGACAGACCTGTCAAGATATGTTTGCCATGACACTGCTGTTAAATGTAAATAACCAAAAAAAGTGGCACCATCAGTTAGTCTAAGAAGACACTAAGCTATAAGTATGAATAGGAATTCTATGACTGATGCTTACAGGGTACTTAATAACTGCACGTTTAAGAAACCCTTTTATTTTCCAATCCTATCCTTGACGTTTCCTACTTCCTGTTAATTAAAGGCATCTTTTAAAGCTCCTTATATAATCACAGTAATAGCACTTTTGAATTTTAATACATTTTACTCCAATTTCTATTAGTGCCAAAAACTCTCTTCCCTGTCTCAAAATGTCTCCCCATACAATACTAAAAAAATAAAAGAGCATAAGTATGTATGAGAATCTAGCAATGACCTAATATAAACCACACACTTTAAAGCAATATACTGTATTTTACACCTTATTAAAGAATCATTTAAATCTAGTTCAATGACTGCAATAAATTATTTCTCTACTTATAACCAACTGATGGTATTAGCGATATATTCATAGGGAAAAGACATAATCAAAAGAATAATGTACACTGAACCAGTCATTATCACAAAATAAACCCAGACAGGTGATCAGGACCCCAATGGAAGCAGAGGAGTTTTACATCATCCTGAAGGAGTTTATTTTGTGATAATGAGCGGCAGACTGAACACTATACTTGCATGACGTCTTGCTGAATAAATAATAAATGGCCATGAAATACTGATATGAGTTGAAATTACTTTAGTTAATGAGAAGAAAGTGCCACGAGAGCCATAAGCCTGACTGCTTGCTAGGAACAGCAGTCAAATGTACAGTTTTGAAGTCATTATACCAAAATAGACTACATAATGCTGCAATCATCCAATCAATCAGCATCACATTTATTGATATTCTAAAGATTTTTGTAATCTTCACTCACATGATTTATTAATAGAGAAAAGGTCATGTGTGTTGACTGTCCCCGAGAGCACAGCTGAGAACGAGACAGTGGAAAAGTTTAACACGCCACTCTTATAATTTGAATTCTCTAGAGAGGGTCTCAGTTTAGGACCTCTAATAGTCTGGTGTCATTATACTGTGTGTGTGTGTATGTGTATATTTAGTTTAACACAGCAGTTAGAGGTTCTAGATGAGACCTTAGGCCTGAATAAACTATGCAGTAAATGTACTCCTGTACCCCTCCCCAATCTAATTTCCCGCATCTCTCTCACTCCACACCTAAAGCAGAGTATACTTCCCATAAACTGGGCACACTAACTGCATATACGCTAATTTGTGGTTAAAGGAATATTTCATACATAAATGCACTTTTGCTGAAAATGTACTCACCCTCAGGCCATCCAAGATGTAGATGAGTTTGTTTCTTTATGTGAAGAGATTTGGAGAAATTTAGCAGTACATCAGGGCTCCTCAGCAGTGAATGGGTGCCGTCAGAATGAGAGTTTAAACAGCTGATAAAAACATCACAATAATTCACAAGTAATCCACATGACTCCAAACCATCAATTAACAATTTTAAAGTGAAAAGCTGTGTGCTTGTAATAAACAAATCCATCGTTTTAACTTAAAACCATCACTTCTATCCATATAACCAGTTTATAATCTATAATAACCAGTGAAAATCAACCATCCACTGTTGTCCTCTCACATCAAAATCCACCGATAGATCTGTTTTGGGCTGTTTTTGCTTATAAAAGGTGCTTGCTTGATTGGTGCACATTTCTCTCCTTTTTCAGATAAGACAACTTTTCCCTGGAGAAAGAAATATTATGAATAGAGGACTCACTTAGCAGAAGCAAAAATGTAAAAAAAAATAAATACAATTTCTTTCCAAGAAGTTAAAAAAAATCTTAATTTATTACAAACACGAGTACGATGTCACAAATGAGTTATGTCTTCTGCCATTTTGGAGAGTACCCAAGAACATAATCAGCGTTGTTTACACTTAGGGTAAAGCGTGCGTACGTGTTGTGATACTCTCCAAAATGGCGGAAGACAGTAACTCGGGGGAGAAGAATTGTTGAATAAAGTCGTCATTTTTGTTTTCTTTGCGCACAAAAAGTATTCTCGTAGCTTCGCAAAATTGAAGTTGAGCCACTGATGTCACATGGACTGTTTTACCGATGTCCTTGCTACATTTCTGTCTGGGAACATTTCAGTTGCGTTGCTGTCTATGGAGGGTCAGAGAGCTCTCAGATTCCATCAAAAATATCTTAATTTGTGTTCCGAAGATGAATGGAGGTCTTACGGGTTTGGAACGACATGAGGGTGAGTAATTAATGACAGAATTTTCATTTTGGGGTGAACAAACCCTTTAAGAATCGGAAAAAATGTAATGCACAATTTGGCGGAATAGTCCCACCTTCTGAATAAATAAACCAATCACTAATTGGTTAACTCATCGAATCACTGCAGCTGCTGTTATTATACTGGTTTAGCCTGAAAAATAAGTTTATTTTTACACTATTTCAGAATAAGAAACAACATTTATGAGACAGCTGTCACATTTCATTGGTGATGTCAAATATGATATTTATTTGTAAGCTTGGTGGACTGAAATAGCTGCCCAAGAGGCGTTTAAAAGATGCCCGCCAAGTTAAATGACTTGCCTTAAGGGACTTTGTATAATATACTATTTTTTTATTTAAGTGACGGCTTTGCATGTACCAATCCCATTATCACTCAATATTGTTTCCTGTCCCATCTACTGTTTCTATCATTATAAAACGGAGCTCATCCACCTCGACCCTCTGGCATACTCTTCTCTATTTATGACTGGATTACTTTAAGACAGGACACTATAATTTGGGTTGTGCATATGTAGTGACAGAGAAGTGCCTAACTGGCGCAAATAACCAGGTCTCTGTAATAGATGTGGGATTTCTCAAGCTAAATAAATGCACAGTGAACTGACACTTTTGGCCAAGCTCTATTTCTAGATTCAGAGGAAGAATCACTTCCGCCGTATGACCCTCTGATGGACCCCACATTGGTTAGGTCAATCAAGGGGGTCGGATCTCATGAGATTGTAACGCTAGAAGGAGAGATATCCGGCAGAAGCACTAGGGAACCTGTATGTAGGGCACTCCTACACACTAAAAATCTGCATTGACACATGAAAGAGAAACGATTGCGCCTGCTCTCCTCCTTGAGGCAGTGTGGCAAAGCATAGGAGCTTTAAGGGAACACACAAAGAAGCTGGCAGAGACTATGCTGGCTCATTTAGGGCCAGTTGACTAGCATGTGATAGAACATTATGAAAAAAATGTTGTTACATGTGCAAAGACATGATGAAGAGATTAAAATGGGTTTCCTTTCCTTTGTTTTCTTACCAAGAACTGTATGAGTATACGAGGCTTCAACCCACTCAAGACTGAATCATCTAACCTGAAGCACAGCTCACCAAGAATATTCCAGCATCTTTCATCATGCTTTTCCATCCGGCAAGGCTAAATAGTAATGATTTTCTCTGCTGGCCTAGTCAGTTCAAATATGAACTTGCCCAAACATCATCAACCAACTGACCAACCAAGCAACTACCTGTATGTGTGATAAATATATATTTAGATTTTTTTTATTTGGTTGTATCAAATTATCTGTTTGATTTCGGAATAATAGCGTGAGAATAAAATAGTTGTGCAAAATAATTTGCTGATTTAAGCTCATTCTTCTTACGGAAGCTTTCTAAAGTATCCCAAGTTAATCACTGTAATTTCATCATCTATGTTACACTCTAAAAAATTCTGGGTTAAAAACAACCCAACTTGGGTTATTTGCAACCCAGCGCTGGGTAAATATTGGACACTACACATGCTGGGTTATTTTGACCCAGCTGGTTGGGTTAAACGTTTTTACCCACCATGCTGGGTTGTTTAATATATTGTTTAAAAATTATTATATTGCTGGCTTAAAATGGGCTGGAAATTAAAAAAATCACACAAAGAATTACTACAGGCAACAGCAATAATCAAAAGATGAACATTTATTATTAAGCAAGAACACCCATGGACAAAATAAAAGACAAATTGAATTTATTTGGGTGAATAGGCTACAGCATAGTTTACAATATTACATACATTTCAACTTGTTTAGCACGCATTTTAGAAATAAAAAAGGCATATAGAAGTAGCATTTTAATTTAAGTGTATTCAACCGTTCTCTGTAATCGCTTTTTACCGAAATAGTGCTAATTCTCGTGCCGGTGTGTCGCCGAAATCTGAGTGAAGGGCTGCTGTTCGCAGGGGAACTGCTAACTTCAGACCGCGGCCTCACGTTTCACTCATAGCTGAGAGATGGTGTGACTAACTCCAAAACCTGCCCAAAAACAAACAGTACTGAAATTAGAGAACATATTTTAATATTAAATTAAATTACACTCAATATTATAACGAATAAAATCCATTTATGTTATGCAAGGCAAAGGCGTTTCCAGCACGAAACATGACTGACATCTCGTTCTTATGTTGCGTTGCGTAAAATAATATAATTTACACCACATTAAAGACTTTATAAATGAAATAAAATATATACAAACCTTTATTTCCCCGAAAGAGTGCACAAAATCGGCGGCGGCGAAGCTGAGCACTCTCTCCTGTGGACTTAAAAAGCCTGTGCTCGATCGAGATACATCCCATTGGGTGCTCGATCAGCAGCTGCATTGTTGATAAGTTTCACCGGAGACAAGCTCAAGTTCAACCTAGCGGTTAGGTAGAAAACAATAACCCAGCATTAAAATAACCCAATAAAATGACCTAACAGGTGGAACCCAGCATTTGGGT
Source organism: Sinocyclocheilus anshuiensis (assembly GCF_001515605.1). Lineage (NCBI taxonomy): Eukaryota > Metazoa > Chordata > Actinopteri > Cypriniformes > Cyprinidae > Sinocyclocheilus > Sinocyclocheilus anshuiensis. Next base: position 1,278,720 of record NW_015549606.1, read on the forward strand.
TAAAAAAAGAACCCAGCATTTTTTAGAGTGTAGACAATTGTCCAACACAATAAAGGCAGCCATATAGAATATTAGGATAGTTATTTTCTCCAGCATTTCTGCTGTAGTTATGACAAAACTGCTTGTTTGTGATCTTTTCTATTATCAGAAAATGTACGAATCGAGTCAATATACGAATTTACCACAGTTCGTTGTGATTCCAGAAGTTTCCAAAACTGTTTGTTGAATAAAATAATTATGATTTCAGTAAACTTCTTGATTTTTTTTTATTTTTTTTATTTGTGTTATATACTGTACAGTGCATGCATAATTATTGTGCAAGTTGATATTCTGGTCATAGTTTTTTTTTCCAAGCACATTTTACCAGTTCCAAGTCCAACCCACATCAATCTTAATAACTACTATTACTTTTGTATTTAATAATTTATGAGTGACATTTAATTATTAAGGGCTGGAAGTGAAAAATGCCTACTCAAGTGTGCATAATTATTAAGCAGGTTTACTTTTACAGGTAAAATGTGCCAAATATAGATTTATCTCACACTGAAAAGTCAAAAATTATTATGGAAAATATATGGGAAATATTAAAAACTAATGCAATACAAAAATTGCAAAATTAAATCATGACCACTGGACAGCGAAATGCTCATTGCCTCAGCAGGGTCACAATAAAAAACAGGTGGAGAAGAAAAGATGCATGCACAGCAATAACAGCAAAAATAAAAATAAACCTTTTCTAAGATGAACTGGGGAGCCATTTATCAAATATGTTTTCCTTGCTCTTCCAAACTTTGCTTTTGTAGAAATGCAAGGAGCTGTTAAACCTTGAGAATCAAGGTCACAGGACACTGCCAAACTCTCATTGGGATAGAGTGCTGATTTATGGGACGTGAAAGGAGTCAGGCAAACGCCAGCTGCTGCAAATATCGCTGAGCCATGACTGGGTCAACAGAGGTTACGATGGCGCTATGACAAGTATGACGTACGTAACGGTTTGGTTTCGGTTACAGCCACCTTGCAACATCATGTCACTCTGTCATGCCAAGTTGAAATGAGAACAACCAAAAACGTCTGCGTAGTGGCAGCATCGCTGTTTCAATTACAGTGTGTTTGAATCACTGTCACTTGCATAATCTGCTTAATTAATAGCACAGCTGTTGCTAGGCATTCAGACATCTCAAATGAAACATGGTTTGTTTCCAAACTGTGTCATGTATTTGTGCTGTGTGACTGCAAGCTTTTGGAAAATGATCTGATAGTTCCCCTCGCTCTCCGACAGAGATGAGTTTCCCCCATTCCCCCCCTTTCTTATGACGACTTTTTGCGATTCCGATTTCACTTTAATGTGGACTTTTGCAGGGCTGTGTCACAAATTTTAACCAGCTGTTAGATTTCCTCAGGTAAGTGTGAGTAAATATGGTACTGACTTCAAATGGATCCTCATCGTGAGGAGCTGGGAGCCATGAACGGCATGAGCAGCCAAAAAAGAGTGTCAGCAAAACACTGACTTTTTTTCTATAATAAAAAACAGGAATCATGCTTTATCATCATTTGAATCTACTATAAATTTCATTAAAACTAATGAAATGACTCAAAATTGTAAAATGACTAAATAGAGCAAAACGTTAAAATCAACTGTTAGCCAAAATGATTATTTGATCAAAAACAAAATGACTGGTTAGCATTTTTCCGTGCTAAGCTGCATGTGACTCTGAACTTTTAATGTTGCTCCAGAATAAACAGAAAAAATGTGTTTGGGGAAAAAAACAGAAATCTATCTGATTTTCTTCATATAATTGAATATGTGAGAAAGCATGAAAAAAATCTATCCGCATGTCCACTGATTTTCTTTATATAAATTAATCTGTGAGAAAACATGAAAAAATAAATCTGTCTGCATGTGCATTGATTTTCTTTATATAAATGAATCTGTGAGAAACCTTGAAAAAAATGCAGCATTGCTTAATTCACAAAATAAATAAATTTAAATAAATCAATACATTAATTTATTTTTTATTTTGTAAAACATTTAAATATCTGTTAAATAGCTTAATCAGGGCAGTACTAAAAAATGTAACAAAAAAAAAAACTAAATGTATCTTTTATGGTTCCTCTATTTATGAATGATAAATATCAGATTCTGCAAGAGTTTTGTAAATTAATCAATTAAACACTATATATACCTTTGTTTTAGGTTGTTGTTTCAAATTAAAGTCCCTCAGACAGGGTGTTTACCAAAATCTAAACTGCATTGGATGGCTTCTTTGTAAAGAATGACACAGTGAACACTTAACAGGTTGGATTCGTGGGGTGTTTCTCTTTTCCCAACAGCAATAAGATTTTAACATTAACAACAAGAAGCATTACAAGAAACATTGCTGGTTAGTTAGTTAAAAGAGTCTTGAATGCAAAAAGTGGACAGTCTGTAATGTCACAGAAAGCATGTCTTGGCAAGTTACTAGGTCATATTTTGTGTCGTCTTGGGCAAACGCTACCCTATATTGGATACGTGTAACCTGAGCTGAGTGTGTGCAGTGGGTCACGTACTGTACTGCAGATCGCAAGGAGGTGTTGCAAACAGTAGTTCCTGCAAACACTAGCCCATTCAACTTACGCCCTTCAGTCTTCACAATGCATTATTAAAATAGAAAGAATCTCGTGAAAATAATACACTTTATCTGACAAGCTACCGAACACGGCATGTTTTCCACAACGTAATGCAAACCTCTGAGGATTTCATAGCCAGCACAAGTCCTTACTTGTTACAGTCTATATTACTGCAGCTGGCTACACTGGTACCTCTTAATGAGAAAACATGCCTGCTTTTAAAAAACTGAGAATGCGCATACAGTCATTCTGAAAATACTTGGTTGATTTGGACTAAAGAGACTGTGTATTAATTATGCCCTCTGTGTTGAATAAGTTTGGATTCTCCTGGTGTTGTGACATGATTTTTCACCCAATAATGAAAATTATGTCATCATTTACTCACCCTCATATTGTTCCAAAACTGTATGAGTTGCTTTCTTCTGTTGAGCACAAATAAAGTAATGTTGGTAACCAAGCAGTTGACTTCCATAGTAGCTTTCCATACTATGGAAGCCAATGGCTACCGACAACTGTTTGGTTACCAACATTCTTCAAAATATCTTATTTTGTGCTGCTCAGAAGAAAGAAACTCATACAGGTTTAAAATAACTTGAATAACTTGAGAAAATGATGGAAGAATTTAGATTTTTGAGAGAAAACTTAAAAGAGTCGGTGCTGAAAATCAGCTGCTTTTCTTGAGCAGATTTTGCCATCATTCATTGGCCATCATTTTGCCATTGTCCATTAGGTTTGTCTTGGAAATCTTTTAGGCCTCCAGGTTAAAATGTAGAGTGATCCCTATATTTGTCTTAACATTTTACACTTAATAGAATAATAGAGGATATCACTAACATTAGCAGGCTTTAATCTATGCATTTTTAGTGGTTATAATAAAGATCATCGTACATGCCAGCTACTGTATCGCTTAGCTAATGACAAACTCCAAAACAAAGTAAACAACAATAAATTACCTTGGGTAATACAGATCAAACATTTACCATGACTTTTTTGAAATCTGAGGTCCTAGGATTGAAGGAAACATGTTGTGGTTGCCATGATGTAAACCCGCATGTAAACAGAGAATAAACCGGCACTAATTCCCCTCTTCACCTACTGTTATATCACCTATGTAGACAAAAACACAACTGTTAATCCACTTTTAAAAGATGATGTACAAAACATGCTTAACATATTTCTGTACACTAGCACAAAGGGTGTAGGACTACAATATTCTAACCATAAATCCCAAAATACTCAAAAAGAAACTTCCCCATAATTAGCCTACATCTCAAATCCACATCCATCTTCACCCCTAATACAATGGCTGTCAAATATAAACCCATGGCTTCTTCAACACAGTTCTGAAGAACAGTATCTTAAAAAGGTGTGAATAGCCTAACCACACTAAATTATCTTGAATTCAAGCTTTAACGAGAAAAATAAACTTCTAATGGATGGGGTATGAAAAATAAAGCTAATCATTTATTATCTAGAGCTATCTCATGCTAGTTTTGCTTCTAAAAAAAAGTAAATATCTTGTTTTAAGCATGCTTACATGTTGGTTATTGTACAAAACAACAATGCGACCATACTGACAAAGAATACTGATGATTGTGTATAGTGTATCACGAAAGCTCACATGATTTATTTGACATCGCGTTGTCGAAATAGAGTAGGAAATAAAACATCGTCACATGAAAACAGAACCACCTCCCATAACTTCAAATTAAAGCACAACAGCAAATGAATCACATTTCCTCGGATTCCTGCTTCGTGCACTGTCTCAAAAACACCCGCCGCCTGTGTGTGTGTGTGTGTGTGTGTGTGTGTCGACATGCACTTCACAACAAAAACAAACTCGCTCACTCTCTCACACTACAAACACAGAAAAAGAAAAGAAAAGAAAAAAAAATCCAGCTTTCGCCGTGGCGCAGATCAGACAACACAATATTTTTGTAAAATACAAAGAATCTGTATAATATTGGAGAGTTAATTCAAAATTAAGACGTGACTAGCATTAGAGAGAGGAAACTGTTGCCGCGTGATTATGAGACTCACACAGAGGCCGATTGGACCGATTTATGATCCACGTATTATTTTATAAAATAGATTCCAGTGCACTAAAATGTTATGTACATTGCTTTTGAAAATATGGAACTATTAAGTGACGATATCACGTTGCATATTTGTTTACTGTAGTAGTGCTAATTTAGTGATTAGCCAGCAGCACAAATGTTTTTTTTTATCCATCACAGAATGCTATTAAACACAATTCATAATCTGAGATTTGACGGAAATGATCATGACTTTCAGAAATATAACTCGAAATATGACAAATTATAACTGAAGAAACACCAATAACATTTTGTAAACACTGAAGCTTATTTATTTTGATGAATTGTCTTTGAATGAAGGTACATTTGTTTTCATACTGCTTGCTGTGGGTCATTTTCTCTGTACAGAACACACAGATCAATAAATCCATATTGCATAACCAAGGCAATCCTGGATTGATTGAAAATCCTTATGGCAGTCACACTCTAATGGCATCGTGCCTACCCTTATGTAAATGTGAAATGATTTTGCCTTTGTGTTTACATTAAAAGATTAGCTTTAGTTTCTTAAAAATCTCCAAAGTTTAATACAGAGGTGTAGCAAGAGTTACAGATGCAGTCCAATGATGAGGTTGCCATAGTAACTGCAGATCATCAGAGGCCTAAGACAATGTGTTCTAGCGCAGCCTGTACTGCGGCTCTGATGTTTGTGGGAGAGACAGAGGATGATTAGCATTCAACATGATATCATACGGTCACAACTCATGATATGATCTCTCTCTCACTCACTCTGCCTTCTCTGTGGGGAAGTAAGACATTTAAGGTTCTCATATAAGATTTGCATCACTTTTTACTACTGCAGAAGTCTTATGTAAATCACGCACACATACCACCACACTAAATGAAGCATAAAGATGGCTAAACATGAGTGCATTTTCTAAATGGCTGTTTTATGCATAGGCCTCATTTGTGTGTGTTTGTGTGAGTGTGTGTTCACTCGTTCTATGGGCCAGCTGAGGCCAGGCACATGCTGCATCCACCAAATGTCAGAAAGCATTTCGGTTCCTCATTTGAGGCAGAGCATTGTCCCCCGGGAGAGAGCAGCTTCCCTTTCTTCTCCTCCTCTCCCTGCCTTATCCATCCATCCCTCCCTCTGTCTGCCAGCTTCACTGCACTGCACTTCTCTTCCCGGAGAAGACACAGCTGAGCGGATGCAGGGACATGTGGGTGGAGGGAAAGAATCGTTTAGAGAATTATGCAGCTAGCTGATACTGCACCATGTCGCATCATTTTAAAATTATTTGTTAACTTTGAGCATTATTCAATACTTGTGCGGTCCAGATGAGTTGATAAATGTAGTGTACCATTCTCGATGTGCAGTTAACTCTTCGGACAATGTACAGTTCAATGCATAACACATTTTTGGATACTTAAAATGACTAAATGTGATTGTATTAGATACAACATACCAAAACAAGTGACATATGCAAATCAAAAATTCCTTTAAAATACCTGCCATCCAGTTTGATATCTTGTTATACAGTCAAATGCAAAGATAATCATAATAATTTTAAGTGTGGTTTGGTCTCCAAATATATAATATATGATCACTCATTTATTTATTTATTTAATTTTTATATTTAATTTTTTATTTCAATGTATTTATAGGCACATGCCCCAGTGTAGGGTAAATAAGTAAGTAAATAAATAAATGCATGAATGGATGGATGGATGGATGAACATTCATTTTGATTTTTGATGACAGCATGCTCCGCTACTATAAAAGTTAAGATTTCACAGTCTTAACCTTTTGTTTATTAACAAAATGATTAAACAGAATGAATGAATGAATGAATCAGGTACACTAAAATGCAAATATAAATCCATTGTTTTGGTCAACAGCTATTGCAAATAAACAGTTAAATTAAATAACACGCTGGTTTTTCACATTTAGGTTTTTCTTTGTTGTTTGTTTGACAGTTAATTATTTAAAGACAGCAAAACATCCATACATCTCTTATATCAATTGTTTTTGCCTCAATATCAGGCTGCTTGTAAACTCCTTTATTGTTTCTAGTAAAGGATGATGTCTTGGGCTGCTGTGCAACTGTGAACAAGCGATAAAATAAATCAACCAACCAGCATGCAGACTGGAAAAATCTCCTCTGACACGCCATCAGTGCTGAAAGCCTAGACAGCTGCTGCATGAGAGCCCAGTGAGGGAGCACTGCTGACCCGCAACTAATGAGTGTGGAAAATGAATTTCGTAGCGCTCTCTGGTTAAGTACATCAAACAGAGAGTGAGTGAGGGAGGAAGGGGAGATGAAGAAAGAGGAGCAATGTAATTTTGCCGTCCAGACAGAACAGAAGAAAGCTCTCTCTGTGTAAGGCTTTTTTGAATCCACAAGTCTAAATGGACCAGTTTACAGTAAAAGACATGCCGTTTCTGGCTATTTTGGCACTCTAGGCCTGTTACTGGGGCTGATTTCCAAATTTGTCATAGCAATAAAGAGTAAAACAAGGAGTTCTCACCAAGCCCCTTGTCTGACTCCAGATGGGAAATTTCCAAGAAGAATGGAAATTTAATATCTTTAGACCCCTCAGTTTTTCCCTTATCAAGCTGAAAGAAGTTAAGAAGTCCTTGCATTATTTTCCATCCCATTGTGCTGTGCCTCATGTTTTTAAAACTCACCTATATTAACATTTTTTTTTTTTTACAGAATTAGTTACACAATTTTAATCTATTAAACTAATAGCCCTGATTTAAATTTAGAGTTAGATAAAGTTTAACAGTATGTACACACCTGATACACAGTGCCATCAACCCATTTTACTAGAAAATGCAACTATATTGCAAGGTGGAAATTTTGTGTGAATTCATACAGAAATGCATAATTTTTGCATAAACTAAACGTAATTGTCAATGGGCCCTAAGCAGATCAAATGAAAACGTATGAATGAAACTAAACAAATTTATGCGAATTAGCCACTGATTTGCCCTGATAGCATGTTGATCCCATGCACAAAGTGATTTAGACATAATATGCAATATTTATAACCTATTGTTGTGACTAAACCACCCAAATATTCCTCACGTTTGTGTGTGTTTGGGTCTGTTTGTATATGCACACACAGACACATTTATGTTGGTACATGTCTGAGTGTTTTATGGATTTCTGAGCTAGACATCTTGACACTGGGCAGCAAATCACAAGGAGAAAGACTGTCACCAGTCTCTTCTCCTAATTGGTTGGAGGTTAAAAATAGCTCTGGCTAGCCATCATGAGACTGATTTACAGCCTTCATTTACAAGGCTAACACACTCTCAGGGGGTTCTTCGTGCACTCTGCATGATGTTTCCAAACCCTTAGTTATCTATAGCCGTGGAAGTCCTGCAGTATACTCCCTCTTGCATTTATCAGTAACAGTAACAGACTCAAAGTCATAACATTTGTTGATTGCATGCATTACAGCAAGGTGCTTGAACATGAGAGAAATGTGTCTGTATGTGGCCTTACTTGATTATTTTATGGCAGGCATTTTACGTTATGGTTGTCCTATTAACATCTGGAATCAGTTGAAAACATACTGTAGTAGAATAAATGCATACAGGTCAAGATTTGTTTACTCTTCAGCTTTTTATATATATACAGTGGGTACGGAAAGTATTCAGACCCCCTTAAATTTTTCACTCGTTGTTATATTGCAGCCATTTGCTAAAATCATTTGTTAATTTTTTTTCCTCATTAATGTACACACAGCACCCCATATTGACAGAAAAACACAGAATCGTTGACATTTTTGCAGATTTATTAAAAAAGAAAAACTGAAATATCACATGGTCCTAAGTATTCAGACCCTTTGCTCAGTATTTAGTAGAAGCACCCTTTTGATCTAATACAGCCATGAGTCTTTTTGGGAAAGATGCAACAAGTTTTTCACACCTGGATTTGGGGATCCTCTGCCATTCCTCCTTGCAGATCCTCTCCAGTTCTGTCAGGTTGGATGGTAAACGTTGGTGGACAGCCATTTTTAGGTCTCTCCAGAGATGCTCAATTGGGTTTAAGTCAGGGCTCTGTACATATATATATATATATATATGAAAATGAAATGAGAAGGATCCTGGCCTGAAATGGCCCATGTTCCTCTGACTCTCTCACTTTACCTTTATTCTTGCCTCACATAAATTCATGAGATTCTGGGCAAAAGGCCTCAAAATGATTCACACAAAGAGATTTCACTTGGGACTGTGCCATTTGAGGGCTGACTTAGCTGGAGGAACAGAACAGGACTGATATTCACTGGATGCAATGTGACCTGTCACACTGGATTCAGCTTCAAACAAGACGACCACACAAAGGGTTCAAATGCAAATCTGATGGCCTCATTTAAGATTCCTGTTTTCACATAATACTTTATATATTTTTATTTGTCTTTAATATATGAAGCTGATATTTATATTTTTAATTAATTAAATTTAATTTATATTTTTAATTTAATTTTAATATTATAATTTTGAAAGAAGTCACTTATGCTGAGGCTGAACTTATTTAATGAAAAAAGAGTAAACACAGCAATATTATGAAATAGTATTTATATTATAATTATTTATAATTTAAAATAATTCCTTATTACTAACAGTGAAAGCAGTTGTGCTGCTTAATACTTTTGCGGAAACTGTGATACTTCTTTTTTTTTTTCCGGGATTCTTTTAGTAATAGAAAGTTCAAAAGAACTGCATTTATTTGAAATATAATTTTTTGTAAAATTGTAAATATATTTACTGTCAATTTTGATCAATATGCTTCCATCCTTAATGAAAGAATTAATTTCATTAAAAAAAATGCAAACTTTTGTTTAATGTTGTATGAAATCATGGCAATTTCTGAAAGATGCTCATATGATGTCATTATAGTAAAATGTATTGTATTTATTGTATCTATTTATTTATTTTACTGTTATATTGGTTTGTATTATATTGCTAAAATCAGTGAAAATTGACAAGATATTGATTTAAATAGGGTTCATGTAACATAAAAGCGATGAAGAACGAGATTAACACATGGAGTATATTCATGCTTTGTCTTTAATCACTTCATAGAAAAGTAGCTTCAGATTTTATTGAACACAATATACAATATTATTACCATACATTGTGTGAAACATTGAATATTCACCTGCAACAATGTGGGATAACCAGACGATAAAAACTCATCCCTCATGCAGATAGCACTAATTCTGTTGAATCCTTTTGGACGCAAATCGGACCAAAAGATCTCAAACATAGATTAACAAAGTTATACTGACAATTTGAATTTCAAAACTGCTAACAAGGTCAGAAAAATAGTTCACATTAGCACAAATAATTACAGAAGATCACATTTTCGTAATTATATCGATTTCACATTGTTGTTCAGAGATTGTGACGTTGCTGACCAATTCCTCTCCTGCAAATGAGAATTTACAGGCCACTTCTGAGCCGTTTTTAGCAATCTCCATTCAAAATGTTGTATATATTTGAGGGCCACATTCTGTGGAGAATCTCGTGAGATACTGATTTATCGATGTTACACCAAACAGTGATACACAAAGCTTCTAATATCTGACAGATGTCTACAGTATGCATTTATGTCTTATCTACAGACTCTCCCTGTTACCAATGGGTCGCGTGTCTCATAGGCTACTGTTCTGGGCAGTTGAAAATTGTGCAATATATTCATACATAATATATATTTATTTATATTAAAACAAACAACATTACTAAATAAAACAGACTCAGTCCAAGAGCCCACTACACAAGAAACACCACCAGTTTTAGGTAATGCAAGTGCATATAAATTAATCCATTTACAAAGAAACATTATTTCTTATGTACAGTTAACGGTAATAAATACACTGTTATAAACAGTAGAGGACCAATCTGAGCGCATATAAACAAAGTGAATGGAAGGAGTTGTGAAAAGCGTGGGCTGGTGATCAAGCGACCTGACGGACGCTTGCACACACAAACAGTAATGTGTAGACACACACACACACACACACACACACACACACACACACACACACACACACACACACACACACACACACAC
>NW_015549606.1:1289780-1310009 GCF_001515605.1 Sinocyclocheilus anshuiensis
TATGTGTGTGTGTGTGTGTGTGTGTGTGTGTGCGTGCACAAACGTACATTTGCATGCTACTTTGGCCATTAACTGTTTCCACTGTTGAGACTTTGAGTGTAAGGTAGTTAAAGTATGAACTACACACAAACTTAAACGTTAACGTTGACTCAATGTGTGAGACGACAATGCTAATGTCAATAGATTCATTATAAAACTGCCATGTTAAAAACTGACGAGGGAAATTGTTGAAGTACTAGAGCAAATGTAAGTGAGAGGTTTCAAATCTTTTTTTTTATTTATTTTTTTATCATATCGTGGTGTTCTGAGGGATGGGGAAGGAAATCAGTTTATGTCAATGTTTTTATCTGTCTTAAAAGTGAGCCAATCATGAGAAAAGATAACATATTTTATTTAGAAGACAAGTGAGGAAATGTTCTGTATCAAAGTGTGTAAAAAAAAGCTACAAAAGCTAGTTTAGACTGCTTTTACTCTGTGTGTCTGAGGTATGATGGGAAGAATGAAAAACGACCGCTGTAAGGAAGACAATTATGATGAGTCGAAAGCAAATTAACGTTTAAGTGAATATAGCTTTGGCTTTCCCTGTGATTTTGTACATTATGAGACCCCTAGTGATTGGATTTTGGAAAATTTTTTACCCTAATGTGGATGAGATGATGTACGGATCCAAATAAACAGAGTTTGTGCTCATATTTAAAAAGTCCGACACAAATGTAGCTAGAATAAACAGAATGTGCCTCTGTCATCATTTCTTAGTTTTCTGATCGTTTGTCAGAAGTTTGGATTATTAAGTTATATTGCCAAACAAAGGAAGACACTAAATTCTCTCTCCAGCGTAGATATAAAACAATTCTGCATGTTCGGTCTGGTTTGCTTTAGAAAACGAAAACATTTCAGCGTACAGTTATACTAAAACGTGTTAAATAAATAAAAGCCTATTAAAAAGACAATAGTAAAAAGGCACACAGTCTTTAGACAAATGGTACAGAAAAGTAAACAGTTTCTCTCTTTACAAATACTTGTTCTTCAGTAGTTCGCGTTTGACCTCATCACACACCCATAGCTTTACAAAAAGTTTGTGTTGGTACAAAAAAAGAGAAATCCTCTCAGTAGTGTCTACTCCTCACCACCAGGTAAACAAACAAACAAACTGTCCACGTTGGCCCCAATCCTTCATGTTTATCAAAGTCGCCTGCCAATTGTTCAGGTCCAAAATGTCTGCAGCATTTATTTCCTGAGAGCTCCTACCAAACTGTCTCCAAACGTAAGTGCAAGGAGGGCAAGACATCCTCCTCCCACGAGGGCCTAAAAAAGCACCCCATGTGGGCTTTTTTAAAAGCATCAACTGCAGGATTGCTCCTCTCGCAAGGGAAAAAACAGCTACCGCCTATTAAGAGACGCCGAGTCCTATGTGTCGACAGGTGAGGCGTCTTCGGTAACTATCTGGATGTGTGTAGTGGATTCCATTTCTTCCCCTCTGTCTTCTTCTTCTTCTACATCTTCTTCCTCGTCACCCTGGCTCTGTTCGTCTTTTTCCGTGCCTTCTGAGTCCTCTTCCTCTAGCGTGAGCTCAAACTGGAACTTGTCAGGCCCTGAACCCCCGCCGTTGCCTTCTTTGTCGGGCTGGTAGAAGGGTGGGGAAGGGCTCTGGGGGATCATGCTCTGGTACCAGTTCCGATTATCCTCCAGCGTGTCCAGGATATCCTGGGCATCCGGATGCACCAAGTCGGCCCAGGTTTCCCACAGCGGGTGGACGATGTAGTCAATGAAACCCACCTGAAGAGAAAATATGCGTTAGATGTTGTACTTCAAATATGGTACTTCATGAGACCGTTGCATCTAAGACAGTAACTAACCTGTGATTTCTCTACTGAGGCAGTGTGTTTGTCACACATGGGGCTGATCTCCATGCCACGCTCCCTCTCTCTGTCACCCTGGTGAAAGAACTCATCCATGATGCGGTCGGTCCACTGCCGGTACAACTCTAGAGACTTGGTGGGATTGCTCAGATCGGCGCAGTGAACCATGTTCCTCAAGACCTGAAGTAACGTCACAATTTTAGACAACTGCAGTTCATCGCGTTCCTCCAATTTATCTGAATCATCTCAGCTGGAGATCATGCAATCATTGGATTTTCCAACGGGAAGGAGAACAGAAAGATTTGTACCTGTATCCTGTCTATGTAGTTGTCCAGAAGTAAAACTCCTGAGCTTGTCACTTTCTTCGTCTCTACCATGGTCTTCAGATCGGCCAGTAAGCTCATGTGCTTAGACATGTCTGTGGCAAGTACCTATTAACAGGAAACAATATGTGTTAGCATATAAATCATTGCAATGTAACTGAAAGCAGATGGCCTAAAAGGAAGGAAGGAAGGAAGGAAGTGAAGAACCTCACCATGTTGATGACCATCCTTCGAAGTGACTGCCTCTGTTTCTTAGTGAGGTTCTGGAAGATGTCGCAATTGTCCTCTTGGAGAAGTTTAAAGCCCACAGCTAAGTGGTGGTTCTCCAAAACCGACTCATCGTTATACATGAGCGCTAACTCAGAGTCTGGAAGAAATGAGCAAATACGCAATTAATTTGTGTCTCCATAAACATTATACTGATAGTAGAGTGGGAATTGAGAACACTCACTTGTATTGATGAGGAACTGGTTTGAAACTCCAGGATGGTCCACATCATGAATAGCTGCTGCAAAAATGGCTGCCAAGATCTCAAGATCTGTGAAGACAGCCTGTTAAGGACAAATTGAAAAAAATGGTGAGATATATGAAATCCTTTGAGGGAAAACTCTGAAAATTGCACCTGAAGAAAAGTGTTCTTACATCTAGAGCAGGTGTGGACAGCAGAATATGAGTTGACTGGGCCACATCAGCAGCGTGAAGGCTGTTATGATAGGCCACATCTTGGTGGTAATGATCCTCAAGGGTCATCATGTACGTCACAAAAGTATCTGCCGGGATCTTAAATGTCTTAAGCAAGTCTCGTTCCTGTTACAGAGAGAAGCAATATTATTAGATTCTTGAACCTTATGATGTTTTTGTTGCAAAATGTTGAAGGTCAAAATCAAAAGAAAGGCTGGAGGAAGAACTGACCTGGAAGATGGCGTACATAATGCAAGTGAGAGGCCGGTTGTTAGAATACTCTGAAACTGTAAAGATGTTCAGGCCCCATTTGTTCAGGTCTTCTAATTCCTGGAAAGAGAAGACACAAGGGAATGAGATCAACAGAAATTTTCAGTTGAACACACCTAAAAGCACTAAAGTATTAGTCAATCTTCTACCTACTTTTGATAGTAAATCCTCTTTGTCGGTTTTGACACCGAAGCGAGCAATGCCGAAGTTGAGGCTGGGCCCGTGGGATACTTTCTTCACACCACTGATCTGAGTCATCAGCTGCTGCTTTTTCTTCTTCTCACGGGCTTTAAGTGTAGGCGAGGGGATCTCCACGTCATTCTGCTTGTCTGTGAGGAACAGCAAAAACCAAATGATTAGAATGATTTTGGTCTCTTTCCTGGTGGTTACTAACCTTACACTGAAATTTCCATAGGCAATGTGAAAAACGAACGTTTGTTAACCACGAAACCGAGATGGTCCTCAAATCTTTCTATACAGATCATGCATAACTGTGTCAGTTGTTGGCAGATAACATTCCAGATTACTCAATCTCTTCATTGCAGTTTTCACAATGACGAAACGCATACATGCCCACACAAAAACTCATTGTTGGGAAACCGGTGGCCATGTATCGTGTTTCCCTTAGTGACATAAGCAGACGCCTTTGGCCCAGGTGCAGCGCCACAGCTAAATAGCTCACATCTGCACTCAACGCGTGTGCTTCTCAGGATTCGTTGCCCTCGAATGGTAGAACAGACACCCAATTCACTGCGACTTTGCCACTGAGCTATTCAAGCGGGGCTTGCCCCTCCTGTCCTCCTCCTCCAGTTCCACTCTCCATTTTCACTGTGACAGACCTGTCAACAAACTGCAGGGGAGCCCGTGTCTGCTTCATATGGCATCGCCAAAGGTCAACCCTCAGGAGATATCAACTGACAAAAAATGGCGGCAGAGGAAGGGCGTATCTCTGGGGCAAAAATGCCATAAACCTTCATGTTAGGGATTTCCTCATGTGGAAATGCAAATCCAAATTCTCCCAAGGAGCCACAGGCCATGAGTGGACTGAATTCTTATTTTGAGTTTCTCAATTACTGCAGATAACGTTGTTCTCTCTTGCCGTAAAGCTCTGGCATGTCGCTGAAAGACTGCGATAACACCTGGTAATAGCCGCTGGCTTGATGGGGAGTGAGAGGAGGTGAAATATGAGGGTTGGTTAATTCATTACAGTCATTATCCTCTTCACTCATATGTCTCTGTTAAACATGAACTCGTGCCGTAATCAGCACCGCAGTCATTCGGATGGGCTTATATCCTGAGTAAAGAAATGCAAGGCACCCTATTACGATGACATAACGGAAAGGGACAGGGATGAGGGAGTACTCTATCTGTTTTTCGCTCCTTCTCTTGTGGTAAAGATGCATGATCAAGAGAAAATGCCTCCTATCTGATCCCACAGAGCATTCACAGTGCTCCTTATAGCCAATTTGCTTGTTTTCTCACAAACATCCATCAGAGCTCTTTTTTCTTTTCGCCTTTTCGCCAATAACTGCTAAACTCACGCGTTATTGATGCAGACAGCGAAATCGCAGTGGCATAAAGACAGCAGGCACACGTGACAGCGCACAGCTAACATTTAATCCCAGGAAAATTGAACCACTTTTAGTCCCAAATAATCCGAACACAAAGTTGTACACCATCAGAATGGACACCAATATTTTTTGCAGATTTTGACATCAAATTTTCAAATTTACACTGCAAAAACATTTTTAAATCTATATTATCCTGCAAAAAATTTTTTTTTTACCATAATGGATTTGGATGGATAAAAATAATATAATTAAATTATAATAACTTCTAATGTATTATGTTTTATAATATTTAATACAAATTTGCTGAAAGTAAATGCAATTGTTATTTTTTGTTTTCAAAAATGTTTACAAATTTTATTAGTAAACGAGACCTAAATACTGATTAAAAAATGATTTTTTTGCAGTGAAACGGGGCCTCACACTGCGGCAAGGTACATGAGTGTTTGTGTGTTTAGATGGGGCATGCGATGGCATCTGGATGAGAACACAGGAGCTGGATGAGTCACAGGTTCTCTTGCCTGGATGTTCCGTGCTGGGGGGTTCCACCGTCAGCATTGCTTTACAGCAGGATCCCATCCCCCTCCGTCTCTCCCTCCCTCCCCTAACTCTGCTCGCTCCTTTCCACCCTCCCCTTCCTCTTTTCCAACTGCTGCATTGGGGATCTCTCTCCTCATGCAGAAACGAAAGTCTGATGCCATCTCACGGCATTCCACAAACAAAATGAACCTTTGTACTGCATGTCTTATCTTTTAGTGTACAATACTTTCACAACTAATGGATTTATTTATTTTTTTCGTTTCCATAGCTTTTCGATATACAGCATCAGTGAGTCTAAACCGCAGTTCAGCTCTGGAAATGACACAGCCCAAATTCAATCCACAATGGCGCATACTGTATATAGCCAATGTTTAGCGATACTGTGGGTGTTTTAGCGTAAGAGTGAATTTGTGTGTGATTACCTAGGAAGGTGTTGGAGATGAACTCCGACACCTGATTGCCAGATCTGCTCATCTCAGAGAGGTGCGTCAGCTCCCTGTTCAACATTCTCTTGAACTGGAAAAGATAAAATAGGGAGAATCATTAGTCAAAAACCCCAAACCACCTCCTTTATACAGACATGCATTTACATAAAATACCGCAATGTGTTATGGTGTACAAAATGTTAAATATGACCAAATAAATATTATAATAAATATAAATTATATAAAAAACGTATTTAATATCTTAACATCTAATAACTTATCTCTAAATATCCTAATATCTAATATATATAAATCTCCTTTTTAAAATATTCATGCATTTATTTTAATGCATTAATTTCTAGTGTTTTTAGATAAATCTGTAATACCTCATACCAAGCATAAAAAAATGCAAATTCATAAAGAATTAGAGAGAAGTGCAGTACAAGAGACAAGGTAGACACTGGTTGAGATTTCATTTGTAAACTGAAATTTTCAAACTGTTGCCAAGTTTAAAGTTATTTTTTCTTTAGCATTTTTTTCACATATAATGTATGAATATATGTTCCCAAAGCAACGATGTGGTTCCAAAAAGACGCAATGTTGGCAAGAAATAAATAAACAAATGCATATATAATTAAATAAGTCAAGAGCGGCAGCCATATCCTGCGCCACATCTCTGATTTTTGAGCTTCATTAGTACAAAGGGATAAATCACAAAAACAACCCATATAACTGTGCTTTTGACATCCAAATCAACATCTTAGTCAAGATACAAAAGATTCATTTGAAAAGAACAGCCCAAAATAGAGCTCGGACCTAGACATTCCAGCACAAGGATGCCACACAGCGAGACTTGCTGTAGGTTTTCCTCCTCAGTGTCTCTCTAGACCACCAACAAACACCGAACCAAAACCAACCTCCATTAGCAGACCAAAAAACAGCTTAGTAGCCACCATACACACCTTAATGTAACCCCAGGATACAGAGAGAAGGTAATTGGCCTCAGGCATTTTGGATCGTATTTAAGCTCCCGAAATCCACAACAGCGCACTCCTATACCACAAAGGAAAACAGCCAGAGAGAGGCAGACGAAAGGGATTCTTCTGGTTGGGAAAAACGAAAAATCCCCTCTTCTCTCCTCTCCTACTCTGCTTGGTATGGATTAGTTGCCAAAAAACAGACGCAAGCCATCTTCATGGCAGCTCTCAGCCGAATCGCTCTGCTGTTGACTGTCCATGGCTGCAGATACGAGCGGGGGCCGACAGAGGATGGGAACACCCGTCCTGGGCTGGAGGATGATCCAGAGAGCGACAGCCGGAGCTGGAAGCAAAGCGGAGGGTCTGGAAGTACCAATGAATTATGGAGGAGATGAAGGAACATTGGAGCAGAGGGAGGGAGGGATGAGGAAAAAAAACACTGGGATGCTCATCTGGCTGGAGGGGGGTCTTCCTCTGCTGGATTAGTGCCGCTCCGCTGCTGCAGTACGCTCCTGCTCTCTCATCATCTCGCTCGTCTTTCTCTCTCTCCTTCTGCCTCGCCCCCTCCCTCCCGCGTCTCTCCCCCGGTCTCGAGTCTGTCAGCCCCAGCAACACGCTCCACAGGCACATATGATTTGACATAGAGATGGCAGAGGAGAGGGGAGCCCCTGCTTTGTTATGCGGGGAAAGCGCAAGAAGAAAAAGACACGTAAAGAAGGACAGAGTCTAAGGACGCCCTTGGCTTTTTGGGCCCTTGGCTAATAGAGTACAACTTGTAAGAGCGAAGATGGGAGCTTTAGATGAGTCTGGGTTCTTTCAGGCTCGGTCAGCCTTCTTTATTGCATTCCCATAATACATGAGGCTTCATATGGAGCTCTGTGCTATTTTTACCATAGAGTATGGTGGGAGAGGAGACTTGGATAATTGCCTCTCTTTGTAATTTTTCGGTGACATCAACATGCCCCCCAGGACTCTCTCTCCCTCTCCGTCTACATCCGAACACCAATTACACCAACATCCCAATGCCATGGCAACAGCGTCATGTGACATGGGCTACCGCTGAGGCTTCCCTCCCTCCCTAGCCTCCAAAGATGGCTGCCCAGGAATCACGAGGACACCACTGCGTCTCAATAACATCTGCCAAATCAACCCCCAATTCATCAGAACAGGGAGGAGGCAAAGGGCCAAAATCGATGAGCCGTCCTTGATAAAGCCACCTCGGGCAGAGTCCAATGACAGGGAAAACCCTTAGTGAATATGAGGAAAAAATAAGCCAATTGTTGTATAAGAATGGTGTTTGGATGATTTTGCGGGTCAACCTATTGGTTTCCTAAATGGACAATCTTAAAAGTACCCAAAACCACTAAAACCAGCAGACCAGACCAGGCTGTCCTCATCATCTTCACCTATGGTGGATAAAATGGTGCATTTCTTAACCAAAAAAACAATAGATGTGTAATTACACAAAGGATTTACATTGAAACAATTTACACTCAGGAGCTGCTTGTACATTTCATAATTACAAAGGAACAGCGAGTAATATTCAATTAAACATGAAATCTTGAAGTAGAAAGACACAGTATCTTCTTGTAAAATGTATTTGCCTGTTTTCACTTCTTAATGCAGAGAAGTTGGTCTCAAATTTGAGGAGCTAAAAGGATTCATGCAATGATTTTGGATTCTCCGAACTGTGAAATGTGTGTGCGTGTCTGTGTTTGTGCGCCTTCATGAGAAAAAGAGAGTGGGAGGGAGAAAGGGAAAGACTGCAGTGGGGGTTCCTCAGCAATGCGTGAGACGTCTAGTCAGAGCTGTAAACAACTCTGACATATCAAAGACGCGCTGCCTTCCGCGGCTCATCCATATCAGTAAATCCATGTGAGTGTCTCTCTCTAAGCTCTGTGAGAAACATGGCTGTAGGGGGGCGGATGTGCGCTGACTTCTGCTCTGAAAAGAGTAAAGGGGGGGAATTTCCTTCTGAAAGACCTTCATTCTGTAGAAAAAGAACCCTTCAAACACTTGATTAAAGATAACCGATTCTATCAGCTAACAGTTGAATGCATTTAGAGGCAAAAACTAATTTACTTAGGAAATTATATCTGGGTAGTTGACACATAATGAACATCAAGATTTACAGTTAAAATTTATATGAATGTATATTCATCTGTCCTACAACCATTTTCCTTTTTTTGCCTTTTCGACATCCCTAATCCTACAAGGTCATAATTTTAATGCAAATAATTTAATGCACATTTCCTTCAGTATCTCAGTTAACGTTACCTCATAAAAGCTACATTGTAATTAAAAATAAGCATGTTTTTTAAAATAGTTTTATATGGAGCATACAGTAGCTTGTGACAACAACAGACACGTCAACTTCCCAAATGTATTTCATGTCAACTACCCATTGGCAGAAAATATGCATATCATAATAATTTCTATATACCTAGATGCAAGTTTTAATTTTTGCATTTCTTTAGAATAGGATAATCAGCAATTGGATGCTATTTTATTTTCTCCACTAGTGGGCGGTATAAACCCACATATATTAAGTGAGATAGATTTGTGCGGTCACCTCACACTGTTCGCCGGCGGCCTGTTCAATCAATCTGAACTGTCATCATGACCTTGTCTAATGTATCAATCAATGTGTTGATGTAGGACAGACAAGTCAATCAATCAATCGTCAAAATACATTTCACTTTTCAACTGTCCATTGTCAATCGTGATCTGTGTTCTTATTTCCACCTCTCTCTGTATTCAAACTTGTATGTAAATGTCACACTACACTCAAGTTTTATTTTTTTAATTACATCTCACAACATTAAATGTCTTGTGTACATCATCTAGCGGGAAACCCCCCATTTGATTATTGGTCAGATATTGTGGGAGTTTTGTTGCACTGAATGATGTCACTTGAGAAGCACATAATTGCAAAATTCTTAACAGCCATTGATTTATGATGATCGCTGGAAGAAGACTTTAAAAGACTGTGACGCACATTGAGATGACAAACGAGTTCTCTGGTATATTAGAACAGTAACATCAATAATGACATAACAGCTTCTGAAGAAATCAGCAACTCTTTGTGTGCCAAACCAACCATGCCTGAGGATACAAGCCCAACGTTTCACTTCCTCTAATCTAATAGACCAAGTAAAATAATAAGTAGTTACTAAATTACAGACTAAAACATTTTAAGCTGCTTTAGTCTCAATTATATCCACAATGAGGAGGCAATCTAAACCCATTAAGATTAGAAAGGAACTTCAACTGTTTAAAATTGACAAAGACTGTTTCTGTGATTATCAGAAAACAAAAATAAAAACACTCAAACTGAACATTTATACAACTATTTTAACAACAATTATTTCCATGCAAGCTTATACTGGTGATCTCAGTCTACAACCAACTAAATATGCAGGCACTTCAGAAACTAACACTAGTTTGACTTGAGACCATCAACTCAATATTACATAGCTCTGAATGGCTTATATTATAGATGTGTGACTATACAACTCATTCTTTTAAAGTTATAACTTATAATTCAATTCAATTCAAGTTTATTTTTTATAGTGCTTTTCACGATGTAAATCGTTGCAAAGCAGCTTTACAGAAAATTAAAGTTTCTACATTAAATGTAGTAATAGCTTATCAGTGGTGACCATCTCAAGTTGATGTCCATATGACAGAAATGTACGGTAAAAATCAGTTAGTAATAGTTAATGTTATGTAATCAAACAGACGGTGAACACTAACAGCAATGATTATATGTTGCGATCAAACTTATAGCAAAATTTGGTAGTTTTGTATGTTGTCTGAGGGTTGGCATCATCTGAGGTGTTGTGAGGGGTTATAACCACACTGTTTTATCCACATTGTCTTAATGTCTTAACTTTTCAACACAAGAAAGCACTGCGCAAAAAAAAAAACCTTTCCAAGAATTCACTTGTCATCTATAAAGCACACTTATCATGAGAATTCAGAAATAAAAAGTTCAAAAAGATACTTTAGACAACAGTTATGTCCTTGAAAAGTCCACCAAGTAACATCCAACAAAAATGAACAGCCCACTAACAACTTACAAAAGTTTAAAACAGAGGCTCACCTTTTTCCAGCAGTTAACTGTTCCAATCTTTCTCTGATCTTTCCTCTCAAAGCAGCAAGCTCCCATTTTAAGTGAGTTAAGTTTTCTAAGTCCTGCTTGCTGTGAGTCTGTGTTACTCTGGCTGTCTTGAGTCTTAAGTTTCGACGTTTGACAGACGCAAAAGCGTTACTGACTAATTTTGAGCTGTGAGCGCTGACTATCCTTCAGTGTGTGAGTGTGTCACTGTATACACACTCCCCCTCTCACCGTGGGACCGCCTCCTTCCGACACACACACACGCACACGCACACGCACACGCACACACACACACACATACACTGGAACTCTAACCCCATTGCAACATAGTTTATAGGGTAAATAGTGTGGTCTGCAATCAGATCAAGCATACATATGTGATCTCTTAAAAGTCATCAGAGCAAACATATACTGCCACGCACATGCAGATATAGGAAGTCCTCACTTACAAATAACAAAAATGGTAGTTTTCAAATTTAGAAAGTTTATAAGCTGCATCCAAAGGAAATGGAAACTTTTAAGTATCCTGCTTTTTAGATCGTTCTCGTGAGGACTTTATTAATTTCACGTGTCCCCTCTATTTATAAGAATAAGTTATTATAATAATTCAAATATTAATATATTACATGAATTTTATTTTTATTTCTCCATTGGAATTTCATGAGAAACATCTGAGAAAAAAACAGCCATGAAAGAGTAACAATGAAACTATAAAATGTATACAAATATGTAAAAAAATACATAAATGGTATACTATATAATAAAGAAATCTTTGCCATTTGATACAATTTGACTTAACTTTTTCAAAATAGTGTGAAAAGGAAATGTTCATGTTTTATAAACCATGTTTTCTCTCATATGGGGATTCATGGCCATGGTAGTATCTATTTAAACAACTTTGTTGATTTACTGTAACAAAAAGAGCGAGTCTGTAGTTCTGTTATCTTGACCGGAATATCCAGTTGACTGAAACAGAATATACATATTACATATTGAAAGAGAAATCCTGGAGCTGATACTGTATAGATTTTACATGCACACACAACTTAAGTATAATGCACATCAGATGACACAGGCGTTCAAAAGGGCAGCAAAAGGTCAGACGTCCTGGTATTCTCTGTACAAGTCTGATGGCTATCTTTATGTGTTATTTCCACAAACTCGTACAAAAGCTCCCAGGATATGAGCATGTCTTGAGCCAATCATGACACAGTCAGGTTTTGTAAATGTCCCATTTTCTTGCATACGTATTGTATTGTTTATTCATGACTATTATTGTTGGCCTGCATGCACTGAAAAAAAAAAAATTTTTTCATAATTTTCCAGTAAAATGATATATACACCCTTAGACTGATAATTTTACTTTGGATGCAAAAAAAAATAAAAAAAATAAAAATAAAAACAATAAATAAATGCAAATTCTCTAAAAAAATTTTTTTTAAAATCTTAATAAAAAGCATTAACATGCATATTTCCATGAAAAGTAAAATGATCATGTTTTAAGGATGTTTAGATACTTTTACTGGAAAACACGGCAAAACTCGTGATTAAGAAAATTATTAAAAGTGAGAATTCTGGGTCATCCCAAAATACGTCCCTTTCCTGCACATGTATCTGTCTGATTGAGCCTCTGAGTGTGTACGTGTGAGTTAGTGTGTATTCATAATTTTACTTTGGATGCAAAAAAAAAAATAAAAAATAAAAATAAAAACATAATAAATAAATGCAAATTCTCTAAAAAAAATTTTTTTTAAATCTTAATAAAAAGCATTAACATGCATATTTCCATGAAAAGTAAAATGATCATGTTTTAAGGATGTTTAGATACTTTTACTGGAAAACACGGCAAAACTCGTGATTAAGAAAATTATTAAAAGTGAGAATTCTGGGTCATCCCAAAATACGTCCCTTTCCTGCACATGTATCTGTCTGATTGAGCCTCTGAGTGTGTACGTGTGAGTTAGTGTGTATTCATCCCTATTGTCTGCAGTAAAAGTCCCTGTGCTGCAGTGTATGCCTGCTTGATGTCAGCAGAAGAAGAAACAAACAGGGAGTGCGGCCTTGCCCTGCCATACAGAACTCACTCCCATTGTAGTCTGGACCCGGCTAGAGCTTAGGAAGGAGACAGGAAACCTGAGTCACACACACACACACACTGTGCAGGACACACACACACACACACACACTGTGGAGCTATGCAGATGAGATGACACTGACAGCGATGTGAAAACAACACATAGTATTTAAAAGTACAAAAAAGGATGATAAACAATGCAGGTTGATATATATATATATATATATGAGTCTGCAACACTGACAGAGTTTGCTTGTCAGCAAACGTTTCACAAGGAAACAGGCTATTTGTGTTTCAAATTCAATTATATTGTATATCATATTGCTTTGATTATGCAATAAAGTGCTGTACGTGTATTCAAGTCTAGAAAAAAAGAATAAAAAAATAGATCTCCTAATAAAAAGTTAAAATTAACCTCATTGCTAATATAAATTGGCCAACAAGCTGTCAATCAAATCAATTTCAGAGCACACCGCATTTCCAAAGCAACATAAAGGGGTGTGAAAAAACGTGTTGGAAAAGAGACATGCTAAAACCTGCTCAATACGCTAGGAAGACTTGCTAACACATTTATACAGACAATGTGTGAGACTGTTATGATAGTAAAGTGATGTGGCATCTCTAAGGCAGCCTTATACTTCAAATATCTTGGAAAACGCACCACAACTAAATCATAATAAAGCTTAGAATTTCAAATCTATTTTGCATATTCAAACAGATTCCATCTGAAATGGAGGCAAACTTATCGTGTTGACTGCTACAAAACAGCAGCCTGAATTTTTAATGCAAGCTAACTGACACAAGGACCGACTCTCAATAGCCTCATTCACAAAGCGGCCGTTGAGAGAAGCATTACGAACAAAAACAGACTCTAAACTATCAGGAAAAGTTCTTGAGCACGCTGTATTGTGCAAGCATCCTCTGAGAGTTTTTACAACTTCCAGAGGAGCTCTTAAAAGTGATGTGCTGCATCTTCTCACCTTGGTGGAGGCCATGTCGCTGACGGAGCGGTACGTCTGGATGGTTTCCAGCTGATCCAGACACCAGTCCAGCTCCTCCATGGTCTCCACGGCCAGCTTCTGGTAGGACTCGTCTGGACAGAAACACACAGAAACGGGGGCACCGTGAAAATCCTGCTGCACGGCCACTCGAGCACAGCCCGCCAGACGCTCCTTCATCCTGGGCTCGCACACACACACACATACGCACACACACTCCCAGACTGTATGAGAGAGTGAGAGTGGGATCTTCTGAACGCTAGCTGTGAGAGATTTCCTCCCCTGCTTGCTCCCTCTCATTGGCCCGGTCCTTGTGGCTAGGTGATACTGCCTCTTTGGCTTCGTGCCCCTTCCTCTCACCCCCTCCTGGCTCTCTTGGTGTCGCCCTCTCTTTGCGTGCCACTCTCACTCATGTCTGAACGTTGGCTGCGCTGGGGTTTTACAGCCTCTTGGCTCTGTGTTTCCTCATTTCACTGCCCCATTTGGCATCTCACTCTCTCTCTTTCGTCCCTTCCCCTTTTTATCATTTCTGGCTCTTGTATAGGCTCTGATGTCAATAGAGAGGAGACAAAGGGGGGTACTCTGCAAAGCTCGCTGTATAAACTTGTACGTAAACACACACACACACACACACACACACACACATACTTTCTTGTTGTGAAAAACACTTTATCTTGCAAAAATTAATTAAATTAAAACTGCATGCACATTTTAAGACACAGATATTCACTGTATATTCACAGTGATTTCACTGGCAATATAAAATAAAGCTACATCTTGATGATTTAATTTATTTGTATATTTTATTTAGGAGATCATTAGGTTTCCTAAAGGCGATTTTCTGGAAGAAATTTTATTAGCATCTTTATTTCAAGCTTTAGTAAATTTGATTTATGTGAATCAGATTCATTTGCATAACTAAAAAAAATGCTCATTGTACTTTTGCCCTGCATGGCATTTTTGTATTTTGCATGTATTTAAAATCTTTCATAAAACTTGCGTTACCGTTTATAAGTCTGGGGTCAGTAGAATTTTATTTTGAAGAAATTTATATTTTTATTCAGCAAGCATTCAATTGATCAAAACTGACATAAAACTTTTACAAAACTATTACTAAACTATAACTATTCATCAAAGAAATACTAAAAAAGTTTTCAACATTGATAATAAATGTTACTTGAAATGTCACTTGCTGAAAGTTCAGCTTTGTCATCATAAGAATTAATTACATTTTAAAATATATCAAAATAGAGCTATTACATTTTATTTATATTTCACAATAATACTGTTTTACTGCATTTCTGTTCAAGTAAATGCAGATTTGGTCAACTTCTTTCTAAAACTATAAAAAAAATCTTACCGATCCCAAACTTTTGAATGCTAGTGTATTTGGGAAATATTGCTGTTTGTTGTTATACTGGTGCATATATATAAAAAAATAATAATAATGAAATGGTTTTTTGAAAAAAAAAAAGAAAAAAAAAGAAAGAAATATTCTTCTTTGTATTAATTTTTTCCATTTTTAATTAGATTTTTACAATATTTAGCTTTTTATATTAAACATTCTAAATCTATTTGGAAAAAATATATTTTAAATATAATGAGATATATTAAAAAAGCTGAAAAGGCTATACTGTTCAACCGAAAAAACAACAAAAGAAACAAAAGCAACAAAAAGCACATTTACATACATACAAATGACACACCATCACGTTTTATCATGCGCTTGAATTAATGTCAAGATGTACGTAAATGGGTCTGCATCATTCCTTGCACGCCACAGAAATGTATGCAGCATAGGCGTGAGCTGTGTGTGTGGGTCTTGTTGAAGCATAGATGTGTTTACAGAAACGGGGGAGTTTGGTGAATCGTTGCCCTGTGGCTTTGGGACACAGACGAGCCCTTGTGCGTGTCTGACTTTGCTGTGGTGGGTCTCCTAGTTGCAGAACAACACAGCAGCAGAACTTTAGCAGGGCTCTGTCGAATGACGGCACTTCTCTTTAATCTCCACACGTTCAAAGCCACACAAGCATATTTGCTCTCCAAACACCAGGAGAAAAAGCTCTTTGGTGTGGGTAATTCTTTTTTTCTCTTTTTTTAAGCGTATGGACAGGTACCTGTAGACTACAAAACCAAGGCAATGTCGAAAAGCTGGAAAGTGGATTTTCTGAACAAGATTTACATTCTCACAAAACTGGACCAAATCAGATTTATACCTAAACGAGTGCAGCTAAGCATAACCACATTTTTATATTTCTGAAGAAAATGTGAATAGCGTCTGCCCATGAAAAACTGCCATAATGCTAGGGTGCGCGTGTGGGTGCCAGAGCACTGGTATGCGGTGGCTGAGGTGTTCTGTGTGGTTTGTAGTGCGTTGGTATCCGGTTGCTAGGGTGTTCTGGGTGGTCGCTAGGTGGTTGCTTACTGACCCAAGTCAAGAGACCACCTTCAAGTCTCTAACATTCCCGTCTCTAGATAAGACTCAGGTTCCAATGTTAAATCCAGTTTTAGCTTTTGAGAATATTTACATGAAATACTTGAATTAGTTTAAACAATTTAATCTAAATCAATCTAAACTAATATTGAATTATGTTAAATAGAAAAACAAAGACGTAATACAAAAGCACATGTAAATAATACGATGGATGGATAGATAGATAGATAGACAGACAGACAGACAGACAGACAGACAGACAGACGGACGGACGGATGGATGGACGGACAGATGGATGCATAGACGGATGGACGGATAGACAGATGGACGGATGGACAGATAGACGGATAGATAGATAGATAGATAGATAGATAGATAGATAGATAGACGGATGGATGGATGGATGGATGGATGGATAGATAGATAGATAGATAGATAGATAGTAACAATTAAGGTTTAGTTAACTTAATTTGTTATTGCAAAGTATAGTTATGATGTATCGTTTAAGTGTTCTTGAAATTTTATTCACATTTCTTCCTCCTTTCATTTCTATCCATACACCGCTCTGTAAAGGTGATATGCATACACGTCTTGGGTCTGAAATCTGTCATTATGAGGCAAAGCATGTTTGACATGACCAGTGAGGTGTCTGACCACATGTGCGTAAGAAGGGTTTTTCCCTTTCTCTTCCTTCGAGACGTGCACAACACAGACAGACGCACAAGCGCCGACGGCCTTAGCAGATTCGGAAAAAGGAGGCAACGGTCCAGGAAAGATGCGGACATATGTTAGTTGCCCACATACCATGAGGTCATCCAATTACAGACAAAAGGGGCAGATTTCAGCTAATAAGCTGCCATTACACATGCATAAACAAACAAAACTAATGAATAAATGAAATAATGTGCATTAACCATGCAGTTACATTTACCAAAAATATGAATATGTATTCAGCCAGTTAAGTGATCTCAACATGACAGTCACCATGACACATCTTATGTAGATTTAAATTGCATTTCTAGGCCTAGATTTGACTGCAGTCAAATATTATTATATTATATTTATTATATTATATTACATTATATTATATTATATATGTAAATGAGCATAATTTTAAAATATTTGTAAATTAATTTCCTATGTGTATGTTTTTTTTCTTTTTTTCTTCAGTTATACAACTTTTAATGATCATTTCTCGGCACAACTATTTGTGTGTGAACTTGACTTGCATCACTTAAGGACAAGTGTAGGTGTGGTGTTATAAGAAAAAGTATCAGCGTACCGAGAGGTTTGGTTTTGCGGCCACAAACTGTGTTTGCATATGTGTCATTTGAGGTTACTGCAGATCACAAATATCAAATCATGTCTTCTGGTTATTTGAGGGTGTTAATGTCATCATGGCTGTGCGCTGTGCGTATGTGTGTGAGCTGTCGGATGTGGTGTGTGTGGTAACAGCTGTGTGTCTGTCTTCCTGATGCGCATTGAGAATTAGTTGAGAGCATGTGCTTACATGTGTCATTTTTCCTTTCTCACTCTTTCTCTCATTCCTTCATCTATGCCCCTCCTGAATTCATGCGTGTCTCAATGCTTAGTCAAGCAGTGGAAGGATAAACTATAGCATTTCCAATAAAGAGGAAGCATGACGACTGACGTCAGCTCAAATCTCAATGAACCTACTAAGAAAACACTTCCTCTGGTTCTGATTGTAAGAAGAGAGGGAGAAAGAAAAGAAAGAAAGAGTTGGGGAAATTCTGGAAAAGCTTGTTTGTAGCCAAAGGACATTGTGAAACAACTTAACAGATGGGTTTCTGATGGCTTGTTGAATTGAAGGGAAATAAACAATCTCATTAAAATTACATCAATTATATACAATTCAGATTTCTTTTTTTTTCTTCTTTTCTTCTTCTTTTTTTTAAATATATGAACAAATATATAGCTATTTGGGATTGGAGACTCTCTATCAGAAGATTGACTCTTTACCAAAAGTAAATACATTAAGTCAGTACATTAATAATTTCTAATAATTATTTACCTTTATAAAATATGTATTGGTAATTTAAAATAGGGAAATACCTGAGAAAGAAAGAGAGAGAGAGAGAGAGAGAGAGAGTTTCATTAGTATTTCATTTTGCTTTCTAAAGACTAGTCAGAAATGATCAGTAATGATGTTATGACAATAATGTAATAACGAGTAATTATGATTATTTTACTGACAACCATATTTTAACAGAAAAAAGAAAAAAAAAATACTTCTAAATAAAATGAAATGAAATAAAAAAATAATAAAATAAGCGTTCCTTTCCTGCATACTTTTTAACTAAAATTTGTCTAGTATTTTTCTGTGGAGTTTCTCCCATCTTGCTCACTGGTAAAATTCTCTGTAAAGCTGTTTTGGAACAATATTTATTGTCATATGTGCTATAAAAATAAATAGGAATTCAATCGAAATTACTTCTCTTTGGGTCTGTGCATATTTTACTTTAGAAATCTGTCAAGTCCTTGAGACCATAAAGAGTCTTATTTGCCATTGTACTGTAGGTTTTAGAGAGAAGCTAAAGAGCGCCCCCTTTGTGTCCACTGTGCACCCACACTGGCGTGGACCTCACAGTGAAATATTGCCCAACCATGCAGCAATGTGTAGGATTGTGAGGGCTGATAGTGCCAGTCATTTATGACATAAGTTCTTTAACCTCCAAGGAATCATTCAGACAACTCAATATACAGAAAATACAGTAGCTTCATTAGCTTAAGCATGGCTAAGAAGAATTGGAGGATCTTGATTTTTTTCAAAGTGAATGTGAAAGACAATTTTGTAATTGAAACCGTACACAAAGATTATACTGTGCTCATTTATGGTGCAATAACCTCTCTCAACAGATGTTACACACTTTTAGATGCAACAGTGGAGCATCACAGAACTATGCAGGACATTCCCTGAGTTCATTTTATGGTGGTTTCGTCTCAACATGGCAATTTTCTGAGAAGCATCAAACTGGTTCAAATAAAATGTTTTCCATTAGGAGGCAGAAGTCACTGTTTTGGCTCTGTGGACTTCAGCAACAGACACATTGAATAAACGAAGAGTGCTGGAAAAGACTGCAGTGAGACGACCCGACCACATGAATGGGAGTCCTCCGCAGAAGTTGAAATGGGTGCATGATGAATTGGGCATGTTAGACCACACAAAACATGAGACTTTGAAGCCATATTTTTAAAAGAGAAAATGGCAAAGGACAGCCAATGAGCAATAAGCGGGGCTGAGCGTTTTTCATTTAAAGGTTAGAATATGTTTCAAATAATTCACTTTCAGAATTTCAATGTTTAATTGTTGAAACATTCTCTTTTTTTCCAGTTTGTGATACAAACTTTCATGTGTGGGTGTGAGACAGAGACCAGGCCAAATCCACCCAAATTAAAAGGCCTGTCTTTTGAAAAACAGCCCCCTCAGTTCTTCTCTCTTCATCACAGAGCTGTCTGTCAGCCTCTCTAAAACTATTCTAGACATATTTCACACTCATTTACAAGGGTACGCTTCAGAATCAAGAACCAAAACTGGGTAAAATAACTGCCAAGACTGAAATTATAGGATACGGCATGGCACACAAAGAACCAAGCAACAGTGGTCTCCCGCCCAGTCTTGATCCAAACCCTTCTCCTCATTCTTCACCCATTTGTTCAGTTATAGTCAAAATCACCCCTTCATTGCAACACACATCTGGCATCTCCAAGCTAAAAAAAAACTCACATTTGCCCAATAAGGCAATGAAAAGCATAGCAGGACTTAAAGAGCAGGTCATATGGTATTTTAAAGTGTCCTAATATTGTGTTGGAGTCCCCTACAACAGTGCTTGTTTCTCCCGCATTAACCCTATAACTGCCGGTGCAGCAACATAAACAGCAATTTCACAACGATTATAAAGTCTGTGCGCTACACTACATTCTTTATTATTAAACAAAGTA
>NW_015549606.1:1311624-1322065 GCF_001515605.1 Sinocyclocheilus anshuiensis
AAACAATAATGGTGGATACGTTAGCCGAGTGCTAACGTGACTAACTGATGAAACAATACAGTTTGTAAACCAAAATATGTCTACTGTAATGTTTGAAGAACAACAAACAAAAGATGCTCTGTCTTAACTTTTAATCAGAACGCAGAACAGCTGTATCACAGGCGCACCAACCTAACTAACTTGCTTGTTTCTCCCGCATTAACCCTATAACTGCCGGTGCAGCAACATAAACAGCAATTTCACAACGATTATAAAGTCTGTGCGCTACACTACATTCTTTATTATTAAACAAAGTAATTATTAGAACAACGCCGGTCTACATTAATCGACACATTCCTAGGAAATAGTGGGTTGATCACAGCGAATTATCAGAACTAATTCATTAAGACAGCAATATGCTTTACCTGGAAACCTAAAGCTGCACTACATCACATATTAACACAAAAACTTGATATTTTGAGCACTCAATTGAAAATGTACATATAACGTATCAATCATACTTACAGGTTGTGG
The DNA here is from genome assembly GCF_001515605.1 of Sinocyclocheilus anshuiensis. Classification (NCBI taxonomy): domain Eukaryota; kingdom Metazoa; phylum Chordata; class Actinopteri; order Cypriniformes; family Cyprinidae; genus Sinocyclocheilus; species Sinocyclocheilus anshuiensis. Next base: position 1,312,138 of record NW_015549606.1, read on the forward strand.
TTCAGAGAGCTTGTTAGTCCAAATTAAGAAGATTAGAAGCCAACGAAGATAAAAGCCAAGATTAGAGAAGCAGTCCTAGGTAAAATGACAAGCATACAACAAAATATTGTGTGAATATCGTTTGTAAATACTTTGTTTAAAGGAAGTAGGGAGTGTGACGCCTTTTCTTTTGTGTATATTGTTTGTTCTATGTTTGGGTTAAGGGAGTTAGGTAAGTTGTGCTGTATTTTTATTTTATTTATTTATTTATTTTTTTAGGGAATTTAGTGGGTACTAAAACTAGTCATTTTTGTTTGTTATTTTGGCATTGTCCACTCCTGAATTTGCTCCATTTGTTGTTGATTTTCACTTTAATTTTGTTAATAAATCTATTTTTGTTTGATATCATCTTTGGAGTGAGCAAACATTAATTTACGTTATGGCTGGCACAAGACGGTCGTAACATAAATTGGGGGCTCGTCTGCCAGTTCAAGCTTTTTCTGGTTTGAACAACCAATTTCAGTATAAACAAATGGTTAATTTGATCTAATGAAATTTGCCTTGTTTTTTATCGTTTTGCTTGGGGATTTTACTTTAAGGGGAAGGGACTTTGGCAGAGGTTTTGAGATGTCTTCTAAATTTGATATGGAGGAGTTTGCAATTCGGCCTTCGGCGCAACAATTAGAAAAATGTCGTAAAGATGACTTATTTGCAATTGCGGATTTATATCAGATCAGGGTGTCTCGGAGTGGAGTAAAGAGGGAGATTAAGGAAGTGGTGGTGAAACACATGGTGGAAAATGGGATACTGCCAGAGGAGGGTGAGCTAGCCGGTGTTGCAAACCCAATAACGAGTTCCGGGGGTGAGGGAGAGGAACCGTTCAGCATAGATCCCGCTGAGCTGTCATCCACTGAACACCCATTGTTGACTATTAAATTAAAGGAGCTTGAGTTGGAACTAAGCCGGCAGCAGTACCAAAATCAGCTGTTGTACGTAAAAACAGTCGAGCTTGAAACTCAGCGCGCAATTCGTCTGAAAGAGCTGGAGCTCAAGATTAAAACTAAAGTTCCTCCAACTACTGGTTGGAGCCTCCAACTACTGGTCCACCTGGAGCGAGTACACCTGTGGCTCCTCCGATCATCACCTCCACTCCTGGTTCTGATCCTGTGCCTCGAGGCGATTTGCAAGTAAGTCAAAGTTTTGATACTAGTAAACAAATTGCTTTAGTTCCGCTTTTCCGTGAAAGTGAAGTAGATACATACTTTACTGTGTTTGAACGCATCGCCGCCACGATTCAATGGCCGCGAAATGTGTGGCCGCTGCTGTTACAGTGTAAACTTCTTGGGAAAGCTTAAGAAGTTTGTTCGGCGTTGACACTTGAGCAGAGTTTAGATTATGACGCAATAAAGAATGCTGTGTTGCGCGCCTACGAATCAGTTCCTGAAGCATACCATCAAAAATGTAGGAATCATGTAAAATCCCCCGGATAAACGTTTGTTGAGTTTGCTCATGACAGGGCAAATTTGTTTGAAAAGTGGTGTACTGCGAATAGAGTCACAACTCAAGGAGCTGATTTTGCTGGAAGAATTCAAAAATAGTTTGCCAGAGAAAATTGTAATTTATTTGAATGAACAGAAAATGTCTACTCTTACAGAGGCAGCTGTTTTCTCTGATGAATTTGTGCTCACTCACCGAGTAGTATTATCATCATCTACTAAGCGTAATCCTACTGTCCGTTTACAAAATCCTAAAGATGTTGTGACTGTGACTAATGATAATTCAGTCAGTGACAATATGGAAAGCCGTGAATGTTTTTACTGCATGAGGCTGGGCACCTCATTGCAGTTTGTCCTGCTTTGAAGCGCAAGGCTAGCAGGAATGTTAACACTTCAAAAATTTGATTGAATTTTTAATTGACTTTACTTTAATTGACAGGCGTGTGTTGGAACTTTCGTCTCCATCTACGGTTGAGTCCACATTCGAGCCATTAATTTCTGATGGTATGGTATCATTTGATCAGGCGAGGTCTGAAGCTAAACCTGTACGTATTCTGAGGGACACGAAGGCGGCCCAATCGTTTATTTTAGAAAGTATATTACCCTTTTCTACCCGTTCTAGCTGTGGAGTTGATGTACTAGTAAAAGGAATCGATTTGACTGTGATTAAAGTTCCTCTGCACAATGTATTTCTACAGTCTAGCATCAGTTCAGGGCTTGTTAAATTGGCTGTTTTTGCTGAGTTACCGGTTGAGGGAGTATCACTCATTCTTGGTAATGACTTTGCAGGTAAGAAAGTTTTCTGTTTACCTGAAGTGACTGATGAGCACGTTGATGTAAATAAAGGTAACGATGTGTTACGTGAAACATTTCCTGATGTGTTTGGTGCTTGTGCAGTGACTCGTGCTCAGTCTCGTAAGTGTGAGGAGACTGTGAATCTTTACGAATCCATTTTGTCTACGGAAGTTCCCAATCAATGTGTAAAAGATAATGTGAATGAGTTGAATGTGTGTGCCATTCCTAATTTTAATCTGCCTTTAGGTAAACTTGAATTGATCAAAGCACAGCATGCTGATCCCTCTTTGATCCCGTGCTTCACAACTGCAGTGAAATAATCTGCCTTGACGAAGCATTCTGTTGCATATTACTGCGATGAAGAGGTGTTGATGCGTAACTGGTCTCCACCTAAAACTGAGGAGGATTGGAGTACAGTTTACCAGGTTGTGGTTCCAAAGCCTTACCGACTGCATGTATTAAGCGTTGCACATGAACATGAACTCTCAGGCCATGCTGGCATTAGGAAAACATATGATGGTTTGTTAAAACATTTCTTTTGACCATCTATGAAATCAGATGTAGCAAAGTTCTATAAATCGTGTCATGCCTGCCAGCTAGCCAGTAAACCTAACCAGGTTATTCCCCCAGCTCCTTTAAAACCAATCCCCGCACTTGGAAAACCCTTTGAACGCATTTTAATTGATTGTGTTGGCCCTTTAGCAAAAACTAAATCTGGAAACTCTTATCTTTTAACTCTATTGTGTGTGACCACCAGATTTCCTGAAGCAATCCCATTATGAACTCTCAAAGCTCTATCTTTAAAGCCATTGTCAAATTCTGTACTACATTTGGCCCATCTTAGTTTTTGGTCATTCTGTGCGTGGGCCACTGAAAGTTCTGCAAGAACAAATACTAGGTGCTGAGCGCTCCTCTCAGCCAAAGAATGTTTTAGATTACGTTAGTAGTTTTTGTGAGCGCTTGCATACTTTATTTAATGATTTTCCCACAACAACGCATGTCATAGAACATGACATTGACGTTGGTTCACATGCACCTTCACAAGCAAAATTCTTACAGAGTTAATCCCGTCAAAAGGAATCTCATCAAACAGGAAACCCAGTATCTGTTAGAACATGGTTTAGCAGTTCCCAGAAGTAGTCCCTAGTGTTCCCCGTGTTTGTTAGTTCCTAAGCCCGATGGTACATCCAGATTTTGCACCGATTACAGGAAAGTCAATGCCTTAACTAAACCTGATTCATTTCCTTTGCCTTGTGTCGAAGATTGTGTTGACCGTGTTGGAAATTCTAAATTTGCAAGCCCGATGGTACATCCAGATTTTGCACCGATTACAGGAAAGTCAATGCCTTAACTAAACCTGATTCATTTCCTTTGACTTGTGTCGAAGATTGTGTTGACCGTGTTGGAAATTCTAAATTTGTCACTAAACTTGACTTATTAAAAGGGTACTGGCAAGTACCACTTACTGAGAAGGCCTCCGAAATTTCTGCCTTTGCTACTCCTGATGCATTTCTTCAATATAGAGTGATGGCGTTTGGATTACGAAATGCTGGTGCAACATTTCAGCGTTTAATGTCAAGAGTATTACTTAATGTTCCTAATTGTGATGCTTACCTCGATGATGTTGTCTGTTATTCGGATTCTTGGGATGAACATGTCCAACTTTTGAATTGTGTCTTTGCACGCTTGAAAGAGGCCAATCTCACATTGAATTTGGCTAAATGCGAATTCACTTGTGCAACCGTGAACTATCTGGGAAAGGAGGTTGGGAATGGAAAAGTTCGACTGCTCTGTTCCAAAATCCAGGTTATTTTGGATTTTCCGGTACCTACGACGAAGAGAGAGCTTAGGCGTTTTTTTAGGTATGACTGGCTACTATAGGAATTTCTGTAGAAACTTTTCAGATGTGGCTAATCCTCTTACAGGTTTACTCCGTAAAGGGGTTTCTTTCGAATGGACTCCTGCATGTCAGTTTTCCTTTGAAGCATTGAAAACTCTGCTGTGTAGCACACCTGTACTTCCTGCCCCTCACTTCGACAAAGCGTTCAAGTTGGAAGTTGATGCCAGCAGCACGGGAGCTGATGCAGTTTTAATTCAGACGGATGATGCTGGCATAGAACACCCGAGTAGTTTTTTTCCCCAAGAAATTTCTTTCTTCAAACATCAACTGAACTATAGTACCATAGAAAAGGAAGCTCTTGCATTGTGGCTTGCCATTCAGCATTTTGAAGTGTACATCGGGTCTAGTGTACAACCAATTACCATGTATATCGACCATAATTCTTTGGTTTTCCTTCAACGCATGTCAAACTCAAATCACAGGCTCATGCGTTGGGCACTAATTTGTCAAGGTTTTAATTTGAATATCCAGCATAAAAAAGGAGTTGAAAATGTGGTCGCTGACGCTCTTTCTCGTATCCATTCTTAAATTCTTAAAAACCTATGTTTTTTATTTTAAGGGTGGGGGTGTTACATCTGAGGTCTTTTAGAAGTATGTGTATGTGTTTCTGATTGTGTCTGTGCAGAAGGTGTGGCCTGCGCTCAATGCCAGCAGAGATCCTGATTGGTCTGCTCCTGGTTCCAGTGAAAAGGACTTACCCAAACACTCTATAGGGGGGCCGAATGCATGCCATTTGTTTTGCACTGTCTTGGTTTTCTCTGTGATTATGTATGTTTTGAAAAACTTGCTTGTGTTCCATTTGATTTCCAATTCTTAGAATTAATTTTGTCTTCAGTTATATTGTGTGAATATCTTTTGTAAATACTTAGTTTAAGGGAAGTAGGGAGTGTGACGCCTTTTCTTTTGCGTATATTGTTTGTTCTATGTTTTGGGTTAAGGGAATTAGGTAAGTTGTGTTGTATTTTTATTTTATTTATTTTTAGGGAATTTAGTGGGTACTAAAACTAATTTTTGTTTGTTATTTTGGCCTTGTCCACTCCTGAATTTGCTCCCTTTGTTGTTGATTTTCACTTTAATTTTGTTAATAAATCTATTTTTGTTTGATACCATCTTTGGAGTGAGCAAACATTAATTTATGTTATGGCTGGCCCTAGACGGTCGTAACAGAATCCTTAACAGAATATTGAATTCATAGAAACTGACTGGTTGATTTTATTGTATATATAATCACTAAGCAAAAATGAATAAAACATGTTAATGTTTGATTTGACACCAGTTAAAGATGTGTATGTCTCTTTTTGTGTCAAATGGTTTACAATCCTTTTTAAATATTGTCAATATGTTAATACTTTACATTTCAGTGTCTATCCAAATGCAGCAAATATGTATGTTCACTTTGCATACAAACACAGAAACCGAATGAGATCACTCTGTTGACAGTGGCATTTGGAACTTTCCAGATTTGTTCCATTAAATTCAGAATTGATGAGCAGCATTTCATGAGTCAATAGTCAGTTCAGCGAGGGGACGTGGGGTAAGCGACCACACAACATCCAAACTTGTATTCACGAGGTCCTGGGTGGTTAAAGCGAACATACACACACAGGGAATGCTTTGTTCTTTCACCTGGCTTGAACCCTGCCACCAAAGTCTAGAGTATTGACAGACCTCAATAGGGCTGTTGTCAGTAACTCGCTGACCCATTCCAACCCCATTACCATAGACTAGGAAGCCAGCATAACCCAGTTAATTCTAACTTTTGTCAGGTTTGGTTTTTCTTTTGCTCTTACCATTACTGGAACAGCCAACAGAGATTCCTGAGGGAATCTGGGGTCAGTGGCATATGATGATGTGCAATGCTAGAAGAAATTCACAATGGATGTTTTAATGGATACCAGCTGGAGTTTGAATGATTTTGGGATCGCAGCCAAATAATGGGTGAAATCAATTTGGAAGCAAACATTATGATGTCCTACCCACAAGGGCAGAGCGTACTGTATGTGTGTATTTGTGACTGTACGCCACTGACACTTAAAAATTATGTTTAGAGATGTAGCAAATGTATGTAAGATTCTTGTACAATTTAAAAAACAAAAAACAAATATTGCCTCTCGGCCATTCTAGTTTGAAACAACCCTGAGGGTAGAAGTGCCTTTCAAGGGTGCAAAAATGCCATTTGGAGTTCGCCCAACATTTCAATTCACGTGTAACTTCATCTGTGTTCAATAAACAAATCCATATCAATGAAAGAACTAGGGTGGAATAAAGGGTGGCAGATGGGAGTTGGGTGGAGAAGACTCATTTCCAACTAAAAGCTAAAAAATATTTTACAGCATACACTGTAATAAAACAAACCTGCAGCCATCATGCTCACCACTGTTCCATCACTCTGGCTTTTCTTTCCCTTTTAAGGAAACAGTATAGACAGGATATGTTAGGTGCACACGAGAGGAAAGATTTACGATCAACATGTCTAGAGCATCCCAGCTCATTCACCTGTGATTTCCCATAATGCAACAATGCCAACCAATCATACCGCTGATAAAGAAAGCTAAACGTAAGGTTTATCTACTTAAACCTATGTTTTTTATTACATATACACCTATAAAGACAGATTCGAAGTAGATTTAAAAAGCATCTTTTAAGATTAGTTGAATTTCTTCATGCTTGACAATTATCTCTTTGTAAAAGTTAAAGTTTCCCAACAACAACAACAACAAGGTATATTATAACTTTAAGCTGGCAGCAGACAACTTAATAGAGATCATTAAAGGAATAGTTAATCCAAAAATTATAATTTTTTGACACACCATCAGGTTCTTTCAACCCTTTTTCGTCATACACAAAATGAAATGTTGGGCAGAATGCCAGATCTACTTGTTTTCATACAACAAAAGAGAATGGGTAATTAAAAAATTACACCTTCAGGGCCAAACGGCATTGGTTCAGGCATATCATGGGACCAATCTTCATACACTAAATTTGAAAAAGGCACCTGTAAATAAGTTTTGAAAGATATAAAAGATTATTTTCGGTAAATGACTCCCGGAAGACTTATTCATCTGTTTCAGTCATGCAACTTTTCTGCTCATCTGCCATATTTATGACCATTAGCAGGGCAAAGTAATGGCAGTGAATACAAAAACATAAGAACAGAGATAGCAAGAAAAAACGGGGATCATTGGTTCCATGGCAGGTCTCAGAAAACATTTATAAATGCATATGCCCTACCAAGTCTAACATTCATGGACTTTTTTTTGGTCACACTTTATTTTAAGGTTGAATTCTTGCTATTAACAAACAATTAACTATGACTTTTGCCTCAATAAACTCCTAATTTGTTGCTTATTAATAGTTAGTAAAGTAGTTGTTAACTTTAGGTATTGGATAGGATTAGGGATGAAGAATATGGTCATGCACAATATGTGCAATCTGTTAATAGGCATGCTAATAAGCAACTAGTTAATAGTAGGGGTGCTCCGATTGATCGGCTACCGATCACTATCGGCCGATAATCATGTTGGGATGATTGATCGGCGGTCTGCAAAAAATTACGCTGCTGTGAGAGGTTTAGCACAACATGCAGAGGCACCGTCTCAGTCTCTGTCCGGCGCAGGTGAAATCATTATAATGCTGAAGGTGAGGTACTTTTTCCGCGCTCATGTTAACGGATTAATAAAGCATGCACACTGCACACGGTTGCATCCGGCAGTACGTTCTAGCGGTGCGTCTGCAGCAGTGCAGAGTGCAGAGATACACCGAGGCTATTTTTGCTGCGCTGCAAGCTAAGAATTAAAGTAACAGCACATTGTTTGCTGTTTGCATGAACATGGATTGACACGAAAATGTAGTAATTACACCATAAATGCATATTATTAAAGTCTACTGTGTTTCACAGTCAACACATATGGCTTTTTGGCTAGGTTTAAAGGGAATCTCTTTTATTATCTTCCTCTTGAAGTCAAAGAAATCATCAAAAAATTTGGAGCAGCTGTTTGTCTAAGATGGTCCAGATTTTCCCAGGCTGTGTGATTTCTTCACACTTCATTGCACGCAGAGCAGTGTGTAAAAGTGGAGAGTGTGTGTGCGTGGAAAGGTTCATTTGCTCTGTGAAGAGTCGTGCTTAGGGTAGATGAAAGTAGATGAAAGACTTCATGTCTTCACTTTAGCAGGTCAAGCTGAGCAGCATTCATCCGTGAAGAGACCCTCTTTCTCTTACACTAAACTGCCCTTTAAGTTATATTCTCACTCTCCCATCTCTTACTGTTTTTCTCTCTTTTATTTAATCCGTCGCCTCTCTCCCAGATGATAAGCTTTAGATGTCAAAAGTGCTAAAATGAGTGGGGTTTATCATTAACGCATAAATAGAAATTATTAATATAAGACAAACAAGTAAGACTTATTAATTCAATATTATTTCATTGTTTGAGCTATAAAGGTAGAGTTCAAATAACACTGATATTTACTAAAAATATTATTATACTAAAAATACAAAATGTTTACACAACTGCTTTTTAAACTCTCTAGAATGCTACGCAGCTTTATTTATAAGGGTCACCATGAATATTATATTTTGTGGTAATCGACATTCATGCCACAACGCTAATAGTACTCAAAACATTTATTTTATTTCACAACGGCATAGTGTTATTGTAGCATAACCATAATAGACTCTTTTCCACCATCATGTCGAACGGAAACCAGGCCGTTGCTGTTCCAGGCCAGTTACGCTTGTGGTTTCTTTTTCCACTGTGGTGCTACGAAATCAGAATTAGAATACGTTAACCTCAGTGATGCAATAGTAGGTGACGGCATGATATTGTAGGGTAAACATTGGAGTGACCATGTTATGGAGATTGATTACATTACATAAAAGCTAAAAGTTCCAACTAGCTACAAAGGACAATTATTGACAATATTATGTGAATAGTATGTATGAGTTTTAATGATGCTCAAAAGTTTGGTGTCAGTACGTTTTTTTTTTTTTTTGAAAGAAATAACTTTAATCATCAAGGGCACATTAAATTGATAAAAAATTACAGTAAAGACATTTATAATGTTACAAAAGTTTTCTGTTTCAAATAAACGGGTCACACTTTATTTTAAGGTCCAGTTCTCACTATTAACAACCAATTAACTATGACTTTTGCCTCAATAAACTCCTAATTTGTTGCTTATTAATAGTTAGTAAAGTAGTTGTTAACTTTAGGTATTGGATAGGATTAGGGATGAAGAATATGGTCATGCACAATATGTGCAATCTGTTAATAGGCATGCTAATAAGCAACTAGTTAATAGTAGGGGTGCTCCGATTGATCGGCTACCGATCACTATCGGCCGATAATCATGTTGGGATGATTGAACGGCGGTCTGCAAAAAATTACGCTGCTGTGAGAGGTTTAGCACAACATGCAGAGGCACCGTCTCAGTCTCTGTCCGGCGCAGGTGAAATCATTATAATGCTGAAGGTGAGGTACTTTTTCCGCGCTCATGTTAACGGATTAATAAAGCATGCACACTGCACACGGTTGCATCCGGCAGTACGTTCTAGCGGTGCGTCTGCAGCAGTGCAGAGATAGTTTCCACACCGAGGCTATTTTTGCTGCGCTGCAAGCTAAGAATTAAAGTAACAGCACATTGTTTGCAGTAAATATGAACATGGATTGACACGAAAATGTAGTAATTACACCATAAATGCATATTATTAAAGTCTACTGTGTTTCACAGTCAACACATATGGCTTTTTGGCTAGGTTTAA